>NC_069131.1:10094361-10411445 GCF_026914265.1 Mya arenaria | reverse complement strand
TTACAACTGACGTAATATAATCTGTTAAATTCGCGAATTGTTTCGTGTTAACCACTAAATGTTCGCGATATTCATCAAGCTATCCAGTAAGGTTATCGGTGGCAGTTCTCGGCACTTGCACCTATTTTAGTCCTATGATATTTATCTTACAAAAAACACAAGCCAAGTAATAACAAGAGGGCCAAGATGGCTCTATATCGCTCACCTTAGTAAAACTTTGTGCTATATGCTTGTTGATAATTGTAGAAATCAGTTATTGATAGGACAAGAAAAATTGTAGGTAATTTCTATAAATACAGCGCAATAACTCTCGGGTAACTACAGCAATTTGCTAATTATTAAACACGTTAATACACATTCTGACGACATTTGGTTATGATTGGACAAAGGGTTCATAAGAAATTGATCGGCCTACTTACTGGATGGTGCCTGTCTACCCTTTCATACACCAAAGGTGGAACTATTACATGTCCAGTTTTTTTAAACAGGCGTGTAAATATGACAAATATGTATTTGCTTAAAAATATACAAAGGACAATAACTCGTACACTATTTATATAACTCATCATGAAAAAAACCCACAGTTTACTATAAATAAGTTATGATGTTTAAAGTTGGTACCCTTAAAACAATAAAATAACAATAAAAAACCCAGATTACTCATATTCGAACTTGACTTAAAAATTATCAAAACAACCTTTCTGACAAATTTGGAGGATATTTGGGCTGAAAATGTTACCTCTAAAGTATTAAGAAGGTTTTTTCTATATTTGGGCTCGATGACCTAGTTTTTGACCCCAGTTGACCCTTATTCGAATTTGAAATCAACAAAAAACATTTCTGACAAATATCCAGAATATTTAGGCTGACAATGTTACCTCTAGAGTGTTTACAAGGTTTTTCCATATTTGGGCTCTGTGACCTAGTTCTTGACCCTAGATGACCCATATTTGAATTTTAGCAAGAAATCGATGAAAAAAATTATTTCTAACAAATTTCCGTGATATCTGGGCTAAAAAATTTACCTCTAAAGTGCTAATAAGGTTTAACCATAGTTTGGCTCTGTGACCTAGTTTTTGACCCCCCGATGACCGTATTCAAATTTGAGGTGTTTTGACCCCAAATGACCCAAATTCGAACTTGAGCACAAAACAAAGAATCAACCATTCTGACAAATTTCCAGAATATTTGGGCTGAAAATGTTACCTCTAGAGTGTTAACAAGGTTTTTCCATGTTTTGGCTCTGTGACCTAGTGTTTGCCCCAGATTACCCATATTCAAACTGGTGCTAGAAATCAACGAAACAACTTTCTGACAAATTTCCAGGAAATATGGGCTGAAAATGTTACCTCTAGAGTGTTAACAAGGTATTTTCATATTTGGGTCATGTCAACTAGTTTAGATGAACCATATTCGAAATTGTCCGAGTAATTACTTGAACAAACATCTAGACCAAGTTTCAAACAATTGAGGCAAAAATGTTACCACTAGAGTGTTAACAAACTAAGTGTGGACAGACGACGGACATTCATCGATCCTAATAGCTCACCCTCAGCCTACGGCTTAGGTGAGCTAAAACAGATCGAGTTTAAAACCTGTTTAGAAACCTCCGCCACGGTTTAAACCGGCACTTTCACAGATTGAACGTCTCGACAACTTTTAAATTTTTTTTGGTCTTAAAACGAGCCAATTTATGCAAAAATGCATGTAAACCAGTAAAATTAGACAAAACCTTAGATAGCAAATTTTAATATTTAGGTTAAAAATGATGTTCTATGCATTTGTTTAAACCGTTAGTAACGCTTTTAGCCATAAAACATTAATTTTCGAACACAAATATAAAATATGTGATCTGATCTTTTATAAGCAGCCACTCATCAATGGTTTGCAGGTATATACGCAAAACAATTGCTCATTCCAAGACAAAAAAATAAAAAAAAAAGTTGTCAAAACGGTAAATCTGTAAGAGTGCAGCTTTAAACGACAATGCACCACGAGTGTAATGGGGGTTGAATCTTGTCTGAATGACCATAACCTCACACTTGTCCCAACATTTATCAACACTTACAAAATTATAAAATATAAGCATTGTCAGAAAAAGTATCAAGCTGAAGACAATATAGAACGAAGTATAAAATTACACATAAACTGATATTTAAAGTAATTTCAAGTACTCAACGACCGAATTCAAAAATCACTTCCAAACGAAGAAATCAAGCAGGAATCATTGGAGTGTGTCTGGATTTATGTTTGTTCTAAACCCTTTGTCAGAGTATTTAAGGGAATCAACTTGACTAAAATATCATTATAATGCAAATTCCGAAAAATAAAGACCTTATACATCTTTTATAGGCTGTAATATATTTGAAGTACACACTGGAATGAGAAACTTTTAACGTTTTGCGCAACCTAATAAAAAGGTGAAATAGCCAAATTTGAAATGTGCGGACCAAAAGGAAAAGTTTGGTTTATTATTTCATGAGATAATACCTACTATTTTTTGTAACACAATAAGTTTGTCATGTACACAATTACGTACAATATCTCTTGAGTGAATCGTGAAATTTAATTACGCATTGAAGAACAACGAGGTGATAATAGAAACTCTCCAACAATTGATAAAAAACTTATTCCTTAATTCACATGTTACAATGATTTATTGAAACATGTCAGCCAACTTGAAAAAGCATTTCTTGAGGGTGTTATATTGTCTTCATATGTTTTCGATTGATTTCGGTGCATACTTCTTTCATGAATATCTTCGCATTTTTATCATTAAAATTAATACATACGTTTGCAGATTGTTTTCACAACCGAGTCTTCTAATAAAGAATTACTATTTAAGGGGTTGTCCTCCTGCCTTTGTCATAAAATATTAACCGTCTTGACCATAACCTAATCTAGACCATTATATTGAGGTCGTAGGTTGACGAATTCACATGTTCAAAAAACAAGTCCCTTAAAAAGAGTTTTAAACTGTATTACACCAAATACAGTGTATAGTCGAATTACAAAATGTTTGGCACTCCAAAATTAGCAAAATATACTAAGAGCGTTGTTATTACTGTAGAATAGCATGCGTCTTGTCATTTGTTTACTTCAAAATAACAGCTGTATGAGTCTGCAGTCAACTAGTGTTTAACAGAACGGAATAGATCGCTGTGAACATATGTCCATGGCATTGATGACGTTTCATCGGTAGGACATTAGGTGGCTTGTGTTGCATACAAACAGGACAATTCAGCACATAGTTAGTAACTCATTTGAACCTACCAGGCCATGTCTTATTGACAACTTTTTCCACAAACTTGTTATCTAGTTGAACCGCCCCATAAGTTCAGTGCGTGAAATGATGCATTTGGAATTCACTGTCCTCAAATTGTCAAACCGTCACCAGTTGGACGTAAATAATCTTATCAAGGACCTGGGACAACCCTGCCTGGCTTTAGGCCAACTTGTGTGGTCGCGTCATTTCATTTCGTTCAGCTGATTGCCCATTGGCTGTCGAGACAGGAAGTCAACAGTAGGAACTTGCGTGACCTTAATGATAAACATCAGTATTAGAATTCAGTATATACGACGACTGCTTTCATTGGTGGACGAATCCAGCAATCCGTGTCGTTCGAAAGCTTGCATGTTAGAAATTGGCAGGACATTCCATATACGTGTGTGTGTTTAGCTCTTATATTTTATATCTTTTTATGACCTACTCTGTAATCGGAAATGGCCCAATGTTTCCACATCAACATACAAAATAAAGTGCTTATCACAAATCAAGTCGTTTATGACAAAGATAAAACTCTTCGAGATACCGAACGTTCTGGATAGCTCAAGGGTAGTTGTGTGTCTTTAGTTTCTTCAAACAAGGAATAATTGGTCTTGGATAGGGTACTGATGTTACTCACTTAAGGAAAAAATGAAAAGCAGCTGAGCCTAGTGTATGTAGAAGAAGAACAAATGTCATGTAAGGTTCTAGTCCTGGGTAATAATAGGACAACAGCTGGGTCATTTTCGAAATTGTGTATAGTGTAAGCTGTCGCTCTAGGAGTCTGCACATTCGCAGCAACATATTAAGGTATAGGCTCTTGATGAACTTTGAAGTTCTTTATCAACTGTATCATCTGTTGCTGGTGGCCGTTCTACACATGCACCGATATCAAGATCATTGTTGATCAGGTCAACCTTACGCTTATTGCTACATACTTAAGCTCAGGCTTTTCTTTGTCAGCATCATTGTCTTAGAAGAGTGTCTAACAGCTTTCCATGGTATCACATTCATTTTCGCGGGCTTTGGCTTTCATGATGGTCCAAGGACAAGTCCAGGTACAGACACTGGTTACTGGAGATTTTTTTAGTGTCGTGCTCCGACGCTCAGTACCTTAAACGTACGTACAAAAACATACAATACGTCAACATTGAATTCCGAGTTAACCACAAAGATATTTAAGTGTAATAGGGTTTACTCGCAAAGTTCCTGCTTCCTTCAGTGATATTTTTTTATAAAAGTTATAACGACGAAAAACTTATGATATTCGGGATTAAATTAAATGTCGAATGCAATTGATTTTCTTACCGTTGTATGTAAGGGTTTAAAAGTCGAGTGTACGAGAACGTCTTCGGTTCTCAAATTTGGTTTCTACCCCTTTTAATTGGCCTGCATCCACGTTTTTTGACGTGAATTATCATTTATCCAGAAACGCAGAGAGTAGTTTCAGGCATGATTGAGTAAAACTTTTCTCACAAATTACGTCGGCTGTTTACTCCCTTTGCTAAACCGCTTACGATAAATCTGAGGACGATTTAAACTTGACCGCAGGGAAATCCATGGATGGAAAATGGAAAATAATCCATTTTAAGGCTGAAATCTAGGCTGCTATGCAAACTTCTCCATATACAATTTCAATTTCAAAAGTCACCGGCTAACGGTTTGTTCAGTATTAGATGTAAAGGCCCAGCAGCAGTATATCAAGAAAAATACGATTGCTTTTGCTAAGTACTGTACAGTACATCAAGCAAAACAAGTATACATATTTCACCTGCCCGATTGTAAAAGTTCCCATCATAGTGTTATGCTGTTTGTCATGCCATACTTTGGTTTAAAACGTTTTTGTTAATTGAAACCAGTTTCATAAGTTCAGTGTTTCTCTATTTACAAATTATTGATTTGTTAGATGTTTTACATCAGTAATTTGAAATATGCAACTGTGTTGTGTTTGTGAAAGGTAAGCACAGTGAAACAGTGTTAAAAAAATATTATTTCACTCACAATCAAGAAGGAGAACTCTTTTTAAGCAAAAGGTCTTTGTTACTGCAGGGTTAATTGCTCACGCACAAATAAATGACGGAGCAGAACTCAATGTAAATTACGTGATCGAGAGATTTATATTTTCATACGAGCATACGTAAATTCCAATACATAACGATCAATTAATCAATAAGGTGCACTAATAAAGTGTTTTGGGATTTTCAAAATTTATTCATAAAAGTACCGAGAGCGTTGAAAGGCTGTAATTAAGCGCGACAAGCGTGCTTTTACTATTTTACAATTCTGTTCACAGGCAATAAAAATCGAATAAAAAAAATCTCTTTAGTGGCCTCAAACTGTAACAGATAAGTGTCCGGTCGTTCATTTACTGAATTGCAATTTGAAGAATCAGACCGCTGTTTTTCTGTGACGAATCTCAGGACAATTATTTAATATAATGTGTAACGCTTTGATATCAAAATTGTAAAAAAAAGTACCAAAATGTAAAAAAAAAATGTGTCGGACACCGGGTTTCAAACCCACTGAGCTACGACGTTATATTCTAATCAGGTGACATAATTAATCTATACACCTAACTCGGTAATATCACGTGATAACACCGACTAGCCAATTACGTATAAGAAATGAATGGTTTCGTGTAGCTCTACTCGACATATTTGATTTGCTTTTTCCAAGTCCTCAAGTTAATTTTATTTTATCCACATGTTTGCGAAAAAAGTCTTGGCCCAAAATACCATCACTATCAACAAACAAAAAAGAACACATCAAATTTTTTATGGCCCATTCCGAACTAACTCAACATAACCCTGGTTGTGATAATTTCCCCATTTTGAGAATTTTTGAAGTAAGTCGTAGGTGAAACAGGAATTCATGGCCAAGTTTATGAAGGTATTTGTCTATATACACCACGGTCCATGAGGAAGTTAAATAACTAGGAGCCAACATTGCAAGTGACAAAACAGTTGTCAAGTTTATTGAAACGTTGACCTAAGCGAGCTGAGTAAACATGAACATATTGTGATTTGTGTAGGCCTCTCATAGCATACTGACCCTTGGCCATCAGAATCATCGCGTACTAGTTATTCTGGGTCATTCGTGACCTGGAATTTACAGAAGCATTTGGTTGGACTGTAGGTAAAGTGGCGGTGGTTGTGGACTTCTACCTCTCTTAAAACGCCTCTTGTATACCAGGGGCTGCATGAAAGACGGCAAACCACTACGGGTAATATGTTGTGGACACTGACCAGCAATTCTCGGGGGATACCCATGAGTGACATTAACATAAGCATGGCGCTTTGGCGTTGCCATTCAAATTACAAGGAGTCATTCTACTTGATTTCTCAGGCTTGTCAACACGCGACATGATCTGCTTCAGGGCATCCTCCAATGTAGCGAAGGACTGAAGCAAAATTAATCCACAGCCCTGATGTTTGCGGTTGTTCCATTTGCTTACTTATACTTCAGCATTGCATATCTGCTGGAACATGTTTATACAGCTGGTTGGGGGCAAGGCGTTCCTGGGCAAACTATCAAGATCATAATAAGCTAGTTGAGCTAAGTGACGTATGCCATATTAAAAAGTGTACATACCCTTACCACGGGGGCGACGTCGGCACTCACACTTAGCTAGCCAAAGGGTTTGGTGGCTACTTCAAATAAACCGGTCTGACAACCGAAAGACGGGGAACCTATATAGTATCTTCTTTCATGTAAGGTCAAGGACTATAAAACTTCTAGCAGCACCCTTAAGAATTGACATGGACCTTTGGTTTTTCATTACAACAGGGACAGCTATGCCTAGTCCTCGAAGTGCGACATTTGCTGATCGAACACACCAGACCCAACATAGTCATCTGGTATTATGAAAGATGTTAACCTATTTTCCTGTAAACGAAAGCACGGGTGTGGGGGGCGAGATGTGTCACCATTATCATGACCGTACTCACTGGAATGATTCGGTGACCTGGATTTATAAAATGGGTTGTTGTTGTTTGGTCTGATTTATTGACAATGATATCTTAATGGTGTGGAATGGTTGTGAACTAGATTGATGGTTCGTGTGTAATCCGAATTGTTGTTAAGACAGGTCAGCATCTGTAAACAGTGTGGAAGGATTCATTGTCTTCATCATCATGAATGGAATTGAAAGACACTCTTGGTCAGGGGTACTTATGTTTGTGAACTGTTATTGCAAATGTTCTGCCTTCTTAACTGGTAACATATTTTATGTTTTATTTTTGTTCAAATAAAACTTATTCGTACTATTAATCTATTAAGGAAAGTTCGTATCGCTTAGATGTATTATCTGCACTTCTGATACCAAACTTTTAAGCTAATATTCATTGTTCTTTTGTTTTACATTAAAACTCGAGGTGTGTCAGGATTCTATTCATTTATTCACTTTTGCAAGCCAGTTATAAACGTATTTCAAGAGTCAGCAATGGAGCCAGTAGTCATCTTATATATGAACTACTTACTTTTTTAAACCTTAATAGTTATGGGTTTTTTTTGCTAGAAATAATTTTGTACGTATACCTGTAGTTAATTTAGGTAATGTATTTATATTATAACATAAAAATACCAGCATGGTCTCTATTCATGACTGGTTTAAACTGACTGTAACGTTACTCTGAAGACTGGCAACTGATGACTGACTCCATTGCAAAAACGAAACGCCTAATATGGTGGATGCTGGTGCTGGTGATGCTGGTTACCAATCAGAACAGGATATTTTCACCAACAACGCTGGCTTAGTATTGCGACTCATACTTTATGTGACATAACTAATATAAAACTCAGTTAACAAGTGTATCTATAGTCTTGAATTAAAGAAACGAACATATATTATTCTACAATGCAGCATTAACTACTTTGAGGTACAACAGTGATGCTTATAAGATAAGTGAGCCCAGAATTACACCAGCATTCAGCAAGAGCAATAGTGAAATAGTGCTTCTCGGCATTGCAGATCTGAGGAGATACATTATTAAATAACAAACGACATATTAATATCAATTAAACACAAAACAATAGGTTATGCATAAATACAATAAAACATTACATTTAAATGTTTAAAATTACTGGATTCACGTATATGCATAATTTACTACGCCGTAGCCTACAAAATGCAAATGGCGGACAAGTTTGACTAGTGAACAATGTGCAACTAAATGCTGGCACCCAAAGATACGAGTTAGTCAGGTAGAATAATAAAGAAAGCATTTGCTAGACTTTTCATACAATTAATAAGGATTATGACCACACAATGCAGCGGAGAAAACTCCGACTTCTTACTTTATATAGCTAATACAGGTAGATTGATTAACGAGTTGCAACAATTTTGGACATACATTGCGGACATAAATCACACTATTACACTTGTTAAATGTACAAGTTTCAACATAATACACTGTATCACAAAACCTTACTACAGAAATAAAGAACAAATGTACATGACCGTAAAATATTTCACAGTATATGCACGACATTTAATATAAGTATTGCAACATGCAACTTGAAGTTAGATAATATACATTTTTTCACAAATCAACCTTCTATGTTTTAATGCATTTTAACATCGTACTGGGACCAATAAATATACAAGATTTAAATTAAAATGTTGTATTACACATGTACAGTACAATCAAATGTTGATCATGATTAAGATATGTATAGTGAATACTGATTTAAACAATATCAGTAAGAAAACATAAACAATTCTAATACGGATAAATATCACAGAGATATAAAATCATTCAAAATTTAAAATTGTTGAACATACCAAAGTCAGTTTACATATCGCAAGAGTTCTGAAATGTTGTATTTACGAAAAGGTAAATCATCAATTAAGTATTAACAAACTTGTTCAAATAACTCAATTGATCATTTTACAGCTGAACACCTTACATAAAAGCATATTATTAATCCCCGTCAAGCAGCCTGAAAATGATGAGTTTCGAGCACTTGTCTCTCATCATGTTTAGCAATTAGTTTATTTAGTTTATTTTCACGCTCGTACGACATAAGTATTTGTTCGACGTCTCCATGGGTTTCGAACGGTGTAGTTTGAGTCCGCTTTGCGCGACTACAGCAGCACAGCGTGGCCACAACGAGGGAAACGACCCCAAGACAACACATGACTATCAGCCGAACCATATTTAGACACATACCATCGCCAAACCTGACTGTTGTATAAAAAGATATGTAAAGTGGAGTGTAAAAGTATAATTATTGCAAGTACCAATACCAAACTATAAATATAATGCAATCTTACACAGAAACAATTTGTTTTATGTCATGCTTTTTATTCGTAACGATCAATAATTAATTAATAGTTAGTTGGAAACTCGTCATTATTTTTTTTTCCAAGAATTTTTGCGTTAACAGTCAGTTTCCTCTATTATAAAACTTACTAAAATGTGTAAAACAAAGGAATTTTATGTCGATACATTCACTGTTCTTTTATCAGGATAAAATACGCCGTTATTTTTCAATAAACCGATTGTGTTTAAATAAACACGTATATTTGTTGTTAACCAACTTCATTCTTGGATTATTATTTTCACACGCATTACCATGGTAACCTTTTCAGACAGTTAGCACCTTGAAAGGGGAACGTACGATTAAAACCTGTAGTGGGGACATACCTGGAGCGTCCTCGCATTTTTACAAAATGAGTCAATGTTTAATAACAGATTATTCTATTGAAAGGTGTAGAATTACATAAATTTATAAATTTAAATGACTAAACATAGAAATACCTGTAACGTAATTAGGTGGGCTCGAATAGAAAATCCAATAACTTGTAAAGCGAATTAATTTCCTGTATTGACTGTCCCAACTTGTATATATCAGCAATTCATTTGGTATAAACATTTACATATTGCCGTGATGGAACAGAATGTTTTAATCATATTGTTATCATTTATATCATTATTATTATTATTAATACTTTTATTACGTAAAACTTCTTTTTTTATTTTGAAATTTCGTTCTAACCTGTAAATCCAGCAATGTAGAATTGACCTGTTGCTCATTCCCGTTGCGTGGCACACGATGACCACCGCAAAGTCCAAACCAGTCGATTACAAAGAAAAGAATAATAGCGAACATATTCATTATATTACCACGACAAATATGTATTTTCACCTCAATTATTGTTGTAAAGCTATTTTAGGGGAATTTTCATTCGTGGAATCCCGAATGTTTAATTGTTTCTTTATTTAGTTTTAAATCATTATCTTTAACGAACAAAACTGTGTCAGGTAAGCGAAATGGCTGGCGCACTCGCTTCGCACCTATTGCGTCCCGGGTTCGCCCGTCGAAGGCGCATGTCAGTTTACTTTGTGGTCACAAAGCAGGATACGTGGGTTTCCTGTAGGTGCTAGTGCCACTTCTTATAAATGTCATTTTGTGAAGGTTAGCGTTTATAAAGTAATTTCTTCGTAAATAAGTTATAAGTTTTTTTTTCTAACTGACTATGTGTTTTACCCCCCCCCCAAATTGCATCAGCTTTAAAATCATGCCTTGTGCCGGTCATAAAAGACCTGTGAATCATTGCATGACCCCTTCGTCCAAAGATAGTGTGACGTAATTCAAATCAGCGTTGACACTGAACTTACGCCGAAGTAGGCGTGGTTTTATGCGCATGCGTAGTTATAGCAATGTACTTAATCATAAAGAGTCGTCTTAGCAATCAGGAAAGATCCATCACATATAGGAAACTTTTCTTTTTAAAAATCAAGCGCTCCTGATTGGCTGAAAATGTAGGGCAAAGACTCAATATTATTTGTGTTTGTTTACGGTAGCGCTGACATTCTTAAGAAATCCTTATATTTTCCTGATTCATTTGTCTATCACTGAGTGGTTTGTTCTTGATTGTTTGGCATATTTGTGTTAATCAAGTTTTCTAACTATTGGAAGTTACAAACTTGTGCGCAAATTGAGTGATTTACCTTTTTTTTTAAAAAGTGCGGGTATATGTACACTTGAAATCTATTCTTGGATAGGTTTAAACTAATTTGAGTTATCATACTGTTTTGCCTTAGTCATGTGTGAGAAAAACATATTGAATACTTTTCAGGCTTACATACAGACAGACAGACAGACATTTTTATTTAGACTTGTACAATGTACATCATCTACATAAACATATATATTTTCATAAAACATGTCAACGTGTATATACAACATGTAATGGTAAATACGTTTTTGTTTTATATAACACAACATATTATGTGTAACAAAGCAACATACTATCATTTACTATGTGTAACAAAAAATGGAGGCTGAACTTAATATTTATCTTTCAACATTCAACAAATTATTTCGAATAACAAGAGCATATTTAATATACAAAGCTAGTTTAATTAATTCATTTCTATCATTTGATTTCAATAATCGTAGAAATTTGTATACAGAAGGGTGCATATAGTAACAACGTTTTAAATATTTCTTCCTAACATCGGAATAACATGGACATATGCATATAAAATGAAATTCATCTTCAATATCGTTAGTATTGCAAGTTAAACAGTACCGTTCCTCTCGAGGTATTCGGTTTCTGGCATATCTACCAGTCTGAATTCTCAGAGGAAATACAGATAACCTTAGTCTGGAGAAGTACAAGCGTTCCGAGCCAATTTTGCTGAAAAATATCTAGAAGTCTACGTTTAAATTCATACAAAAAAACTTTACAATCTATATTGGCAACATTGTCAAATATATAAGAAAAACCATGAGCGTCTAACAAATTCTTAACATTTGATACCCAATTTCTTTTACCATTATTACAATCTGACAAAGCTTGCTCGTATACAGTTTTTAAAATAATATTATCAGTTTTAACAACTTTAAACCAGTAGTTTATTATTCTCATATATCTATGTATATAAAGCGGATATCTTCCTAGTTCACCATAGATACAGGCATTACATGTATTTGGCCTAACCTTCAGTAGTCTTTTGCAAAAGTTTAAGTGTATTCTCTCTATTTCTTTTGATTTAGAATTTCCCCAAATTTCACAAGCATAATTCAAAACAGACAAAACAAAAGCGTCAAACAATTGGCAAAACGTTTTTGGACTAATGTCATAATCTTTACATTTGCATAATAGAACATTCATAGACTTAAGGGCTTTGCCAATTAAATGTTCTTGATTAAGTGCAAAATTACCCGTGTAGTTGAAAACAGTTCCAAGATAGTTAAAATCATTTACTACATCGATAACGTTTCCATTATAGGTCCAACGCTCAGTGTCTAATAATCCACCACGTTTACGAAAAACCATAATTTTAGTTTTAGTGGTATTCACTTTGAGTCCCCATGTATTACAATATTCGAATAATGTGTCTAAATGATCTTGCAATTCTTTAGGTGTTTTACCTACAATGGCCATATCATCTGCGAATAACAGTAACATCAACACTATATCATCAAATTGTAAACCGGATTCAACATTGTTTTGTAAATACAATTCAAAGTCTTCAACAAAGACAGAAAATAAAAGAGGGGACATTACCTCCCCTTGGCGTAAGCCAACAGCATAATTAAAATACTCAGAATAATTAGAACATGATTTGACACAGGATTTAACTTGTTTGTACATATCGCGTATAATTCTAAGAATTTTGCCTTGGATTCCACATTTATACATTTTAAGCCATAATGCATTTCTATATATGGAATCAAAACATTTCATCATATCGACAAATATAACATATAATCGTTTATTTTCATTTAAATAGTTTTGTACTAATGACACAAGTATAAATATTGCCGTAGATCAACCGTAGATCTGCCTTTGCGAAATCCGAATTGTGCATCCGAAATTATGTTATGTTCATTGCAAAAAAGTTCAAGTCGTGTGTTAAGCACAGAGGTAAATAACTTAGACATACAACTCACAAGGGTAATACCTCTATAATTGTTCACATCATTAACATTGCCTTTTTTATGCAAAGGGATTATAATACCATCCATCCACTTATCAGGATAAATACCCGAGTTCAAAATACAATTGAATAGATCACATAAATTTGCCGATAATAAATCTATACTTTCAATAAAATATTCATTTAGCAAGCAATCACTGCCATATGCTTTTCCACTTTTCACAGACTTAACAGCTTTTAAAATTTCATCTACAACGATAGGTTGGTCAAGTTCTGGGAACGTTTCATTTTGTTTATTAAAATCATTATATTCACAAAATCTTCCGCTTCTTCGTTTGAACAATCAAACACATTACTGCCAAGATTTTCAAAATATTCTCGAAAGGATTCTAACTCTATTTTATTAGAAACCGACTTATTCTTATTTTTAAAATATTTCCAAAAATCTTTTGGTTTAGCTTTCTTCAAATTTTCTATTTCAGACATTTTGCGTACATAAAATGCATTTTTCTTTTTGCGTATAATATTCTTATATTGCATTTTACGTTCGCATAAATCTAACCTATTTACATTTGTTTTATCACAATTATACAAGTTTAATGCATTCAAATAAACATTACGAGAATTAATACATTCTTGATCAAACCAGTCAGTATTTTTCATATAAGTCTCTGTCTCAAAACTAGGTTTATTGTCAAAATAAGTACGTTTTGAAAATAAAGGGTCTGCGACACTTCGAACAATTTCAGTAAAATTATTTAATGCATCGTTTAAAGACTGTTTGGTGCAATTATCTAAATTAAATACAATATTATTAAATTCTGGTAATTTACCTATTATACCAGATCGAAATTGATCTTTATAAATATCATTCCATTTATACCGTACTTCAGAAAAGCTAGCATCATTTATTGTCGGATTATTACAAATCAATGAAAATTGTAACGGGGCATGGTCGCTCCATTCATTAAATTGCCCAATAGTAAAACCATTGATCATTGAAAAATGACGTTCATTACATAACAAATAGTCAATCACAGAAGTACCGTTACGAGACAAAAAAGTGAACTGATTTGTATCTCCAATGCGACCATTAACAATACGTATACATGATGATTTACAAAGATCTAATAATTTAATACCATGACTATTGTGACTTTTGTCTACAGAGGCCCTGACCGGGGTCCTATCCGGTTCATAATCAATGTCATCAACATACATATTACACTTATCGTGAATTACATAGTCGTTTTTACTACTTATTCTACTGTTAAAATCCCCACATAGAAACACTGAACCTAGGCTATCATAAGCAAAAATGTCATTTTCAAGAGTATCAAACAGGTTAATATTATTAAATGTATTATAAGCTGGGGAATCCTCACACCAAATATACGAACCACACAAATATATATCTTCATTTGTATTAAAAAACGTATGGTCCAACTTAAGCCAAATTAATGTATCATGGTGATTCTTAACAATCTGTATTCCAAAGCAATACTATTCCACCACTACTTCTGCGTGAATTTCTGTTTTGAAATTTTCTATAGAAATTATGTGTAATAAACCGTTAAGATTTATTTTACTGCTAGAGTTCGTCCAGGATTCATAAAGAAAACAAATATCATGTTTAGCAACAATATTTACAAAATCAGCACAATATTGTTTATCGTTTGTTAGTCCGTGTACATTCCACGACAGTACGGACAGCTCACCTCCGGCGTGCCCCTAGTCGCGTACCGGACGGCCGTCAACGTACAGCGTGTCGTATGCGATCCACGAGCTCTTCCCCTGTTCTCTTGCCGCCTTCATTCTTGGTATAAGTTTCCTCCGCTTGGCGATCACTTCCGGCGGGTACTGCTCATACATATGGAACGTGGTGCCCCGGAGCTCTTTCCATTGTTTCCGGACAAATTCACGGTCTTTAAAAAATGTAAACTTCGCTACGATCGTCCTCAATTTTCCGGGAACCGGGTACCCAGGAGACCTGTGGACGCGCTCGAAGCGTATACTGTCAGCGGTCTCCTTAGCAATCTTCAGCGCATCTTGAAAATGTTGCCGTAGTTTCCGCTCGGTAGCTTCTACGGACTCGTTACCTCCAGCGGTGTCCTCCGGGACGTTCGTGAACACCAGGTTGTTCCTCATGGATTGTGACTTGAGATAAGCCACATCGTCCCGGAGGCTCTCACGCTCCTTCTCCAAATGGGTGACCTTGTCCGAAAGTAGTCCCACTGCGATATCGGTGCCCTCCACCTTATCCTCGACCTTCGACATGTTTTCCTCGACACGGTTTGTCCTGTCCTCGAGTGCAACCCAAATAGATTTCAGTTCATTTTCAAAACTTGTTACTTTCTTGTCAAGCTGTTCAATAGCCCCCAACTTTATCTCAAATGCATCTAATCTTTTGGTTATTCCTTGGAGGCAGTTCATTATATCTTTATTAGAGGGCTCCCTACTTTCCGCCATTTTATCAGTCTCTGAGTTCGAATCTTGGAAACTATGTAAATCCGCTAAAAACACACTGTTGTTACTATCTTTTTCAACGTGTTCATTAAATAACACTTGGTTTGCTTGGTTTAAAACCTCACTAACTGAGATGTTCAACTCCTCCGACGGGCCTCTTGGTTTGAAAACTTTGCTTTTGTTTAGATTGTCACCTTCATCACTGCTATTTCTCTGTTTGCGCTTAGATTTTCGATTTTTAACCATAGTATCCACAACACAACTTATCAAATAGTCATTTACATGTAAAATCCGTTGATGAAAATCGCTTATTTATTTAATAAATCCCAAATTTTGATTTTTTTATCCCACTCAAAAAACACCGCCATTACCGCCTACATCACGTGACAGCTGGATCACAAAAAAGCCTTCGACGCGGTCGGGTACACCACTATATGGCAACTTAAATCTGGTGGGATTTTAATAGGTCAGTTTCACGGTTGTGTCTTATCAAGACTAGAGAGCTGGAGAACTTAAGAGGCAAAATGAGCATAGAACGTTAGTGTGGCGTACATCAAGGCAGTAATTTATTTCCTATTCACTTTCTATGTTGCTTAAAATACAATATATAATACTATAACTGGACTCGTACGCAGCTGTGAAAAGCATTTAAGATCGCCTAAATGCTCGTCCAATATAGTTTGCCCAGCTATGTACTCGTCCAAATATATTTCCGAATTGTACAGACCAAAGTTATTTAACCTATAATTATTTACGATATCCCAAAACGATATCAGTACGATGGGGTGTTGTGGGTGTAACTAAAGTCCACGGAGCCAACCTGTGACCCACAAACTAATTGCGCCATTGACGGGCGAAACCGTGACGCTATGGCGAGAAGCGAGTATGCTAACCAATTAAACGGACAACCATTAGCTTTGCACAAAGGACAACTTATTGAAAATAATGAGAATAATAAAGACATATCTTAGACTATAATTAGCCTCAACGCCTTAAAATATGCACCATGTTTTGCATTTAAAAGTCTGGAAATACATAATAAGAATAAAAGCTGTTTGCTTCTTGAAGACAAAGACGAAAATTTACAATAAAATCATTATTTATCAGCCACTTATAAAGCCTTCAATATCGCCAAAAACAGGTTAATGGTTTGTCACACATGTAAGACTGATCGACATTACAATTAATGAGTTTATTTGTAAATCTTCGTTCCGTTAGTTTCAATACATGAGTACCACAACGATGCAATGACACTACAATATGTTTCGTTAGTTTCAATACATGAGTACCACAACGATGCAATGACACTACAATATGTTTCGTTAGTTTCAATACATGAGTACCACAACGATGCAATGGCATTACATTGAATACATTTGCATAACAACTATCTCAAAATCGATCCTAGCGCACCAAAATCTGAAATGTGTCAAGAGGCAAAATTCAGTAATAGTAAAAACATGTGTTTCATTAGTATCATTTTAGAATAAATTAATAATTGACCATTTGAACGGGAATGGTCATAAAATAACAACTTTATTGACTTGAGAGCCGTTAAGTATAATATATAGTTTTAGTGTCACAAAGTCAAGTCTGCGAAGATCAGGTCATTATCAATGACTCACTAGTCAGTAATTGCATTACAATTAGTTTTTTGGCAAATGGAATAGTTCTCGATTTGATGGTTAATTCAAGGGCGTTTTTCTCTCTGTACTTGGTAATGGTAGAACAAACCCTTATACATATGCAGTAAGACAATATTTGAACATAAGCTTAATAAATGCTGTCTAAGAACTTGAGTATAATTTCACAGATAAGTTAGTAGCACGGAGACCTAACCGTGCCTTGGGACTTCTCATAGCTTATTTTAGAATTTTGATCGTTTTGCATAGATAAAATTTATACAAACTTGTTAAAACGTGCGTTGTACCAGTTACGATGCATCACTTTGGGGTTAAAATCGTAATGTCCAGACCATTACTGACCATTAAGATAAATCAAATGACTTTGTTTCAAATACTATTACACAGATTTGCCAATAAATCGTCTACTTGTCTTATGCTAATAATATGCTATTTGATGTGCATGTTGCAAAGTTAAATGTAACAATAAAAACATCTGAACAGTTACGTCGGCGTGGATGTAATAAGATCTTAGCGGAACATATTTAAGATTACTCTACTACCTGCAAATAAATATTTCACTTTTGGCTTAGTTAGGATGTGGGGGATGCTCCTCTATTAACATAAACTGACTGATATGGGTATTTACCTGAATTCAAATCAACAATGTGTTCAACGTGAATAAAATATGATATATTGTTTTATGATAGTTTTATCCAAACGCTGTTCAATGTGGCAAAAATAAACATGAACCCAATTTAACGATTATCGAAATATATTTTTGTGTAATAAACCTGATATTCATTTAGTGAGAACTCAAGCAAAAACCTGCTTTAAAGTTTTAAATTCACTGAACAATGTTTTATACCATAAATATATCTTTTTATCTTATGTTTTACCGTAAATTTAGTAAGTTTAATAAAAAACAATCTGTGCATCCTAATTATGCATCATTTCATGTTCATATGCGTTGGATGTACCAATAAGGACTATTTGATGCATATTAAAGAAATATTCCCTATGTATTCTTGTATACTTTTAATCTATTTAATTTCTTTGACCTTACTCTTTATTTCAAACAGGTCATTTTTAACATTAAAGAGCATAACGCTGTAATGGGGGATGTTGTTAACTTCATGATCAAACTTGACAACAAACACTGTTACCACGTTTTATAATGATTGGATAATACAAACTGAAATTATTTTCTGCCTGAGGGATAAAACTTATAGTTATGCGATTGTCACCATCGGTAATACTAGACTATGACAGTATACCAACTGTAACCAAGGATTCATTATGATTGGATAATGAGGACTTACGTTATTAGCTGTACAATACATTAATCTTCTATATTTAACGTAAAGGGGACACAACTTTGTTGAGCTACCGCTGCAATTTACTCAGAGATCGATTTTGACCGAACATTACGTCCACACACACTGTGGCCAAGTTTCATCTTGAGTTGGGGGTGGGGTTTGCAAGATGACACTCTATTTTGTAATGCTGCCTTGGGAGGCACATTTTAAGGGTAATGAATTTAAGACTTTGAAAGGCCAAGGGTATGATACGATGCTTATGCTCCATCGTTAAAAGAAAACTACTCATATTTGTATACCGACTACCTTAAATAATGGTACAACAGTCCTAGCTTGGATCAAAGCCTTTATAGACAAAATCTTTCAACTTCGTAGGCTGATGTAAATCAAAGCGACGTGTTAAATAAAGTATTTATAGGACGGGACCCTTATGTTTACCATGATGTGAAAAAGAACGCATACGGTTACATATTTATTTCAAGACCAAAGACCCACGAGTATATATAAAAATACATCTAGTAAAAACATAGTAATACAATGCCAAACATCAATCATAACTTATTAACAGTCCAAACAGCGATCTTAAATAATAAAAAGAAATCAAGCGCTCTATAAAATATAAACAGGCGAATAAATGAATAATACTACATTCTCATTGGTCCATTGTACACACATCAACATAAAAGCGGAACAAAATACCTGACAATTCAAACAAGATACGGTACGGTAATAACTATCGAAATCACAACTTTCAAAAATGATTCAATATGAAAAGTTCCCATGTTGATCTGTCAAGGTAACGTGTATCTTATCACGCTCAGTCACTCATTTTGCTAATAGTTTATTACACCTGAATAAGATCAATTCAATTTTCTATGGCCTCACTGACCGGGAGGTATTGATCACCAATGATCGTTCGACATCAAATACATAACAGCTTGTATTAAACGGTTGCATGTCGAATTTGTATACATAAACTGTCCGCACATAGTTCCGAGCACAGTTTCTGCCGTAGCGCATTGGGTATCGGCCCACAACGAAATGCTTCCGGGTCGTAGTACTTCAGGTAGTTATTAAAAAAATGTTTTTCCCCATTCCGGTAGCATTTGATGATGTGTACATTGTATTCTTGTATGTATTTCAAGTTTACACACGATTTATATCATATTTGAAGATAATTATGTGGTTTTGAATGATATTTTGCAGGACCTCGTTCTTGGGTGGATGGATTCAGAGATGCGGCAATGACTGTGGCACATGGACGTTATAAAGAGGTGTCACAAAGTCAAGTCTGCGAAGATCAGGTCATTATCAATGACTCACTAGTCAGTAATTGCATTACAATTAGTTTTTTGGCAAATGGAATAGTTCTCGATTTGATGGTTAATTCAAGGGCGTTTTTCTCTCTGTACTTGGTAATGGTAGAACAAACCCTTATACATATGCAGTAAGACAATATTTGAACATAAGCTTAATAAATGCTGTCTAAGAACTTGAGTATAATTTCACAGATAAGTTAGTAGCACGGAGACCTAACCGTGCCTTGGGACTTCTCATAGCTTATTTTAGAATTTTGATCGTTTTGCATAGATAAAATTTATACAAACTTGTTAAAACGTGCGTTGTACCAGTTACGATGCATCACTTTGGGGTTAAAATCGTAATGTCCAGACCATTACTGACCATTAAGATAAATCAAATGACTTTGTTTCAAATACTATTACACAGATTTGCCAATAAATCGTCTACTTGTCTTATGCTAATAATATGCTATTTGATGTGCATGTTGCAAAGTTAAATGTAACAATAAAAACATCTGAACAGTTACGTCGGCGTGGATGTAATAAGATCTTAGCGGAACATATTTAAGATTACTCTACTACCTGCAAATAAATATTTCACTTTTGGCTTAGTTAGGATGTGGGGGATGCTCCTCTATTAACAGAAACTGACTGATATGGGTATTTACCTGAATTCAAATCAACAATGTGTTCAACGTGAATAAAATATGATATATTGTTTTATGATAGTTTTATCCAAACGCTGTTCAATGTGGCAAAAATAAACATGAACCCAATTTAACGATTATCGAAATATATTTTTGTGTAATAAACCTGATATTCATTTAGTGAGAACTCAAGCAAAAACCTGCTTTAAAGTTTTAAATTCACTGAACAATGTTTTATACCATAAATATATCTTTTTATCTTATGTTTTACCGTAAATTTAGTAAGTTTAATAAAAAACAATCTGTGCATCCTAATTATGCATCATTTCATGTTCATATGCGTTGGATGTACCAATAAGGACTATTTGATGCATATTAAAGAAATATTCCCTATGTATTCTTGTATACTTTTAATCTATTTAATTTCTTTGACCTTACTCTTTATTTCAAACAGGTCATTTTTAACATTAAAGAGCATAACGCTGTAATGGGGGATGTTGTTAACTTCATGATCAAACTTGACAACAAACACTGTTACCACGTTTTATAATGATTGGATAATACAAACTGAAATTATTTTCTGCCTGAGGGATAAAACTTATAGTTATGCGATTGTCACCATCGGTAATACTAGACTATGACAGTATACCAACTGTAACCAAGGATTCATTATGATTGGATAATGAGGACTTACGTTATTAGCTGTACAATACATTAATCTTCTATATTTAACGTAAAGGGGACACAACTTTGTTGAGCTACCGCTGCAATTTACTCAGAGATCGATTTTGACCGAACATTACGTCCACACACACTGTGGCCAAGTTTCATCTTGAGTTGGGGGTGGGGTTTGCAAGATGACACTCTATTTTGTAATGCTGCCTTGGGAGGCACATTTTAAGGGTAATGAATTTAAGACTTTGAAAGGCCAAGGGTATGATACGATGCTTATGCTCCATCGTTAAAAGAAAACTACTCATATTTGTATACCGACTACCTTAAATAATGGTACAACAGTCCTAGCTTGGATCAAAGCCTTTATAGACAAAATCTTTCAACTTCGTAGGCTGATGTAAATCAAAGCGACGTGTTAAATAAAGTATTTATAGGACGGGACCCTTATGTTTACCATGATGTGAAAAAGAACGCATACGGTTACATATTTATTTCAAGACCAAAGACCCACGAGTATATATAAAAATACATCTAGTAAAAACATAGTAATACAATGCCAAACATCAATCATAACTTATTAACAGTCCAAACAGCGATCTTAAATAATAAAAAGAAATCAAGCGCTCTATAAAATATAAACAGGCGAATAAATGAATAATACTACATTCTCATTGGTCCATTGTACACACATCAACATAAAAGCGGAACAAAATACCTGACAATTCAAACAAGATACGGTACGGTAATAACTATCGAAATCACAACTTTCAAAAATGATTCAATATGAAAAGTTCCCATGTTGATCTGTCAAGGTAACGTGTATCTTATCACGCTCAGTCACTCATTTTGCTAATAGTTTATTACACCTGAAGAAGATCAATTCAATTTTCTATGGCCTCACTGACCGGGAGGTATTGATCACCAATGATCGTTCGACATCAAATACATAACAGCTTGTATTAAACGGTTGCATGTCGAATTTGTATACATAAACTGTCCGCACATAGTTCCGAGCACAGTTTCTGCCGTAGCGCATTGGGTATCGGCCCACAACGAAATGCTTCCGGGTCGTAGTACTTCAGGTAGTTATTAAAAAAATGTTTTTCCCCATTCCGGTAGCATTTGATGATGTGTACATTGTATTCTTGTATGTATTTCAAGTTTACACACGATTTATATCATATTTGAAGATAATTATGTGGTTTTGAATGATATTTTGCAGGACCTCGTTCTTGGGTGGATGGATTCAGAGATGCGGCAATGACTGTGGCACATGGACGTTATAAAGAGGTGTCACAAAGTCAAGTCTGCGAAGATCAGGTCATTATCAATGACTCACTAGTCAGTAATTGCATTACAATTAGTTTTTTGGCAAATGGAATAGTTCTCGATTTGATGGTTAATTCAAGGGCGTTTTTCTCTCTGTACTTGGTAATGGTAGAACAAACCCTTATACATATGCAGTAAGACAATATTTGAACATAAGCTTAATAAATGCTGTCTAAGAACTTGAGTATAATTTCACAGATAAGTTAGTAGCACGGAGACCTAACCGTGCCTTGGGACTTCTCATAGCTTATTTTAGAATTTTGATCGTTTTGCATAGATAAAATTTATACAAACTTGTTAAAACGTGCGTTGTACCAGTTACGATGCATCACTTTGGGGTTAAAATCGTAATGTCCAGACCATTACTGACCATTAAGATAAATCAAATGACTTTGTTTCAAATACTATTACACAGATTTGCCAATAAATCGTCTACTTGTCTTATGCTAATAATATGCTATTTGATGTGCATGTTGCAAAGTTAAATGTAACAATAAAAACATCTGAACAGTTACGTCGGCGTGGATGTAATAAGATCTTAGCGGAACATATTTAAGATTACTCTACTACCTGCAAATAAATATTTCACTTTTGGCTTAGTTAGGATGTGGGGGATGCTCCTCTATTAACAGAAACTGACTGATATGGGTATTTACCTGAATTCAAATCAACAATGTGTTCAACGTGAATAAAATATGATATATTGTTTTATGATAGTTTTATCCAAACGCTGTTCAATGTGGCAAAAATAAACATGAACCCAATTTAACGATTATCGAAATATATTTTTGTGTAATAAACCTGATATTCATTTAGTGAGAACTCAAGCAAAAACCTGCTTTAAAGTTTTAAATTCACTGAACAATGTTTTATACCATAAATATATCTTTTTATCTTATGTTTTACCGTAAATTTAGTAAGTTTAATAAAAATCAATCTGTGCATCCTAATTATGCATCATTTCATGTTCATATGCGTTGGATGTACCAATAAGGACTATTTGATGCATATTAAAGAAAAATTCCCTATGTATTCTTGTATACTTTTAATCTATTTAATTTCTTTGACCTTACTCTTTATTTCAAACAGGTCATTTTTAACATTAAAGAGCATAACGCTGTAATGGGGGATGTTGTTAACTTCATGATCAAACTTGACAACAAACACTGTTACCACGTTTTATAATGATTGGATAATACAAACTGAAATTATTTTCTGCCTGAGGGATAAAACTTATAGTTATGCGATTGTCACCATCGGTAATACTAGACTATGACAGTATACCAACTGTAACCAAGGATTCATTATGATTGGATAATGAGGACTTACGTTATTAGCTGTACAATACATTAATCTTCTATATTTAACGTAAAGGGGACACAACTTTGTTGAGCTACCGCTGCAATTTACTCAGAGATCGATTTTGACCGAACATTACGTCCACACACACTGTGGCCAAGTTTCATCTTGAGTTGGGGGTGGGGTTTGCAAGATGACACTCTGGGAGGCACATTTTAAGGGTAATGAATTTAAGACTTTGAAAGGCCAAGGGTATGATACGATGCTTATGCTCCATCGTTAAAAGAAAACTACTCATATTTGTATACCGACTACCTTAAATAATGGTACAACAGTCCTAGCTTGGATCAAAGCCTTTATAGACAAAATCTTTCAACTTCGTAGGCTGATGTAAATCAAAGCGACGTGTTAAATAAAGTATTTATAGGACGGGACCCTTATGTTTACCATGATGTGAAAAAGAACGCATACGGTTACATATTTATTTCAAGACCAAAGACCCACGAGTATATATAAAAATACATCTAGTAAAAACATAGTAATACAATGCCAAACATCAATCATAACTTATTAACAGTCCAAACAGCGATCTTAAATAATAAAAAGAAATCAAGCGCTCTATAAAATATAAACAGGCGAATAAATGAATAATACTACATTCTCATTGGTCCATTGTACACACATCAACATAAAAGCGGAACAAAATACCTGACAATTCAAACAAGATACGGTACGGTAATAACTATCGAAATCACAACTTTCAAAAATGATTCAATATGAAAAGTTCCCATGTTGATCTGTCAAGGTAACGTGTATCTTATCACGCTCAGTCACTCATTTTGCTAATAGTTTATTACACCTGAAGAAGATCAATTCAATTTACTATGGCCTCACTGACCGGGAGGTATTGATCACCAATGATCGTTCGACATCAAATACATAACAGCTTGTATTAAACGGTTGCATGTCGAATTTGTATACATAAACTGTCCGCACATAGTTCCGAGCACAGTTTCTGCCGTAGCGCATTGGGTATCGGCCCACAACGAAATGCTTCCGGGTCGTAGTACTTCAGGTAGTTATTAAAAAAAATGTTTTTCCCCATTCCGGTAGCATTTGATGATGTGTACATTGTATTCTTGTATGTATTTCAAGTTTACACACGATTTATATCATATTTGAAGATAATTATGTGGTTTTGAATGATATTTTGCAGGACCTCGTTCTTGGGTGGATGGATTCAGAGATGCGGCAATGACTGTGGCACATGGACGTTATAAAGAGTGACTGTAAAGAAGTGATGATAGCAGAAAAACGAAACTATCTTGAAATGATTTTCTGGTGTCCAATCAACAGACAGAGTGTTCATAATTTGTGGGAAAATAGTTTCATAGCTGAAATCTATTCTGCAAATTCATAATAAAGTGGTGAACTGGAGTGATTTTACATATAACAAGAAGGGCAGTTTCGTTGTGGGCTGTGACCAGTTGTGAGCGCATCGATTGTCTAAAAAGCAAGTTCGCGGTTCTAGTCTGCGACCAGGCCCAATATCACGAAAATACTTTTGTCAAATCTCAAAATCAATCTCAACCCATTTTACCATATAACATTAAAATTTATTGAAAATAAATATTTTTTACACGTTTTTTAACCGCATTCTCTCATTGAATAATTATGTTGATTGAAACCTTTGGTCTAGATTCCAATGGAAAAATGTACTGGAGTACAATTCATTGACTTTTAACAGTTACTCAAGTATATTTTTTGCTCTAAAATAAGTTTTCTCTAAAATATTGTCAAAATCTTTCAATAACAGATTCTATGAGAAAATACGTTTTCAAAAAAGCATAAAAACATGCAAGAATTTGAACAACACTGCTTTTTTGTGGTAAAATGAGTTGAGACTGAGATTGAGATTTGACTTAAGTATTTTCGTGATATTGGGGCCAGGTTTTGTTTCAGTACTTGATCGCGTATATCGCATAACAAGAGATCGATCATCGTGTCAATGTTTCAAAGTGTTTTCTTTGCCTTCGTCTATACATCAAATTCCCTATCAGAACGGTGACAGTAACGGTAGAAGATTGCTGTACATGCTATATATACTTTGTCTAGATATTAAACAAATATATACAAATAAAATCAACGATTTCGATGATCGGTGGTCTAAACTTATTAGAAGATTAGATTATTTACTAATTATGTAAAGCATAATAATTGGCATAATAAAACCATGATCAAAAGTAGTTTTCAACTCATTTTAGAACATGATTTTTTTTCCCAAGAAAGGACTTGACCCGTCATTTTCTCGAAGTTCCTGCCTTGTCTTAAACCTCCACCTCGCAGCGACTGATAAATAGGGACTGTAATATTAGTCGATGATCTATTGGGTTGTACCTGGGTTGCACCGCGTCGCGTGCGATGTTTCTTTCGCAATTGATACGATCCCACAGATCAAGCAACTCACATAGTATGTCTTTTATTTTATACATAGAAAATAGTTTTGAATATAAAGATAACATTAAACAATATTTTGTCTTTAAGTCCCCCCCATTTAATTTCGACGACAAGCGTCCTGTTTCTCTCGCGTAGTATTACCGACGTAGACTTCCGCATGTACATTTGGCTACTGTGAAATACTATATGTCATATTATATGTAATGTATATGCATACATATTATTGAATAAAAATCCAAAACACAAAACGTATACGTTATAAAAAACTGAAAAAAACGTAAAATTGCTATTACATGTACTTGATAGATATACATGTTCATGCTAATCTTAATATGCAAGAAATGATTGCACAATAGCCTTTTTTCTTGCATATTAAGATTAGCATACACATGTATATCTATCAAGTACATGTAATAGCAATTTTACGATTGTGTTAATTGTGTTTATTATTACAAACTTGTTCATGTACATAGAGATCAGCAACAATTAAAACATGTTTAAAACAGGCAAAACCTCTGCAATAAAACACAAAATAAAATATGGATAGGATTGCCTTCGTATCGATACGTATCACTTCTGTTCCGTATCGCGATATATCAGTTTATCGATTGTATCGCAAATTCTTAGTCAAGTGCCATAACTCTGCACTCAGTGTAGTTACACACAAAATCCTAACTACACAACTTAACATGTTGCCTAAGAATCCTGTAAAGAATTATTACTCTGGCTAATAATCAAACTGTTGGCTATACGCCCGACACAATATATTGTGATGGACTGACGGAAGTAAAGACGAACTGACAGACGTACGATAGCAAAATGTATATCCTCTTTGTAAGAGTAGGGACATAAACAGCCAAAAGATGTATATTGACACACATTATTTACAATTGTTGCATTCTTGTGATTATATTTCTGCAAATATATCTTATATAAAAATAGCATGTTGAGCGTATTGATCAATATGTCTGATCAATGAAGGACACTTGACTATAAAAACGTTGATATGTTATCATCAGGGCTGCAGAAAAACAACAGCATTAGAGCCGCAAGCGAATAACAACCCCGTCTGTTTTTTTGGTTATTGCTAGTGGTAACGTATGTACTAAATTTCACGTAAATATGTTTTGCGGGTTTGCAGAAACAGCAGAGGTTAGGTATTATGCACGGGAACTTAGCTATGCCAAATAACAATACCTCGACATTTCTTTTTTGACACTAAACAAGCTTAAAACGTTTCATAACTATAATGTTCATGTTTATCAAAAATATTTTTAAACAACCTTAAAACGGTTTGGAGTAAATCCAACTTGTTTTAAAATAATTTAAACTAAAATAATATTTTCTTAACTGTTGTTTTCATATATGTTAAATTGAACGGTTTTAAATATAAGGCCAAATATAAAGGCTACGATAAAACTACAACCTTTGTCTTCGCGAAGCTGAAGAGCAAAATATTTCTAATGCAAAAACAAAAATTGCTGTAATGTAAGTAATCGTTACTTAATTCGATTCCGAGCTATCAGCTCACTCTAGCCGATGACAGGGTAATTTGAACACAATGTTATCAAGTCAGCTACAGCAATATGTAACACTTATACTGCAGATGCTTCCGTGCTGTGCTTTCTTTTAGGAGTCTCTATGCAAAGCGAAGGTCCGGCACGTTTTTGACACGTCGCCATAGAAGACATAATCCTGTTTGTCCATCGTATCTTTACGGACCATCTCCAGGCAAACGAAGTCAATGTTCCCTCTCGGAATATACAAAAAGATGTCAATCTTTCTCGGTATCTAAATGAAATAAAATACCGTGGAATCATTATCGTTGTTTACCATGTATCGACATTCATACTCACTTCAGTTTAGATATACTGACATTTACTACACCATTACTAGGCAAAGACATATTTTGTTGGAATAAGCTGATTGGAGGGGAAGCACATCTTCAAGGCTCTACATTAACGTACACGGCTTTAAATCAGAAAAATTTCCCAGGCAGTTTTCGTTTTTACAACCATAATCTGTACGCATCAAATTGACAATGAGCTTTCTTTGTAGCTCTTTCATGTACAACCAATCAGAGACATATGTTTTTCTATTATGATACACGTGATATAGCTGATATGGCCATTCATTGCCTTAAGCATTAATGGTTTCAAGAGTGCTCTAGTCGTGTAGATGCCTGCCTCTGGTCTCTCAAAAAGGACACAGAACTGGTTTCAGTCAGGAAAAAGAAGCCAGAGTGATTTTGTCACTTTGGTCACAATAGAACTACAATTAAAAAGTATAAACTAAATAGTTTTGTTGAGCCAGTATTGTTTTTGCAAGGGTCAATATCTACAGTGAAACTCAAAAGAGTTGTGAAAACTGCATACTATATACATGTTGTGGCCATTTACTAATGAACATACCTGTCGTAATCATGTACTTGTAAACGAAGTACAAAATATCATATCTAATACGAGTTTGATATTAAAATCAAACAATTAAACAGTTTCACGTTAACAACTTCAACTGCTCCTTAGCCGAGATGTTTAAGGAAACATGTTTTGCAAGTTTAAGCCAAGATGTTCCGAAAAGAAGAAGCATTATCAAATTACCTCTGTCCATCTCAAGTAACGAGCAATATCCGCAAGGGAGGAGTCTTCACCGTCGCTGCCCAAAATAAAAGGATTTGAGCAAAAGTCTTCTCCATTCATCATCAGAATATCGCTGTTTTTGTTCTGAAGCAGAAGCAGACTAGGTAAGACCTTACAGTTTGAAAATGTTACCACCGATTTTACTACATGCTTCATTCTTGAAGCAATATTCATTCTTGAAAATAGACCCTTCGACAGCACACACTACATCCAAAATAGGATGACAATAATTTTGATTTGACCGAGCAATGGACCACAACAAATAGACACATTAGACAAAAAGAATGTCCAATATTTTATATCAAGAGATTCTTATGAAGCAATCTAATCATTCCAAAATAAATTGATCGGATCTAAAATGAAAACGTCAATACCATTCGAGATTCTTACATTTTTCCCCCCAAAAACCCCACAACACTCTAGCCGTAAAGAAATTGTTATAGTTAAGTAATAATAATTAATGCGGATATTTAAATTTTATAACCATGCACCGAATATCGAATGTATCTACTTATATATCGAGGGTTCAAAGGTAAAAGGTGCCAACAGGTAAAAGGTGCCAATATCAATTTTGGTCAAATGAGACATTTAGTGGGTTTTTTTCAAACATAAAAAGTACCTTTTATATGTAGTTAAATTTTCAGGTTTAAGTTCATTCCTTATATGGGCAAAATTGATAGCATTCGTGGAGCGTACTACTTTCAGAGAAAATGTGTTCAGGTAAAAGGGCCCAAGTGCTGTTGGTACAATTATGCCAACAACATGTTAGATGTTCACAGTGGAAAAATGTGCTAAATTTAGTTAGCATCTGTTACCAATGAAATGAGGGTTTATTCATTCAACAATTAAGGTGCTACAATCAGTTATCTCCTTTTCCCAAGAACTTTTCTGGCTAATTGTTTATCATATGAGTAAAGCTGGGGTTAATTACTAGAAATTGTATGATAATTATCATTTAAATTGTCTGCTTGTTTATGAATCTCTAGTGTTTTTTTACACATATTGTGTCGGGATGCTTTATTTTCAAAAGTGAATGAATATTTTTTCGGAATGGTAAGTTAATAATTATTTTAAAAATCTATTATCATTAACTTTATCATACAACCAAAACGAGCGTTTTAGTAGGCTCGCGTTTTACAATCGCATTTACAATGTGTTAGAATTGAGTTCTTGTTTGGTATTTAATACAAATGCAAATATAGGCTAATCATTTTATCAAATAATTTCAAAAATCGTTGTACTATAGTGCTGAAATTGTCCTTTACTTGTATTGGTCGTTGATAAATTTAATGTTTTGTTACCATCTTCCTCTAGTCGATCGTAATAATAATTTAGCAGTAAGACTTATAGGTTTATAGGTATACTTCTGTTCTATAATTATTTGATTTCAACTTTTTATTATTCTTACATGATTCGTTGTCATACATTTTGGTCTCAATATAATACATTTTATGCTGTCTTAAAACCATGTTCTTAATTGCGCACGTCTCTAAACAATATTAAAAATCAAATCAATTAGTTTTACTTGTGTAAGTGAAAGAGAACGAGTAGTCTGACTGGCCGGTCAGTACTGAAGAGGGGGTTAACACCTATGACATAAATCATCAAAAACAGAAATGCTCTTCAATTCCATATTTTTTATATTTCAAGTTTATTCAGTAAACTCATGTCATACATGCATGACAAAATGAGTATACGTGAGTTACACATAAAGAGGCTTTGAATAATGAACTTTAACCATAATATAATAATAAACACCATGGCATAAAGAGGAGTACATTATATTCTTAAGTTAACTTTTTAATGATACATTTCATAAATTTACACAACTTTGAAATCATAATACATTCTGGGTTTAATTTCAAAACACGTTTAAATGACAATATAGTCGGGGTCTTAAAATTAAAGTTATCAATTAAACGTCGTCTTTCGTTAATAAAATAACTACAATGTATATTATGCAATAAACATATTGTAATACTCGTAACTTGACTGTTTTATGCATTAAACATATCGTGATATGAATGTTCGTGAAAGAGAGGAACGTATCTCATTAATGATGATAACGATATCATAACAGAACTTATTGATTATGAAACAAACTACACAACAATGATTGAGAAATCATTAACATCCATCGATCTTTACTCTAGAAGAAATTGATCAATTATGAGGCTTTCTATGCAAATTCGATTAAAGGGTGTTTCAAAATCAATGAACAAGACGAAACGCAGGCAGGGGTTGAGTAAGAAGCTAACAAAGATATAAACGAGGTTGCAGAAGATTGTTTTGATGATCTTGATAATTAGCGAAATGGATCTATAAATTTGTGACTGAGAGCAGTGTAGTTTAAATGACACATTGGATTACACGATTTTAATTGAGGAACATAATAGTTTTGACCGGAACGAGCGGTTTTGTTTCTCAACGGAATCTAGCTGTGCAAATATAAGTGATTCCCGTCTCACATTAAATATTTTTGAAAAAGTTCCGAGGATGAAGTCATTTGGACTGTAAGCGAGCCATACGAGCAGTAGAGTTGAAACAGAGATGGAGATGTGAACATTGCGACTGGATTGTAAGAAAACGAGGACGTGTCTCATTGTGACGAAGTAAGTGCATTTCAAAAGGCTGTGAAACTCAACGAAAAAACTGTTCGGATACCATACAAAACGGCTGGACAAGTTACTTGCAAGCAATATGCTAACGAGAAAGCAAATTCAAGCCGATGGAAATTGTTAACTAATAAATAACATTTCTGTATAATTTGTGTACATCATTATCACTGTATGATTGTTATTCACCTTTTCAATATTTAACAAAAGATAAAAGACAGGCGTCATGTTTGATGACTAGTACATTGACCGTTAAGCCCATTATCTGATATTTACTGATATCTACTTATCAATATCTAAGTTAATATGCATACAATGTAAAACTAGACACTACAAATTAAAATCTAAAATAGTAAAGTGTTAAAGTGTACCTCATTTAATATTGTGTTTGAACGTCTAAATAAAGGGATCACATGAATATATTAGTTGGTATTTTATCTAAAGATGAATATCTTTGGATAAGTTCTATAGTAATGAAGTTTCCCTCGTAGTGGTTAAAGGGTTTAACTGAATTTGGCCCCTTTTGCTTCGAGAAATACTCGAATTCGATGAAATATATAGCGGCAGATGTTGCTTTCTGCACATGGCACCTTCTATTGCATAAACTTTGTTTAACTTTATGCTTTGTCTTCTAACGTTCACAACGTGACAATCAATGGTCATTCTAGTCAGAATAAGCAAAAGTAGACCATATAATTTACGGAAAAATAAGGGAATTCAGTTGTTGTTGTTCTTTTGTTTGTTTTGTTTTTCCTACAGGTAAACATACGATATTTTTTAAAATACTATTTTGTTTTAATAATGAATCACACACTCCAACGGATCCAATGCATTTTATTAAGGCATAATAACCATTCTGTAAAAAAGTTGTACTAAAAATATTGATGAAATGTACCGGTATGATTATATAACCCATGGACTGTAAGCGTATAATTAAATAAAATAATTCTCCTTTTGATTGCTCTTACCTTGATAATGCGAAAAGACGACATCACACGGAGTCGGTTTTCAAACTTGTCAAGTTCATCTTTATACACAGATACCAACTGACCTATAAATGCTATGTATTTTTTAGAGTGCTGAAATACGAAAAAATATATGTAAATATAGTTGCAAGAATTTAAGAACACGGCGATTGAGAAACAACTTGTAATAATTACGCCTGTATAATCAAAAGAAATGTCATTGAAAATGTAATCTCGACAGTAAGCCTAAGCCCTTTTTTAGTCTTGTGAAATTAGAATTATAATGCAGTGAAAATAGACTACGGTATTTCCACTTAACTGGACAAATACATATCTAAGTCAGAGTTATAACTTGGCCGTTTTATATATAAGGGTTATAACGCAGGCAACTAAGATTCATTTAAAAATCTGAAATGGTTTTAAGTAATTGCAAAGTTAAACTAGACGCAAAACGGCGACCTGTAGAGCCCGTCGGAAGAGCCTCTGACACAAACATAGCGCTTTTCCATGAAATGTTTACACAGCATAACATGAAGTTAAACAATGTATGGCACATACAACACTATGCCTCATCATATACAGTTAAGGGACACATTTATTTTGGGCACTATATTTGCTTTTTAACAATACCTGTCAAAGAGACAGCGAGCTCGACTATTCGGTACTCAGTGTAAGGATTGAAAAGTTTTGGCCAAACATGCATGGATCACTGTTAGATTAGATTTCAATGCAATACATGATGTGCTGAGATATTAACATAAATGTTGTTACATGCAAAATTCTAAACAAAATTTCTAAGTCTAAAAATAAAAGGCCATTATTTGCGAAATATAGTTATCTAACTTGGTTATTCAAGTAGGTTGGTTGGTTGAATATCATTGTATTAAGTCTAATCGCAATACATCAAGTAGTTGCTGAGATATTATAGGGTTGGGAGCGTGTGTAAAGTTTCAATGCTATACATGATGTATTCGCTTTAGGTATTGACTTAAAAGTGGTTATATGCAAAACATTAACCAGAATGTCGAATAAAAATGGGGCCATTTTTTAAATTTAATGCAAACCTGAGTTATCTTACTTGGTTATTTAAGTAGGTTGATTGGTTGAGTAACATTGTATAAAGTCTCAGTGCAATACATCAAGTAGTTGCTGAGATATTAACCTATGTGTGCTTACATACAAAACCTCAACCAGAATTTCATAGTCAAATAAAAAAGGCTTATTATTTGCTTAAATTCAAATAAGTGTTATCTAACTTCATTAATTTAGTAGGTAAGATGGTTGGAAATACATATCCAAAGTGTCAATGCAATAAATGATGTATTTAGTGAGATAATGACCAAGGTGTGAAGCTGACACCGACGCCAGGCTGAGTAGTGTAGCTCTTCTTATTCTTTGCTAAAAATGCAAGAAATGATCGAACTCATTCGTAGGGAACAATAAACAATGTTCGGTGAACAGTTGGGCTCTAAGTTAGTAGGGACGCCAATGTCAAGTTATAGTACTCTGGTGCAAGATGGAATATACGCTTTGGATATATTTCACACGAAACAAGCAAGCTCATGTGATAATATTAATAAGCAACATATATCATTCAGATATCAATATTTAAATCAGACTACACAGGAGTGGCGAAAACTCCACACGCCGTATGGACACATAAATTGTAAACGATTTCTTTGAAATGTGCCATAACTGCGCCAAACAATTTTGGGTTAATACCAAAGTCGAGCCTGACATGTGTTTTATAGTGTAAAACCAGGAATATCAAAAAGTATTCAAATCCATTAAATTTCGCAAAGGAAATCGTCCAGAAACGAACATAATTATGCTCTTCTTATCCGTCAGAAATGGTTAGTTCGTAAACAAAGTCAAATTTGACCTTTATCTTATTGTGATTAACATTAGTACCAGAAAGCCATTAAATCTATCGACACTGTCATAAGCTATTGTTCAAACAGCGCTGTATTTCGCAAATTGAATGGGGGACAAAACTGCGTCAAATTAAGTGATTTGTAACCAAAGTTGAACATGACTTATATTTCATAGTGTTAAACAAGTTTCCCAAAAATCATTCAAAACCGTCAATACTTTCATGAGTCCTTTGCTAAGTTGAAAATGGGATATAGTGTCTGATAACAACAGTCGAACCTTTATTTTATGGTGTTAAGCAGTGTAACATACATCAACTATCAATCCTTTCACCAGTTACATCCTCACAAAACGGACGGACCCACATACTGCCCAGCTCCCACCTTTATACCCACAAAACTTGTGCAGGTGTTAATAAAAATAGTGACTGAGAAGAGTTATAACCGTGATAGTCATAATCATATGTAATATTCTAACATGCACACTCTTTGTAAACAATACAATAGGTTATTTACAAACCTGAGCTTGATTTATCCGTTGTCTGATATCCATCACTTCATTCTTCACTTTGTTCTTGATTTCGTGAGATAATTCAACGATTTCCCTCAGTTTTTGCCCGGTGCAGCAAATCTAAAGAAGAAAATATATTACATGTACAATGTAATTAAATGAAATTTAGAAATCACAATTATAAATAAACTTGCAAAGCACAGGGTTAAGATAAAGAATGTTCAAAATAATATTTAAGGTATTAGCCATGCAAAACAATTCGATAAACATCGAATAACATCGACAAATATGCCACTTTCTACTTTTAGTAACGGAAGGTATTTTCTCGCTATGATTATAATGTCATTGGAATATCCAAGATGGCGGAGCGAGACATCCCCTGTCATTTTAATAAACAGTATTTACCAAAAAAGTCAACAAACGTGATAAGAAAGTTTTAATAGAACGTAGTTATACGAATACATTTAATTGCGATGTCAGGTATTGTTTGAAAAACAAGTGTAATGCCGAAAGGCACATAAATCTGCCACAAGACGGGGACAAAAGTTGGTGTAGAATTGGAAGGGGAATCGTTGAAGTTTTTTTTTTAACTTGAACAATTGAAATAATTGCTGTGATTTTCGACTCGCTGCAGAAGGGATATAGAGGCTATTTATACGTCAGGTGTCAACATCATGACCGTCTTGCCATCAACCATGTTTCGTATGGAAAAACGCAAATCTAGTTTAAGTGGAATGACATGCTTTGCTGCAAATACAAAACGTGTTACATGTAGGTGTTTAAGTCTTTTAAGTGTATTCAGTTGTTGCTAAAATTTCATTTATGTTAACAAATTATGTATGAAAAAAATAAAATTATCAATGTCCAAATTATTCATGTAATAATAAATGGGCTTTAAGCGAAATGCAGGACATTGTACACCGCACAGTATTTTTCCTGAAGTAGAATTTCATTAAAATTTATATTTCAAATTGTGCCGAAAGTGGGGGTTTTATTCTTGTTTTGAAAGTATGATTTGTTAGAACTCATATTGACAAAATAATTTCTTCTTTTAGTGATGTGGCCAAACAGGAATCTGCAACAGTCATGAATACCATAAACAGAAATGTTGAGGACCTAAGAGTTGGTTTAATGCCAGATTAATCACCTCAAGAAGGTAGTAATTGAATTAAGCGCATGCATATTTTGTTTTATTAAGTATCTATTACATATTTGACGCGATAATGGAAAATCATAGTACTAATACATTACAATTGAAGCTATTGACAGTGCCATCAGGATCCCCCTCCTATGTCATATTTGACACAGAAGCAACTGATCTCAGTTTCTTTATATAATGTTCTTTAATCATCCCAACATTTCATTGTCAACGCCTTGTGTTTGACATAGATAGCATCTATATATTTCCATATTGTCTTTCATTTTTTCGTATATGCCCGTGTTCAACAACTGTTCAACAACTGTTATTTGGGAAGAATAAAAAAATCATATCATCAAAAGCCTTTATCCAATAAGTAATGAAAATCAAAAATTGCGTAATTATATTTCAGTATGCGGGAGACAAATGCCTATCATTACCCAACTGGCTGCTCTTGCACTGTCCTCTGGACAAAGATTCAACAACAACATCCGGCCGGAGATTCCCATCTCAGAGAATGCTCAGCAGGTGACAAGTATAAACATAGTCAGTTACAAGGAAATTATGGTGCATGATATACATGTGACCCAAACCTCGTAGAGATCAGCCTCCATATACCTTTAAACTGACTTAATAGGCATAAAAATGCATTTCTTGTTGCTTACAGTGGGAGGCGTTTTGATTTTCCTGTAATAATTTCAGTTTAAACTTATGTTCATCAGTGTGATTCTTTCAAACATAGAAGATGTGAAATGTTGAGTAACCCTTGTTTTAAAAGTTGTCAATGATCAAAATTGTTTCTCAGCAAAAGCAGCACACTACAATTTTTATTCTACATGTAACTAGTAAAGAACGTATTAAGATCAAGCAAAACTTATCAAGATTGGTTGCAATTGGCAGAAAATATAGCTGGGTCTGGGCTGAATGTTCAACATATAAAGAAAATATATGAACGCTCTGGTGAAGATGGATTTTAAGCACACTAACAATGAAAAACTCTGAAGGACAACCAAACATAACAAACTCTGGAAGTTGTTGTTCCTAAACTTGCACATTTCTTCTTCTTTTTTAAAAAAAGATGAAAATGTGTACAATTCATGTTCAAATATATACAGTTAATGCTAACAATAACATGATTACAACTGTTTAAGAAATAATTGCATGATATTTTCGTATTCAGTGTTCTCATATTAAAAAAAGACATGTCAAATACTAAATTAAGATGTTCAATTATTTCATTGAATTTCACGCCATATTGCTTGGCTGCTGTATTCTAAGCCGGTTATAGTATTTATTTCAACCTATGATAATTTTGAGTCCCTCAGTTTTATTTAAAAACTATAATCTGATTTAATTTATTGAGTAAAATGCATTATTTGGAAGAAAACACTTACTACTTATATTAAACTAAAATTTACACTATGTAACAGGACTTAAGTTGATTTAAAACTACATGTTAAACTATCATAAATTGTATTTTAAATTGTTCTGAAGACATAATAAAAACTAATTAAAATGATTTCACCAGCTGTTCTTATATTTAACTCTTTTTTATGAATTTAGTAAAATTGCTGTAAAACTTGAAACATCACAAAATGCTATTTTCCAAAGTGCGAAGATCAGTCAAAAGATTTATTCATCATTTTTTTCAACACATTTGTCATTGAAACATTTTTTCCTCTAGATTTATGTTTATTTTATAAGGAAATATTGTCTTTATGTCTCATTATCTGACTTTGATATATAATTAATTGAAATTAAGTGAAACAAGAGCTGTCACACAGACAGAGCGCTCGACTATTCCGCCGCTTTTCAATGTAAGGATTGAAAAGTTTTGGCGAAACATGCATGGCTTACTATTAGATTAGATTTCAATGCAATACATGATGTGCTGAGATATTAACATAAATGTGGTTACATGGAAAATTTTAACCAGAATTTTTAAGTCTTATAGTAAAGGTCCATTATTTGCAAAATACAGTTATCTAACTTGGTTATTCAATTACGCTGGGTGGTTGAATACCATTGTATAAAGTCTCAACACAATACATCAAGTAGTTGCTGAGATATTATCCTCTGTGTGCTAACATGCAAGACCTAAACAGAATTTCTAAGTCTCATAATAAAGGGGCAAACATTAAATAATATGAAAGATAGAGTTATCTTACTTGTTTAAAGAAGAAGGTCAAATGGTTGGGAGCTTGCGTGTAAAGTTTCAATGCAATACATGATGTATTCGCTGGGGTAGTGACTTTAAAGTGATTACATGTACATGCAAAACCTTAACCAGAATTGTCCAAAAAGGCCATTATTTGAATTAAATGCAAACTAGAGTTATTTACATTGGTTAATTTAGTAGGTTGGATGGTTGAGTACCATTGTATCAAGTCTCAATGCAATACCTCAAGTAGTTGCTGAGATATTAACCTATGCGTGCTTACACGCAAAACCTTAACAAGAATTTCAAAGCGAATAATAAAGGCCTATTATTTGCATACAATGCAAACTAGAGTTATCTAACCTTGGTTAATTAAGTAGGTTGGATTGTTGAGTACCATTGTATAAAGTCTCAATGCAATACCTCAAGTACTTGCTGAGATATTAACCTATGTGTGCTTGCATGTAAAACCTTAACCAAGGTGTGGCGCCAACGCCGACGTTTGGGTGAGTAGTATAGCTCTCCATATTCTTCGAATAGTCGAGCCAAAAATGTACTTGTTTATCTGTGTTGTTATGAAGTTTAGGGGGTGGACACAATAAAACACAAAAAACTTTTTAATTAATGGTGAAAAATCTTAAAAATTTGGATATAAATCTCATAGTGTAGCCTGATTTTAACTATATGTTGATGATTTTAGCTTTTTAAAAAAGTGTATATTACATTGCTAGTAAAGTTACTAACGCTATGAAAAATTAACAAGAAATAACTAATAAAACTATACAGGGCGCAGATGCAGCGATGTCTGTGCTCTGAAAAATATAATTGAATGAAGATTGTCCAAAAAATTACACATATTTGAATATTTATTGTGGTATAGTTTTAAAGGTCCCAATTAGCTATAAACTGAAAAAAAAATCATCTGGCTCATAATCAAATCTGACCTTAGTGTACCATCTTAATTACAGGAAGATCTGACACAGACTTGTTGACATCTATATTTATATTTAAAAGTTATAGCTCAGCCGATAAGAAGTTATGAACAACTGATAGTCTGTCTTCATTTTATGCTAATTCCTTTTCCTAAAATGGAAAAAATACGGTACCATATAATACACAAATGTTTGACTGATGATTGTAAAGTGTCAATGATTAATTGAAACAAGATAGTATAGCTGACAACAGGAGCTGTCGCAAAGACAGCGCGCTCGACTATTCAGCCACTTTTAAATTGAAGGGTTGCAAAGTTTTAGTGAAACATTCATGGGTCACAGTCAAATAAGATTACATGCAAAACTTTAAGCACAATTTCTAAGTCTAATAACAAAGAGCCATTATTTGAGAAAGTAGGTCCGTTTGTTGAGTAGCGTTATATAGTCTCAATTCAATTCATCCATTAGTTGCTGGGATAATTATATATGTGTACTCACATGCAAAACCTTTAATGTCTAGGTCGAATAATACAGGCCAATTATTTGCATAATATTAAAACTATGGTTTATATTTTTATAAATTAAGTAGGTTGGATAGTTTGAAAGACAACTATGTTCTATTTGAATTTGTCTTATATACCTAGAGATACACTCTTGGAATGTTTCAAACTAATTGTTTAAACATCTGCATGTTAACAAAGTAAGTGACGAATGCCCCAAACCAGTTCAATATATTTTGCAACAAGATATGTTTGTCAAATAATATTTCCTCCTGAGCGGCATAATGTCAGGAATATTTGGACGATTGAATCGTATGCATGAACCGAAATTCTAGCTGGTTTAACCTGACGAACTAAAAATCAATAGGAACATCTTCTGGTCTCGCAAATTACATCCACGTCAATTTTAAGAACCGCCCGTGCAGGCAGTGTCAAGTTCAAGATCATTTGACCTTGACATTTTAACAAGATCCTTTGCCTTTAAACACAAATCATGAGGGGGCATATAATGGTGACACACACAACCTACATGTAAAGTTTGAGGTTCATGAAATTATTGTCATGTCATCATTTGGACAAGCTATGTGTGGAGGCGTTTTGCAGTTAAAAGGTAGGGATATACAAGTCTTATTTATGTACTGAACACATTTGCAAAGTAATTTCAAAGTCTCTTCGTGCAAGTCACAGCCCTGACACATCATCTTTACTCAATATATGTGATATATGCAGATTAAACTCAAAGTTTTGGTTCTTGCACATCGCTTTATTTACCGAACACATGTGCCAATTTATATAAAAATGCCTTTGTGCATGGCAAAATTAAATTCTGGACATAGATACTATCTGTGTATATATATGCAGCATTCCATAATGATTAATTTCTTAGTGTGAACATGAATTTAAATGTAGGATCATGGGTCTAAACGCAATGCACCGCCTTTATGTATGAATAAATGTGCTAATTAATTTTAAAATATCTCCATGCATGGACAAGTTACAGCCCGGACACGACCAACTAGAATCAAAGTGAATATATGGATCATTCCATAATGATATAACACAAGGAGTGACCTTGAATTTTGAGGTAGGGTTGTGGGTCTTGCTGTCGACATGTTGTCGAGTAGCGAAGACATGTTCCATTTTTTTCCCAGTGAATAAGAAAGTTACAGACCCAACTCAACAAACTATTTATGCCTATGCATTAGAAGCTACTTTTGAAGTAGGGACGTGGGTCTTGCACGCGACACGTTGTCTTCGTGTACTGAACATGTGCTATTTTAAAAAATCATCCCCTGCATGATCATCCCAAGCCTAGACACGGCAAACCGGACGCACACACAGTGCGTTTTAAATATGCCCTCCTTTTATTGCATACAACTCCATCAGATTAACACATCAACTACCAAAGTTGATTAGGTAAAAACGAATTTCATCACTCTTAAATGTAAATAATAGGTAATGCCTGGCCAATAAAAAACAAATACCACTTACATATAATTAAATGGAAATAAACTAAAGTCATGTTTTAACAGAAACCTTATTAATCATGTATCAGGCATTCGACTGCCAACAATTTAGTGCCTCACCGTTAACATATGAACCAATCAAAGTATTTTTTGCTTCAAGTTTTAACGCCGCTATTCATATGCAGCCTATAAATGGTCTTAAATCTAGGTCAACAGTGATTATTTATTATACAGTTAAAGAAATATAATACTATTCTTGTAGTTGGTAAGCTTGTCTTGATTTTCAAATACCTTCTGCCCTGCCTGCTTATATCAATTTAAAGTAAGGACACCATTAAACAAGTAGATTTACTTACATCTCTACCGAATTTCCGTTCCACGGGAAACAGTCCGACTCTGCCTGTTCGTAGGTCTTTCAGCGACCGCAGTGTGACGTCAAGCAGTTGCTTTGAGTTCCAAACATGGAGAAGATCATTTGTGTTTCTTAGGTCTGATGGCAATGTTCCGTTCTTTAAGCTCAGGATATCCGCATATCCAGCATAGTCGTCCATCCATTCACTGCCTAATAAGTATACTTACTAAACAAGAGGCCCAAAAGGGCCTATGCTCTACTGGCATGGCTTTTGTGGTCATATCAATCCAGAGCATGTATGTATGGGCAAAAGGCAACAGACATATACTTTATGTTTTGTGTTTGGGTTACCAGAAAACGTAGCACGTTCAACATCTGAGCCCAGAAAGTATTGTAAGCAGATTAGTTGCATGAACTATTTTAATATGTGCCAAGTAAAAGTCATCTGACAAAAAAAAAATGCTTTCAAAACTGTACTCATAGTAAAAATTTCTGTAGTTTTAGAAGTTAAAAAAAGTTGGTCAAAAGGTCAAAGTCAAGGGCATCCTAGGACAACATTGATCAATTTGAACAAACATTCACAATCAATTGTGCTGAGATGGATGCACGAACACACAAAAAGATTTTCAAACCCTTCCAGATTTATGTTTACCAAACCTGTGAACCCTGGGTGTGGCCAGTAATGACACCAGGTGCATAACTTAAACATTCACAACCAATTTTGTTAAGATGAATGTGCAAACTACAGACCTTAAAGCTAAAAAATGGCCTTTGGGCTTTCAACAAGAACAAGGCAGAGTAATTCACAAAATCAGCTGCAGAAGCAAAAAGCAAATTGTCTCTCAAAATCCTAGACTTGCAAATTGTCTCCCTTAACTCTAGACTTGAATTTACATGTACATGTAAACTTGGCTAAAAATAGAATTCGCTCATGCAGACCTGGCTAAAAATAGAAAGCATTTCTTTAAAACTTTCATGGCCTATAATCTAGGCATTTATGGACGGATCTGGCTGGTTTTCGAAAGGAACCGAGCTCTAATGGATATCTATATACTGTACAAGTTTCATTGAGATACAATCAAAACTGAAGACTGTATCGTGTTCACAAGCAATTGTTTACAGACACACGACTGCATGGATGCACGAACTTTCATGGCCTATAATCTAGGCATTTATGGACGGATCTGGCTGGTTTTCGAAAGGAACCGAGCTCTAATGGATATCTATATACTGTACAAGACTGAAGACTGTATCGTGTTCACAAGCAATTGTTTACAGACGCACGGCGCACGACCGCACTGACGCACGGATGCACATACTACGTACACATTACCATCGCATAAGCTCTTCTGGCCTTTGGCCAGTAGAGCTAAAAAATATTAAATTTTCCAAAACAAAATTATGGCGTATACGAATCTGTTTCCAAAAATAGATTATTATTATTATTCAAAATATAATGTCATTAATAGTCCAAACTAATTACCGGCATGTATGAATTTTCAGAATGTAATATTCAAACCTCACAAATACTATTACCTAAACATTTAAGAATATAAAATTCAAGATGTTCAAACTCAAATAGAGGCGATTTAAAACTTTAAAGCACAGTCCGTATACGTATTCACTTATCTCTAAAAATGTGTTCTTAAGTTTGCAAAAGTAAAACTCACTAAGCCATTTCCTAAACACGTCAGTCCTGATGCTGTCTAGAGTTGCAAAAAAGTTCAGGTCGACATGGACAAGATTCTCATTGAGGTTCTCACGGACGATCTTCAGTTGCATACTGACAGTACTTTTGATACTGAATGAAAAATTTTCTTCATCGGTCATCGGTGGTATAGCGCTCCTGGTTGGCTGTTGTTTCCAAACCTGCCCTTTTTTCCAATCCCGCCATTTTTTCATGTGCTTCCGTATATTTCCAAAAATGTTTACTATTTTGAGGAAGTCTTTCTCCTCATTCTTTTGCCAATATTTTTTACATACTTGGCAGTCGTCCTCCTTCGATTTTTCATCCAGTATACATTTGCGTTTTCTTAGGATTGCACCTAAGAGAAATGAAGTGAAAATGCTATACTCATTTCCATCCTCTGCGGAGGAAATATGATCGGGTCTTGAGGAACTGAATTGTATTATTTGAACCCCGCTAGGAAAATCATTACCGAAACAGTTAGTTACAGTGGGGGGATAACAGCAGTCAAAAAATATATAGATTTTCATCAGCTGCTTTTTCGTCAGCATCTCCAACAGCATTTTACTTAAATTCTTGCCGGAAATGTACTCGTTCAAGTTTCCATTTAATTGCAGACCTTTTTCTTTGAACCCGTCTCCCGAGTAGTAAAGAATCAAAGTGTCAATCCCAGATGATTTAATTACTTCGTCTAGAGCCAACTGAATTCTTTTCAACGACGACTCTGTACTTGGTTTGATAAGGCTATTTTCCAGCTTCCTGAAGTCATTCAAAACAAATAATGTCAGTAGGAATGACAAGCTGACATTTATAAAATCTTACGATAAATGTTTTATTTTTTATTGATAATTTAACAGTTGAATCTTATGACTTCAATCAAGCATGATATTTGATCCAAAAATATCATTGTTAATAAAACAAATCGTTTACCGCACACAAACTGTAGAATGGGCTTTTTTGTAAAGTGTTTCCAAAACATGCTCTGCATCTTTTATAAATACTTCCTTCCCATCTCCAGCGACACTTATACAAGCCGTGTTATGTCCTGTCGAAAAAAGTAGATGAACGTGACTAGGTTTGGAATTTGGAATACAAACGATCCGCCTGATACACGTTCAAAATCGAACAAGAGCTGTCACAGCAAGTGTCGAATGCCCCTAAAGTGTTTTCCCAGTTCAGTTGATTATGCAGTTACTAATATGCCTACATTTAGGAATAGCTATCATAAATTTAAAGAAAATGCCTCCCCCAATGGTGGCTGATGTCAAGTGTCGAGAAGTGATGTAGTATGAGGTAGGGACATGAGTCCCGTACGCCACACATCGTCTTTGTGTACCCAACACATGTATAAATTGATTTCCCAAACTCTCCGTGTATGGGAAAGTTACTTCCCGGACACGACCAACCATACTGTATATGCATACATGCAGCTTCCATATGGATTTAGTTCCACATGTAATCTTGAGCTTTGAGGAAGAATTTAGTGTTCTGCATGCAATATATCGCCTTTATGTTCTCAACACATGTGCCAAATTATTTTTCAAATAGCCCGGACTTGATAAACTATACTCTATGTGTATATGCAGCATATCAAAGTGGTTTAACTGTAAGTGTTTCCATAAACTTTAAGGTAGGTTTTTGAATGCGATACATCGCCCTTGTGTAGTGAACACAAGTGCCTATACATTTTAAAACCCCTTTATGCATGACAAAGTTTCAGCCCGGAAACGACCAACTCTGCTGTTTATGCATATATACAGCATTCTATATGAATAAACCTTAAAAAGTGGCCTTGACCATTGAGGCAGAGACATAGGACTTGAACGTGACATATCCCTCTGTGCATGACAAAGTTTCAGCCCGGACACGGCCAACTATACTGTGTATTCATCTGTAAAACATTCTATAATAATAAACATGTTATGAGCATTAAGGCGAAGGTATGGGATTTGCACGTGACACACAGACCTTGTGTACTGATCACAAAGCTCGGGTAATTTTAAATCCCTCCCTGCACAACAAAGGTACAGCCCGAACAGGAAAAAACTGTACTCTTTGTGCATATATACAGAATACCATAATGATTAAACAAAGTGTGACCTTGATTTTTGAGCTAGGTTCGTGGGTCTTGCACGTGAACCATCGCATCTATATACATAACACATGTTCTATTTCATTTTAATATCTCACTGTGCATGACAATGTTTCTGCTTTAAAACGACGATCTACAGTGTATATGCAGGATCCCATAATGATAAACCAGTAAGTGTTGCCTTGACCTTTGAAGTAGGGACATGGGTCTTGCAAGCGACACCATGTCTGTATGTACCGCACACATTTGCAAAGCAATATAATATCCCTCCTTACATAACACACATACAGCACGAACTCGAGCAACTATTCCGTATGTGCAGATGTGCAGTATTCCACAATTATTAAACTCCTAGTGTAACGTTAAATTTTAAGATAGGTTTGTTGGTCTCGCGACAAGTTGTCTTTATTCCTACGGGTCATAAAAATGTGTTCAAGATATGGCCGATGTCGCAACAAATAGAAACAATACTTAGAGCGCCAAAACACATTACATCGAAAAGTGAGTTAAGGCAGAAGAGTATGGTTAGTTATTGACTATTAGCACAACACGATGCTGTAGTAGATCAGACTATTAGTTTTGTTTTCATTGTAAGTTACTCTTAAACTCAGTGTTGAAAAAATTCAAGTACCATATTTGAAATATTTTCACAAACCATTACCTCCTATTTCTGGCTTGCACTCATCACATGAATGACACTTTACTGGATTCAAGTAATTGCTTTTGACACATTGTATGCACAGCTGAATTTTTCCGCGACAATACTCCCCGTGCTTTATCATATCCTCGTTTGATGCTGAAATGGTTATTTTGTCATCTATAAGTAACATGTATATCTTTGGTTTCATATCCACTTTTCAAATACTTAATTCCAAAATCCTTGTAGTTTAGCATTTTCGAGTCTCATATTGCATTTACCCTTGTTTATCAAGCACATGTCACACTTGTCGACAGGAAGCTCATTCTTGTAATTGCCACGCTCGACAGGAAGCTCATCCTTGTAATTGCCACGCACTGACTCCAACTCCTTAAATGATCAAATGTATTTAATTGTACATATCTCAACTATAATCGTCAACTATATTTTAGTCGAAACACTTAGATACAGTAAACGAGATAATAGTTTCTAAACATTAAAAAACATATGAGAAAATTACATTATCTTAATATCGTTAATGTAAGCTATAAAAGTAAAAATAAATCAACTTTCACATTTAAATGAAATGTGCATTACGAAAAACAGTTAACTATATATAGTTTTGGTTTAGTTTTAATTTTTAGTATATTTCGCAGATAGTGGTTTTACTAAACAAAATCAACAAATACCTTGTTTACAGACTGAAAGAAATGGCCTTACCAACATGGGATAAATTGAAAACTCAGTTTTTGCAAGCTTAAAATCATGAAACCATAATATTAAATTTACCTCCAAAGATTTGTATACATCCTCAAAAGTAAATACTTCATTCCGTTGAGATGACCAGGACGAAATGCACTTTTTAGCTATTTCTTCACCAGATAAAGCGTCAGCTTCTCCCTTCCATTTCGACTGTACAAAAGAGAGATACACTTTTAAAGTGATCAAACCAAAAGCGGATGCCAACGCTCTTTTAGTGCGCTTTTCATTACTATAATGTCAGGCACATTGACACCAACAAATGCACAAAGATAAATGTAGATATCCTGAACGGTTTTTGATTTATGGTTAAGGTCAATGTTTTGGCACGACGCCACAAGCAAAACAACTACTTGTAAGACAAGAACAATTTATTTTAAAGAAATAAAAGACTAACCTTCAATTTTTTTTTCAAACATTCACAGAGAGTTTTGTTGTTTCTAAGCCAAAAGTTATGCTCAGTGCATGGTTCCCCAGGGTTTGTTCCAGTTAGCGTTTCACGAATAACTGAAATGCAATATTTAACTTTGCTGTCATAACATATAACATGTCATGATTATAAGCCTAAGTTTATTTAAAAATAGCTTTATACAACATTAAAAAAGGCGTTCGACAAAACAAGAGGGTGAATATGACCCTATATCGCTCACCTGAGAGGACGAAGGGTTCTATAGTTTTTGAACAGACAACATACTGGACGCCTTCCGCCCCTACACCACAGGTGATACTATAATACTAACGTGTTTTATATACGGGCGATTAAAAATGACAAATTTGTAATAGTTTAAAATGATACAACGGACCATAACTCTTACAATATTTAAGTTGGAGTCATATAAGTTGTCACAAAAGAGCAAATTGTTACTGTTCATGAAGTTTGAAGATGATATCATCAATGATTGTAAAAAAAGGAAGAAATTATAAAAAACAACAACATTTATATAAACAAAACAGCATACTGTCACTGTAAATAATTTTATGAAGTTTGAATTTGATCTATTCAATGTTAGTAAAACAATAAATAAATCATAAAAAATAATTAGAAAATAAAAATATTTTTTCCTTTTTCAACATGGGTTGAAGGAACAGAAACAGGGTAACATTTCTGTGAAATTTTTTCGAAATCGGGACAGCAATTTCTGAGACGCAGACTTCTTATTTTTCCTTTTTGGTTGCCACGGCAAAAGAGTTCTGCATGGGGCACTTCTATTGAAGGAATTTGGAAAAGGACCACACAAATATCATTTCTGCGAACTTGAAGTTATCCCAGTGGTTTTAAAGAGAAACTTGTTTGAAGGAAAATGTTGACGACGGACGGACGACGGACAATCACTTCATCACAATAGCTCAAGCAAAGAACTTGTGCTCACTGGTGAACCCAAAACGGCAATGCTTAAAGTTACAAACCGACTTTTAATTAAAGACTGATAAAATTGAAATTATAGCATACCAACGCCGAAACTGAAGCAATCCAAATGCTTAGTCAGACATCTGACGGGGTCTGTAGGAAAATATCCGGGCGTCCCAATGTATTTTACATCAAATTTGTCTCCAGTGCACTTGATGCCATCATCGCCTTCTATTTCGCGGGCTAGACCAAAGTCTATCAATCTTGCGTTCAAGCTCAAGTCCAAAGCTATGTTCGATGATTTAATATCCAAGTGTAGCAATGCTTTTCTAGACAAGGAAAAATTAAATTAAAACAATTTCAATTGAATGTACTATCTCAATGAACAAATTACGGTCTTTGATGTTGAAAAAAGTGATAAAGATTGTTAAGATATTTTCATCAATGCTTCCTTTGATTTTAAAATCATGCTTTAAGACAGACAAGCCCCGATGCTTCTATAAGCCTTATAAAATACAAAAATGATATAATTTTTTACTGTAATTCTAATATCAATCAGTGGTAAGTTAAAAGAAAAAAAGTTTAACTCCATATAGAATGTCTGGTTGCATAGCTACTAATGGAAATACTACACAAACTGTATGCACTAGTACCGAATACATCTACAATAACTCATTTCGATCTTAGCCGGATAATAAAACCTCCTTTTTGTTTAAACTTATCATAAATTTTGCCCGATTTGGTTTTAGTATTTATAAAATGAATTGTTACCTATAATTTGCAACTGGGGTGTGCAAATACCGGATTGCCGAAGCAATCTGAAAAAGTATTCTTAGACATTGCTTCAAATCCAGAATATTGTCCTTTAAGCTCTCATGGAGGTCCCCGTTGTCCATGAATGCAGACAATAAGTAGAGTTCCCTAAAAATAACCAGGAAGCTTTATCTCATTTAAATAGTATCAACAATATTATTTAGAGAAGGTAAAACACTATTAATCTGTTTTTAAATAAAATGTATTTGATAACCACAACGTTTTGTTTAATTATTAACTAGTTTCCACCACAAATTAAGTATCTAATTAAAATTGCTAAATCAGGGTTGATATTTATTATCTTGACCATATGTGTAAAAACAAGACTAAATTATAACCTTCCATTTGGGTCTTCATATTTTGCAAAGACAGGAGCAACCGCAAAATGGCGAATTCGGGCTGCGATTTCCTCCTTAAAGAGTGCAAAATTTACTGTAATACAAAGTGCAATCGTTTGCTTAGCATGTAAACCTTAGATATAGTTAAACTTACAGACTAGGCCAATCAGTTACAAAATGTAGATCTATGAAAGTCATTGTACAAAAAGGGTACCCACTATGCAGGCTAATTTACCCGAGTGTTAAGTAGGACAACTTTGATAGCCCACTTAATAATGCCAAATACAGCGTCTGAAGGCGTGATTACGCAAATGAATAAAATAAAACCTAATTAAAACCATATAATAGCGTATAAAAACGCATACAACAAGAGCTGTCACAGAGACAGCGCGCTCTACTATTCCGCCGCTTTTCAGTGTAAGGATTGAAAAGTTTTGGCGAAACATGCATGGATCACTGTTAGATTAGAATTCAATGCAATACATGATGTGCTGAGATATTAACATAAATGTGGTAACATGCACAATTTTAGCCAGAATTTCGAAGTCTAATAATAAAGGGCCATTATTTGCAAAATACAGTTATCTAACTTGGTCATTTAAGTAGGTTGGGTGGTTGAATACCATTGTATAAAGTCTCAATGCAATACATCAAGTAGTTCCTGAGATATTATCCTATGTGTGCTTACATGCAAGACCTTAACCAGAATTTCTAAGTTGCATAATAAAGGGGCAAACATTATATAATATTCAAGATAGAGTTATCTTTCTTGATTAAATAAGGTTAAATGGTTGGGAGCCTGTGTGTAAAGTTTCAATGCAATACATGATGTATTTGCTGTGGTATTGACTTAAAAGTGGTTACATGCAAAACCTTAACCAGAATTTCCATGTCGAATAAAAAAGGGGCCATTATTTGAATTTAATGCAAACTAGAGTTATCTAACTTGGTTATGTCAGTAGATTGGATGGTTGGATACCATTGTATAAAGTCTCAATGCAATACATCAAGTAATTGCTGAGATATTACCTGTGTGTGCTTACGTGCAAAACCTTAACCAGAATTTCTAAGTCAAATAATAAAGGCCCATAATTTGCATTTTATTCAAACAAGTGTTATCTTACTTCATTAATTTAGTAGGTTAGATAGTTTGGAATACATATCTTAGGTTTCAATGCAAAACATGCTATATTTGCTGAGATATTGACTTAAATGTGGTAACATGCAAAACCTTAACCAGAATTTCTAAGTCGAATAATAAAGGGCAATTATTTTGCATTAAATGCAAACTAGAGTTATCTAACTTGGTTAATTAAGTAGGTCGGATGGTTGCGTACCATTGAATAAAGTCTCAATGCAATACCTAAAGTGGTTGCTGACATATTAACCTATGTGTGCTTACACGCAAAACCTTAACCAGAATTTCAAAGTCAAATAATTAAGGGCAATTATTTGCATTAAATACAAACTAGAGTTATCTAACTTGGTTAATGAAGTAGGTCGGATGGTTGAGTACCATTGAATAAAGTCTCAATGCAATACCTCAAGTAGTTGCTGACATATCAACCTATGTGTGCTTACACGCAAAACCTTAACCAGAATTTCTAAGTCAAATAAATAAGGGCAATTATTTGCATTAAATACAAACTAGAGTTATCTAACTTGGTTAATTAAGTAGGTTGGATGAGTACCATTGTATAGTCTCAATATAATACATCAAGTAGTTGCTGAGATATTAACCTATTTGTGCTTGAATGCAAAACCTTAACCAGAATTTCTAAGTCAACTAATAAAGGGCAATTATTTGCCTTAAATGGAAACTAGAGTTATCTTATTTGGTTAATAAAGTAGGTTGGATGGTTGAGTACCATTGTATGAAGTCTCAATGTAATACATCAAGTAGTTGCTGAGATATTTACCTATGTGTGCTTACATGCAATACCTTAACCAGAATTTCTAAGTCAAATAATGAAGGCCTATTACTTGCATTAAATTCAAATAAGTGTTATCTTACTTCATTAATTTACTATGTTAGATATTTGGGAATACATATCCAAAGTTTCAATGCAATAACTGATGTATTTACTGAGATAATGACTTAAAGGTGCGTACATGCAAAACCTTAACCAAGGTGTGACGCCGACGCAGACGCCAGGGTGATAGAATAGTTCTCCTTATTCTTTGAATAGTCGAGCTAAAATTGTATTACGCCTTTTCGAAAATTAGTGGTATGTAACCCCAGTTGGTTTTAACATATTTATTTCATGAATATATATATATGACAACATATATCTCATATTATATATTTAAGAATTTGATTGGAAGCTAATAAGCTTATAAAGATTATTTTCTTATGTAGAAAACATTTTGTTGTCTTCGAAGAGATAAGTGCATGCAAGCATGTTTCAAAATACGTCATATATGTAAATCAGAAAATAGAATTGAACTCTGTGAAACCTTTTGGTAGAATCAATTAAGGAGTCTACGGTAGAAAATATTTCAGAATTTATAAAATCAGAAAAGCGCACATAAACATTTTAGAGATAATCTAAGGTGGTAGCTGTTCCAGGAAGAAGTAATTGTTGTTCACATATGTCAGTGTTTCGTATTATTGTTAAATAGAGCAGGACAACTGGGCAAACGTCAAGAACTTTCCCACAGAGACATGCTTGCAAAGGAACGATGTTCTTACCGCAGAGATTGTAATTTAATTGACTGCAGTCAGTGGAATATATGTGGAGTTTCTTAGATTGCATCTAGAATCTTGTGGACGTACAGAAATTAGATTTCGAAGATATGGAGGACTTAGACTAGAAGTAGAATTTCTAAGTAGAATAATAAAGGGCAATGATTTTGCATTAAATGCAAACTAGAGTTATCAAACTTGGTTAATTAAGTATGTTGGATGGATGGTTACGGTAAGTAGCATTGTATAAAGTCTCAATGCAATAAATCAAGTAGTTGTTCAGATATTGAATGCAAAACCTTAACCAGAATTTCTAAGTCGAATAATAAAAGGCAATTATTTGAATTAAATGCCAACTAGGGATATTTTACTTGGTTAATAAACAGGCTGGATGGTTGAGTATCATAGTGTCAAGACGCAATGCAATACATCAAGTAGTTGCTGAGATATTAACCTACGTGTGCTTACATGCATACCTTAACTAGAACTTCTAAGTCAAATAATAAAGGCCCATTATTTGCATAAAATTCAAATATTTTTAAGTGTTATATAACTTCATTAATTCAGTAGGTTAGATAGTTGGAAATACATATCCAAAGTTTCAATGCAATAAATGATGTATTTACTGAGATAATGACTTTAAGGTGCGTACATGCAAAACCTTAACCAATGTGTGATGCCGACGCTAGGGTGAGTAGTATAGCTCTCCTTATTCTTAAAATAGTCATGGTAAAAATCCCCCTTAAACTATAAATCATCTACAGAATCACACACTTCCTAGATTAAGTGGTAGGAACACATCTGACTGATTTGTAATGTTATTGCCATCAAAAGTTATCTGGAACTCTGCTAATATAAAATGTGTAATTCGAACGCATCACAAGCGGATGTCTATGTTTACAGTCAATCAAGAGGCATAACCCTACAAACAGTGGGGGAGACAGGAGTTGCTAAACACGATGTCATAGCGAACGGTTATGCTTTATACCAAGTTTCATGTTAACATTTTGCAAGATTCTTGAGTTATGGTTTAAGATTAAGTTATTCCATGTTTCAGCCCCAGCGACGACTGGGTTGACACATATTTGACCTACATCCCGATCTATTTAAGTCAGTTTTATTTTACTTAAACATTTACAAGTGCTTTTACAGACAGTCCACTCGACTATTTCACCACTTTTGACCAACTTTCTTATTCTTAGTCGAATATTTAAGGCGATCATTTGCATTACATGCAAGATTATTATCTTACTTAATAAAAAAGTGAAGTGGGTGGTTTAATCCCTTGTATTAAGTTTCAATGCAATACAAAGTATTTTAATACTAAGACTATGACTTATGCACGCAACCAGAATTTCTAAGGCAAATAATTAAGTGCCATGATTTGCATTTTAAACGGACACCTGTCTAAAATTCCATTGCAATACATGATTTATTTGCTGGGATATTGACTTAAATATGATGCCAGGCAAAACCTCAACCAGTATTTATAAATAAAGGGCCTTAATTTGCATTGTTTTATAATTAAGTTAGTTAAACTTTCAGTATGTTGGATGCTTGAGTGTCATTGTATTCAATGAAACACACCAAGTATATGCTAAGATGTTTACTTATGCACGCTAATATGCAAACACTAAACCAGACCCTGACGCTAGGGTGGGCAGTACAAAAGTCGAGTTAAAAATCTGCTACGTACATTTTTAAAAGAATAGTTAATGTAGTCCCTGGAACTGTCAGAAACCTCTCCAATTGTGATCTTTTTCAACGCTACACGCACATCCAATCCCGGTAAACGTTCTTCGGCTGAAGAAAACAATATTTGTTGGAGTGACTGGATCATTCTAATAAATTACAAACTACTGCATAAAATAATGTCATGAAAAACAAGACTGAAACATTTCAAACTAGGTCCTCAATGTTTACAGTCTAACAAGAGCTGTCGTAGGATAGCACACATAACTATACGCCGTTTTGTCTAAGAAATAAATACAATAATGATGTAATATGTGCCTGTCAAAGGCAAAAGAAGGTAACTAATTAACAAGAGCTGTCACAGACACAGCGCGCTCGACTATTACGCCGCTCTCAGTGTAAGGATTGAAAAGTTTTAGCGAAACATGGATTACTGTAAAATTATACTAGATTTCAATGCAATACATATGTTTTTGCTGAGATATTAACATGAAAGTGGTTACATGCAAAATTATAACCAGAATTTCTAAGTTCAATTATAAAGGGCCGTTATTGTTTTGCAAAATACAGTTATCTAACTTGGTTATTCAAGTAGGTTGGGTGGTTGAGTACTATTGTTTATAGTCTCAATGCAATACATGAAGTAGTTGCTGAAGTATTAAGCTATGTGTGGTAACATGCATAACCTTAACCAGAATTTCTAAGTCGCATAATAAAGGGGCAAAAATGATATAATATGCAAGATTAATTAAAAAGGTTGAACTGTTGGGAGCCTGTGTATAAAGTTTCAATGCAATACATGATGTATTCGAATTACTATGTCGAATAAAAAAGGGCCATAATTTGAATTAAATGCAAACTAGAGATATCTTACTTGGTTAGTTAAGTAGATTGGATGGTTGAGTACCATTGTATAAAGTCTCTATGCAATACATCAAGTAGTTGCTGAGATATGAACCTATGTGTGCTTTCATGCAAAACCTTAACCAGAATTTCTAAGTCAAATAATAAAGGCCCATTATTTGCATTAAATTGAAATAAGTGTTATCTAACTTCATTAATTTAGTAGGTAAGATAGTTGGGAATACATATCCAAAGTTTTAATGCAATACATGATGTATTTACTGAGATGTTGACTTAAAGGTACTTGCATGCAAAACCTAAACCAATGTGTGACGCCGATGCCGACACTTGGGTGAGTAGTATAGCTCTCCTTATTCTTCGAACAGTCAAGCTTAAAGGTAATCAAGAAACGCTGCAATGGGTTACAACCAGGTTTTCAATGATTGAACGAAGAACTTCAGCCTTCATTGTGAGGTTCAGTTGTAACTGTTTTTTATTAACAGTGACCTTGACTCTAGGGACCCCAAATGCTACCCCATGGAAGTCCTCCATAAACACTTCTTACATAACAAGTTCGGTTTTAGGATATGTCAACCCTAACTAAAGTTATTCAGTACCAAATGGTTATCTATATTTTGTAACAGTGACCTTGACCTTGTCCCTAGAAGCCCCAACGCAATCCTGTAAAAGGTCTCATTAGGTCTCCTTTAACTCTTCATATTTATTAAGTTTGGTCACAATATGTCAACCCTTACTAAAGTTATTCCGACGAGTACCAACTTCTATTCTATTTTAAGTAACAGTAAACTAGACCCCACATGCAATCCCATGAAAGGTCTCCATAACCTCTTCCTAAATACCAATTGGTCAGAAAGTGTCAACCCTAATTAAAGTTATTCAGAACTAACTATTTTTTTCTATTTTTAGTTACAGTGACATCTTGACCATGACTCTCGGCACCCCAAACACATTTCTATGAAAGGTCTCTATAAGCCCAATGCAATATGTCAACCCTTACTAAAGTTATTTAGTACAAATCGCTTTTCTAGTAACAGTGACCTTGACCCTAGGGGCCCAAAACGCAATCCCATGGAAGCTCCCAATAAACTCTTCCAAGTTTGGTCACTATTTGTCAAACCTTACTAAAATTATATAAATTGTATTACATTGTACAGGTATAGAAGTAATTAGTGAAAATCCAAACTTGCCCTTAAACTTCAACCTACCACTATGTGCCCTATGTGCCCTTAAAGTTAAACCGCTGTTCTGAAGTCAATCTGGGGCCATAAATTCTATTAAGGATGAAATGGTGTTATTATACCTAATTGTGTGATGGCCATTAACAACTGTGTGAAGTATTAAGTCAATTGAATGAAGGATAAAGAAGTAATTTGTGAAAATCACAACTTTAACCTGACACAAGGTGTCCTAAACCTTTAACCTAAGTTCCATAATAAATCAGGGGCTACAATTTGTATTTAGGATAATATTAATTATGTTACCTCATTGTGTGATGGTCCTGAACAACTGTGTCTGTGTGGAGTATTTAGTGGATTCAATGAATGGTATTAGAGTAACAAGAGAAAATGCCAACTTGCCCTAAATTTTTAATCGGACGCCGATGCGGATGGCATCACCACCACCAACCGAGTAGTAAAGCCTCCTTATCTTTCGAAAAGTAGGGCTAAGACCAATCTCTGAAAAAAGTCTTGAAAAATGTTACTCACAAAAGTACACAACAGAGATGCATTGCAAATCCTTGTCAACATCATCTGATTCTGCAAACCGTCCTTTCTTGATCTCATTTCCAATGCAAAAGGCCTCAATAGCTTTTATTTCTTTTCTTTTAAGCCGACGAAGCCGTCCATCAAATGGACAATTATTCCTATTTTCAAAGAACTCTTCAATATTTTGCTGCTGAAACAAATGAAATTGTACAAAGAAAAGTATTAAGAGTATTTTATTGTTGCTGACAACTCAAATACAATACAATTATATGTTTCAGTGCAAGATCGAAAAATATAGTTCACAAAAAGCTATAGTTTATGAATGGTGTAGCCATGACTGAAATATTTACTTATGGTTCTCACGATGGTGAAATCTATTGCGATCTTACATTTAAAAATACAATGTGTCTTTTTATTTTATGCTTTATAAATAGCTGTCCCTGTAAGTGACAAATGCCCCCGAAGTGGTACTCAAGTCAAAGGTAATTTAGAAGAAGGAAAGATAGCAATGAAATGTGTGGATAAAGAAAGGAATGTCAATGAACAAGTGGGATATATAGAAACACAAATTGCCTCTCATTGATGTTTTGACCATGCAAGGTCACTGTAATATGTATACTCTATGTGCTTACATGCAGCATTCCATTTTGGACAAACAGCAAGTGTGACCTTGACCTTAGAGGTAGGGCCACGGGTCATGCACATGAGGCATGATATTTAAAAAAAACTGTCTATAAAAGAGAAAGTTACAGCCTGGACACGACCACATGAGGCATGATATTTTAAGACAAGAGCTGTCAAAGAGACAGCGCGCTCGACTATTCCGCCGCTTTTCGGTGTATGTATTAAAACGTTTTGGCGAAACATGCATGGATCACGTTTAGATTAGATTTCAATGCAAAACATGATGTGCTGCGATATTTTCATGAATTGAATGGAAACTTTTTGAGGTGGTATGCAAACTTTAACATAACTTCTAAGTCGAAAAAGGGGCATAATTTTGTCAAAATGTTTGATAGAGTTACCTCCTCCTGTGTACAGGTTGGGGGTATGATGGTGAACAAGCGTGCAAAGTTTCAAAGCCAGATGTCAATGGACTTTGAAAATATTTGAGGTGGTATGCAAATTTTAAAGTAAATTCTAACTAGAAAAAGGGGCATAATTTTGTCAAAATGTTTGATAGAGTTACCTCCTTCTATGTACAGGTTGGGGGTATGATGGTGAACAAGCGTGCAAAGTTTCAAAGCCAGATATCAATGGACTTTGAAAATATTTGAGGTGGTACGCAAACTTTAACGTAAATTCTAAGTAGAGAAAGGGGTATGATTATGTCAAAATGCTTGATAGAGTTACCTCCTCCTGTGTACAGGTTGGGGGTACGCAAACTTTAACGTAAATTCAAAGTAGAAAAGGGGTATAATTTTGTCAAAATGCTTGATAGAGTAACCTCCTCCTGTGTACAGGTTGGGGGCATAATGGTGAACAAGTGTGCTAAGTTTCAAAGCCAGATGTCAATGGACTTTGAATTTTTTTGAGGTGGTACGCAAACTTTAACGAAAATTCTAAGTAGGTAAGGGGTATAATTTTGTCAAAATGCTTGTTAGAGTTACTTCCTCCTGTGTACAGGTTGGGGGGCCTGATGGTGAACAAGTGTGCAAAGTTTCAAAGCCAGATGTCAATGGACTTTGAAAATATTTGAGGTGGTACGCAAACTTTAACGTAAATTTTAAGTAGAAAAAGGGGTATAATTTTGTCAAAATACTTGATAGAGTTACCTCCTCCCGTGTACAGGTTGGGGGCATGATGGTGAACAAGTGTGCAAAGTTTCAAAGCCAGATGTCAATGGACTTTGAAAATATTTGAGGTGGTACGCAAACTTTAACGTAAATTTTAAGTAGAAAAAGGGGTATAATTTTGTCAAAATACTTGATAGAGTTACCTCCTCCCGTGTACAGGTTGGGGGCATGATGGTGAACAAGTGTGCACAGTTTCAAAGCCATATGTCAATGGACTTTGAAAATATTTGAGGTGATACAAAAACTCTTACAAAAACTTTAACATAAGTGGTTACGCCGACGCTCGGATGACTAGGAGAGCTCTCCTTATTCTTCGAATAGTCGAACTAAAAACTGTCTTTAAAAGAGAAAGTTTCAGCCTGGACACGACCACCTATACTGTGTGCTAACATGCAGCATTATATAGAAAACAAACACTAAGTGTGACCTAAACCTTAGAGGTAGGGACACTGGTCTTGCATGCGACATGTTGTTTGGCCTGGCCAGACGGACAATGCGATTTTAATATGCCCACCATTGGTGGCATAAATTGATATAACGTAACATTTAACAGTAGTTTTTTTCCAGAAAAGCGCACAAAAAATGTATGCGAGCATAAAATAGTAAAAAAAATGGATGTCGTTGTATTTGTCTCCATATCCTGTGCCCGCTAGCATTATGTGCTCATGAGAACGGTTAAAATTTTAAAGCGTAAACAAATGTTAAAGAGATATTGTCACTTTGAAAGTGAAGAAATTATATAAAAATATATAATAAAAGTAAATGATACAATCAAAACATTGAGAAAACAGTCACTTGGGCAAATTACCAGACAACAGCCAAGTATTAACTGTTTAAACAGATATGTTTTTTTTTCGGAAAACTTTTCTAAAATAACTTCTTAGTAACTTTTCAACATTTATGGCATTTTAATAAATGCCCGTTTTTCATCAACCGGTGTTTGTTTTCATTCAATCCATACTAGTTCGACTTCCCTGTACATATATGTAACTTTGACCTTGGCCGCTACATAAAAACAGTTGTAACACTAAATAATCATTAGTATATGATCTAGTATGAATTTATCTTCGTGTTCTCTTGGATGCTTTTTCCCTTTAATATAGCCTTTTGAAAAAAAAAACCTTTTCAGAATGTATTTTGACAAATTTCTTGATGAGTAGTAGAAATCTAAAGCCTTTAAGTCAATATAATTGGGAAAAGACAAATCAAAGTAATTTCCTAACTTAATTGATTTCCTGGAATCATATTTTCATAGTCAAACTAAAAAGGATTAATAAGTGTGTTTTACATAAGAAAATATGAATTTTGATTCAAGTCAATGAAATTATTATTTTACCAATATCAAGAAATGATATCATTTGACAATTAAGTGAAAAACCTTAATTAGGAAAAGGACTTATGTTAGGAAATGACTCAATATGATTAATAATTTATCCTTTTCGAAATTTGTAAATAATTTTGATAAAAGGGTCATATCAGGAACATTTCTGGGTAAATATTTTTAAAACGGGCCAAAAGTGAAAACAAGCCAAGCCCATGGCGCTCAAATTTTTTTTTAATCACAATAGTGTGAAGGAGTTTGATGTCTGTTGCCTTACGAGCATTACTGTGAACTTATTATGTTAATAGTTTCTGAAGAAAATATTTACAAAGGTTTTCATGTAGACATAAAGTGAAAAGTAGACGCGCCTCTTGCACAAATGTTTTTTTATGAATCAACATGGAGTAAAGGCATTTGATAGAGGGTCACCTTAGGAACGTTTCAGTGAAATTATTTTAAAATCAGGCAAGCCCATTCTGAGAGGTGGATTTACAAAGTTTTCCATAAACATGTAGACATATAGAGAAAAGTAGCCTGCCCCTGGCAACATTTTTTTACGAATCGATATGGGAAGACGGAATTTGATACAGGATCACCAAAAGGAATATTTCTGTTAAATGATTTTGAAATCGGGATTATAAGTATCTTTCAGGGCCGAGAGCATAAGATAGGTTCATCCCAACCCGAGCGAAGGGTGTTCGTAGAAAACCCTGCGCGTGGGTTTGGATGAACCTATCTTACACGAGCAGCTATGGTAGATGCTTTTTCTCTCACCTCAGTAAAACAAAATAAAGTTAAAATATTTTTTTCGTTGCAACTCTTCTGTGCGTAGTAAAAATAATTTGTGTGATAATTCATAGTTGTCATGGATATGCAATCAGCTTATGTTAATAGTCAAATCGTTCTTTAAATAGTTCTGACAGAGTGCAGCATTATTTCTTGAATGCAGTGTGAAACCCTTTTTGTGGTACCATTTGAAGTCGCAGAAATAATTGATTTGGATTTAAAATATTGCCACAATACAAGGTTTCAATGATGCTACAGACGACATTTTTAACAAGGAAGGTAATTGTATAATGACAATAAAAAAGGAGTTCCATACCGGTACTTGTTTTATTTTTGCCCGTGGGCAAGGTAAGGATTTCTAGAAACGCCAAATCATGCAAATGTTTGGATCTACTTATCTGAGTTGGGAGAAAATAATTTACGAGGAAATGATTTTCAAAGTTTTCTTAAATATAAACATATAGTGAAAAGAAGCCCCGGCTCTGCAGTGTTTTTCTAGGAATCAATTTGGGGTGAAGGACTTAGAACGAGGGTCACCTAAGGATCATTTCTGTGATATTCATTTAAAAACAAGCAAGTGCATTTTAAGGAGAGAATTTTCACAGTTGTCCATATAGACATATGGTGAAAAGTACCTCCAACCCCTGGCAGAAATGTATTTTTACAAACATAGGGAGATGGAATTTGTTACAAGGATTATTTCTGTGCAATGATTTGGAAATCAGGTGAGCGGTTTCTGAAAATATATATTTTAAAGTATTTTCTTTTGGTTGCCATGTTGCCATGGCAACCAGGGTTCTCCATGGAACCACTTTTATTGAAGGAATCTGGAAGAGGACCATCCAATGAACATTCCTGTGAAGGCTGAAATAGTCTCAGTGGTTTAAAAAGGTTGTTTAAAGGAAAATGTTGATGACGTATGACAATGGACAATCACCCTATCACAATGCTGAATAGTGAACACTTAGCATTTTGTGCTCAGGTGAGCTAAAAAGGTTAAAAGACTCTATGATGTCCATTTAGGTGGAATAGTACTCAAAAGTATCATTACATTTGAGTCATCGACAGTTTCGTTCAGACTAGGATCATCTTCCTGGCTTTGTGAGACACGTCTGTAAATCTGAAACAAACATTAATTATGTCTCAAATATGATACTTGTGGCCAGTAAAGGCTTAGAGCATTATCCTTTATTTATTGTTACAAATTGTTCAAGAACGTCTTTCTCTAAGCCGAGACTTTTTCTTTTTCTCAGGTGGCAAAAAGTATAAAGTTCATAGTCTTGCAAGGCACTCTATTTGATCTATTAATTTAAAGTCTTTTACCTTGACTTAATATCAGACAGCAATTAATTGAGATTTTAATTTAAGTTGGACTACATGAAATGACATAAAACATTTTGACACGACTCAAGGGTAATAACTCTATACTAATTTCTTTTTAGCTCAATAACGGGTAAAAGCTGACAGCCCATAGAATGACAATGGACTCCGTTCCCTGAGAAAATGTCGCCATTTTCATATATATATACATGTATGACTATACCCTCTTTTTCGGAACGGAATTTTGCTTTTAAAACCTATTTTAGATGACAGTAATAATACATGTACCGCTCTGCTATTAGCATCAGAATTGTTCCCATTGTTGTCTCCACTTTTGAAAATTTCCATTGGTGTAGAAATGACCTGAAAGACAATTCAATTTTATTTTTTAAAGTAAGATCTTAAAATGATAAAAGTGGTGAACACATGCTCTTCACTTTCAGCTTTTTTCCAAATTTAACTATATCACCAGCCTTAGGGTACAGTCAGAGTATATGATCTTTTGAGAAAAGACATTTCATTAATAATTTTCTTTCAAATAATTTGCCTAAATTTTTTTTAACACAACTACAAATAACACTTCTGCTCAGATGAGCTACAAAAAAGTGATAGGGTTTGACAAACTGAGAATAACACTAGTTTAGAGGCAACCTGTTCAACATGGACAAGCTCTTGTGAAGGGGAATCAGTCACCTCCCTATCATCTGATTGTGGAAGAGCTGTCAAGTCTGCTTTCCTTTTTTTTCTCTGGAGGAGATGCCATATGCAGCACTGCAAAAACAATTTAGGTCCAGAAAAGTACTATATAATTGATTATCAATACAAACACTTACAAAACTAGAGATTGCTTTTTTGAAAAAGCGCTTGTCTCCCCTATTGTGTGGTCGTAGCTGAGAAAAAATAAATGATGGACATGAAATTTGTAACTTTGGACTGGAGACAAACCAACAGTGAAGTTTGGTTTATTCGATTATATTAAATAGTGAAGAGAAGAAAGTGTTGTTGATTAATCATGGAAAATGTAAACGAAGTTTGCATTGTATGAAGTTGCTGGGCGCAAGCGTTATTCAATTATTGATCGGAAACCATTTTTCAGCTCACAGTCATCGTGACCATGACCTTTTACCTACTGATCACAACATCGATAGGGATCATCTACATAACCAACTTGCATACCAAGTATTAAGTTCTTGGGTGCAAGTGTTCTTTAGTTACTGAGCGGTAACCATTTCTTCAACTCAAGGTCATGGCAACCTTGACCTTTGACCTACTGATCTCAAAATCAATAGGGGTCATCTACTAGTCATGACCGACTAGCGTACCAAGAATGAAGTTCCTGGGTACAAGCGTTCTTAAGTTATTGAGCAGAAACCATTTTTAAGCTTAAGGTCACCGCCAACGTATCATTTTTTACCTGAAGGTAACCTTGACCTTTGACCTTTTGATCTGAAAATCAATAGGGGTCATCTTCTAGTCATGAACAACTAGCTTACCAAGTATGAAGTTCCTGAAACCAAAGGATCTTTAGTTATTGAGCGGAAACTTTTTCTTCACTTCAAGGTCATGGCAACCTTGACCTTTGACCTAGTGATCTCAAAATCAATATGGGTCATCTTCTAGTCATGACCAACTAGCATACCAAGTATGAAATTCCTGGTTGCAAGCGTTCTCTAGTTATTGAGCGGAAACAGTTTCTTCACCTCAAGGTCACGGTGACCTTGACCATTGACCTACTGATCTCAAAATCAATAGGAGTCATCTACTAGTCATGAACAACTATGAAGTTCCTGGGTACAAGCTTTCTTTAGTTATTGAGCAGAAACCATTTTTAAGCTTAAGGTCACTGCCAACATAACATTTTTTACCTGAAGGTAACCTTGACCTTTGACCTTTTGATCTCAAAATCAATAGGAGTCATCTAATAGTCATGAACAACTAGCATACCAAGTATGAAGTTCCTGGACCCAAAGGATCTTTAGTTATTGAGTGGAAACCGTTTCTTCACCTCAAGGTCACGTTGACCCTGATCTTTGACCTAGTGACCCCAAATTCAATAGGGGTCATCTACTAGTCATGACCAACTAGCATACCAAGTATGAAGTTCCTGGGTCTAAGAGTTCTATAGTTATTGGGCGGAAACGAAGTGTGACGTACTGACTGACTGACTGACAGACTGATGGACTGACTGACGGACAGGGCAAAAACAATATGTCTCCCCATGAATGGGGGAGACATAAAGATATTACACGCAAATGATTTTTACATGGAAGGTCACCACGACCTTGACTATTGACCTTGTTACCCCCAAAACAATTGGGATCATCTAGACATCATGACCAACCTCACTTCAAAGTTTGGTGAACCTAGATCAAAGCATTCTACTGCTATAGCACGGAAATATTTTTTTACATTAGAGGTCACAGCGACGTTGACCTTTGACCTTGTGACCCCCCAAAATATAGGAGTTTTCTAAACCTCATGATCAACCTCCCTACCAAGTTTGGTGAACCTAGGTCAAACCATTCTCAAGATATTGAGCGGAAATGTTTTTTACATTGGGGGTCGCCGCGACCTTGACCTTTGACCTAGTGACCCCAAAAACAATAGGGATCTTCTACACCTCATGACCAACCTCCCTACCAAGTTTGGTGATCCTAGGTCATGCGGTTTTCCAGTTATCGATCGGAAACGAAGTGTGACGTACGGACGGACTGACGGACTACCGGACTGACGGACAGGGCAAAAACAATATGTCTCCCCCAGAGAGGGGGAGACATAAAAACACCTTACTGAAGTCTACCTTTGATGTCAATATTACAATTTAGCCATATAACATTAACTCATACAAAAATATATTTCAGGAACAATTTTGATGAAATAACAAGCTTTGTTCTTGATTTAACATTTGTTTATAAATGCATTGCCTGCAGTCTTCCCAAAATTATATAATTTTTGCCTGTCCACCGGAATATATTTGCCTGTCTGAACAAACATGACATTCAATAGTTTACAAAAATAGAAAAAAAATGAGATGTTTGTCAAACATTATGCCCCCCTGAGTGCCATGTTGTCACAATTGAATGAAATATGCATGGACCTCTAAGTCAAGTTTTAGGGCCATGGGTGCAGGCAGTGTCAAGTTATCACACAGACAAGCTTTTTGTGTTCAAGGTCACTATTACCTTGACCTTTGACCCAATGACTCCTTAAATTAAAAGGGGTTATCTACAGGTCAGGCCCAACCCCCTAGTCAAGTTTGATGATCATAGGTCCAGGCTTTGATGAGATTTCACTGGGAGAAGCTTTGTTAACTTTTTCAGGTTAAAGGTCACTGTGACCTTGACCTTTGACCCGATAAAACCCAAAATCAAGAGGGGTCATCTACTGGTCAGGCCAAACCTTCATGTCAAGTTTGATGACCATAGGTCTAGGAATTGTTGAGTTTGCCTTCAAGGTCACTGTGACCTTGACCTTTGACCCTCAAAATAAATAGGGGTCATCAACTGGTCAGGCACAACCTTCAAGTCAAGTTTGAGGGTCATGGGTGCTGGCATTGTCGAGTTATCACTAGGACAACCTTTTATCATTCAAGGTCAATGTGACCTTGACCTTTTATCCGATGACTCCCAAAATCAAAACGGGTCAACTGCTGGTCGGGCTGAACCTCCAAGTCAAGTTTGAGGGCCATGTGTGAAGGCATTGTCGAGTTATCACTCGGACAACTTTTTATCATTCAAGGTCAATGTGACCTTGACCTTTGGCCCGACGAAACCCAAAATCAATAGGGCCTAAAAAGAAATTGTTTGGTTACATCCTTTTCAAAAATAGGTAGGGTAGGTAGGCTTTAAAAAAATAAAAAAAAATATTCTTTTTTATTTTATTTTTTTATTAGGCTTTATATAAGAATGTCATTTTCATCATTGGAGATTGTTGTTAAAGTTATCTCCTGTATAAGCATTTAAGGTTTTAAACTCCATATCTAAAAAAAAAAAAAAAAAAAGTTTTTCAATTTTTTTTCAAACTGCTTTAAAAACGGTAGGGTCGGCGCCTATTCCGTAGGTAGGGTCGGGTAACCTAAACCAAATGTATTATTTTTTAGGCCTAGGGGTCATCAACTGGTCAGACCCAACCTCCTAGTCAACATTGAGGGCCATGGCAGACAACGCGAAAACTTTTTCTTCTTCACAGGACATTGCGACAGGTAAACACTGAAAGTTTACCTGTCGCAACAAATTTTTACCTGTCGCAATGTTACTAACAGTATTCAGTTACATCAGCCTAAACCTTGATTTTAAGCCTCTTTTTTAAATAAGATTTGTAATTCCCCATTATAACAGGTTTAGATCTTTTTGGTTAGATTTGTCCTACAGTACTATAATAAATTACAAAAAAAAGCTAAACATCATGTAAAAAAATCAATATTCGGATTTTATGTCATAATTTTTTTCTTCCCTTGCCTCCCAAAAAAAAAACTCATATCTGGTTCGTCTACCCATGGAACAGCTAGATCTTACTCTTTTAATTCATCTTTAAATTAAAGATACAGTACGGTTATAAAATGTAACGAATTGTACTACAAGTCAACTCAGGCACAACATTTATGCAAAAACAAAAGTAGAGTTCTTGTTATTGGCAATGTTAAACAGAGCGGAAAGAAAGTCAGCTCGGTATATTAATCATCATATTTAAATTAACACGATTGCCGGGAACCACTTCGCCGAAAAAAAATACATACGAAATTTTGTAATTTCCGAACATTTCCGTAAAATAACAGTATTAGAGTACGAGCTGAAATCGGAACCTTACGCGTTTTATCGGCTTTTACGGAAACATGTCGAAACGGGGTTTACAAATAGTGATACACGGATTAACACGCTGAATGATCATGATACAGTATAATAGTTAAAAATAACTCTGAACATTTATTTAGAAACTGAAAGTAAATTTTCCGAAAATTAAACGGTGCTGACTGTAATTTTTCACCGGACATTGTGACCGACCAAAACAAAAGTTTCGTCGGTCAAAATGAAAATATACCGGACATGTCCGACTGTCCGACGGACATTCGCATTGTCTGCCATGGGTGCAGGCATTGTCAAATTACCAATCGGACAACCTTTTATCATTCAAGGTCACTGTGACCTTGACCTTGGACCCGATGACTCCTAAATCAAAAGGGGTCGTCTACTGGTCAGGCCCAGCCTCCATGTCAAGTTTGATGACCATAGATCTAGGCATTATTGAATAATCACTTGGACAAGCTTTAAAATCCTTTTACCATTTAGGTCACTGTGACCTTGACCTGATGACCCCTTAAATCAATAGGGGTCATCTACTGGTCAGGCCCTATCTTCATGTTAAGTTTGATGACCATACTTCATAGGGCTGTGTATCACCGGACAAAAGGCGATCCGATTCAAATCGCGATCTTTGACTTGCGATCCACGAATCGATTCACGATTCACTTGGTTATAAAGCAATACATATCTGAAAGTAAATGAATAATAAAAGTATAACAAAAGCTTCATTTGTGTTTAGTTTACATTTTTTTGTCATCCTTTATATCCAACCCGAAATATTTCCAGATTTTAGAAGAATAGGAAGCTGGGTCATTTCTGTATAGCCTGGATTTGATGTTTTTGTTGACGGGGATTCCATGTTGACATTGAATTGCAGAAGAAAATAAATGATAGCTGTACATAAGTTTCGCATTTTATTTTATTATTGTAGATCTTGTCTTTATAATTCCTTTCATGCCCTTTGCAGTGGCGGATCCAGGTTTCTCAGTTAGGGGGGCGTAACTTCTGAAATTGACTTCTGTTGGTCGCCAAGGCCCCCATGTGTTTTCATGGTAATTCAGGGGGTCGGAGGCCTTCGCGACTATTGCATGTGTTTACTATGGAGCGCCGGGGCTCAATGCTTCTTGCGAAATGCGTTATGCAAATGCTATATATAGAACAATAGTTTCATTTTCGACCAATCGAATGGCCGGGTACGGAATTACGGAAGCTCGTGCTATGTGAAATCTGAATATAGTAACACCTCCTGAATAACGGATTTCCTTTGCATCTCGCATTTCGCATGAAGCATTTTTAAAGCATTTAGCATCTCGCATTTTGCACAAAAATCATTTCCCAAAAAGCATTTCGCATAAGGCATAACACAATCAAATTGAATCACAGTGACACCGAGTGAAAGTGTCTGCTTTAAGCAAGTAGTCCGCTGAATTCTCGTGTATTTGATCTCTTAAGTTAATCTTGTTTCATATTATCGGATTTGGTGAAAATGTTACTGGATTGCTAAACGGTTTGGATCCGGATTAGACGCCGAGTTACTCGGCGTCTGATCCGGATCCAATCTGGTTGACGACATCACTACGGTCGCTATCAGCATGCTTAGGGTTACAAACAAAACTTTATCGAAATTAACCATTTACTTCATAGATATGCATGTATTAGCATCTCGAACAGATAGAAATTGACGCCGTAGTGGGAAATTGTTTTTTTATGAGTTTAAATGAATTGCCTCTCGTAAATTGTCCCTTACCGCTATAAACAATGTTGACCCTTATCATACCGATCGCGACCATAGTAATTTTAAAGTTAACCAGCTTGGACGAACTAACTCGGCGTCTGATCTGGATCCAAGCTGTTTTACACTCAGTCAACTGTTTTACCAGTTTTCAGACGGACCAAACAAGTTTTAATGACCAAACACATGATAATTCAGCGGACTATTTCTTTGAAGGCAGGATGAGGGTTAAACCATTACAGTTTGGGAGCTATGGAAACCGGAATCGGATCTAAATCGAGCAAAAAAAATGTAGTTTGAGTGTTAAAAGCTTGGATCCAAATCAAGTGCATAGTTATTTGTATAGATAACATAATCATGAAAAATCCAACCTTGATTATTCGAACTCGGATTACTCGAATTCCAGACAATTTAAATTTATAAGCGGAACAAAAATTAAGTTTTTAATGCTTTATGTATTCACATCAAGGTTTGAGCTCACTTTTTAAAAGTCCGAATCATCCAAGGTGCGAATTTGGGTGATTCAGGCTTGTAAAAATAGGCCCCACAATTTGAATAATCGAGGTTTTACTGTTAAATCAGAAGAATAGCCGGTAGCTTACTCTCGACGTATTATGTCGCATGAAGAGCAACATAGAATCAGTGGAAAAGCGCGTTTACAGTGAGAGAAATGCAATTATTTAACACGTCTGCGTAAAATATCACACGGCACCAAGAGCATCTACCAAAATTGCCTGTAATTTTGTAACAAGAACAAATGAGCATTGTCATTGCCATACTCATGGCTTTGGGGATCTGACGAAGTATTCTGTCCAAATCAAAATCCAACACTTCATATTTTCATTATACCTTGAAGAATACCTTGCTATTCAGACAGAGGATTTATCAGATGCATCTTTCGTGGATGTTGTGTAGCGTACATTTCAACTACAGTCGCTTTATACTGACTTCTTTTTGCGAAAATATATATTCAGAGAAGGTGAAATATTAACTCCTTTCCGGCTGATGATATAATTAATATGGAAACAGCTTGGATCCATATAAGATGACAAGCTACTCGGCGTCTGATATGATTCAAAGCTGTTTGACACTCCCCCCATATCAATCTTTCGAACAGATTAGTTTAGCATAAGACAGTCGCTTATAGGAATAAACTTTAAAATACTTTCAAAGTCATACAAATTTGAAGACAAATAAAAAAACTGTTTGCACAGAACGTAGTCTGCTGGTTGCTATTCTGTACACTGTATTTAGTCATTATGACGAACGATCCGAAAAGTGAAACAGACGAGCAAACGTCTGTTTCACTGACTTCTCAGGGTTAATACATTCAACACAATGTCGAATAAAACCAGAACATATTTTATTAATATAACTGTTGTGTCCGATATTCCCCGCATGTATTTCAGCCGTCCGATATTCACTACAAAACTATGCATGTGTCCGATTGAACAGCGTTTTACTTCCTGCGTATAGCCGTAAAAACGGAGGATAGCCAAACGCTGTCACATTCTACTGAATACGTCATAATAGATAATTTAATCGAAAAGAGCGTTCCACAACGTCTCGGACCAATAATTTTTCGTAAGAGTCCAATGTGGCCAAATAGATGTTCGATACAACCACGGTAAATCGAGATCTATTTTATGTGTGGAGCAAATCATAACCTTAACAGCTATCTACAATGATGGAACGATATTAATATTTTATACATATACTTGGAAAATTTTAGGGGGGGCGCGCGCCGGGTCCGCCCCCCCCGGATCCGCCTATGCTTTAACTTTTTATTTATTTGTATTCTTTTTGAAACATTATATTCCCTTAAAACCTTGACAAGAAGCTCCATTCGAACACCGCACACTGAATTGAATGCTAGCTCTGTATGAATTAACTTCCGGTTGCATCAGTGTAACATATTTCGGACATTTTGGATAGACCATGCATGATTTATTTTTTTAAACAACCACAATATTTGCTGGAATTGAATTAAATCATTTTGTTTTATTCTTTTATAAAATTTTGCACTTGAATCGCGATTCAGCGATCTCAGCACTGGCGAGTATTTGTGTCGAATATTTTGCTTTGACTCGCGATTACTCGAGTACTCGGGTACTTGTTACAGCCCTAATACTTCAAGGAATTGTTGAGTTATCACTCGGACCAGCTTTGGCCTACAGACGGACATGTGCAAAGCAATATACCCCTCTTCTTCGAAGGGGCATAATAATTAATATACATATTTAATTAATTTAATTCACAAAAACAACCATATAAAAACTAAATGAATTATTTAATTAATTTAATTCACAAAAAAAACATAAAAACTAAATGGACATGTCCTCTTGTAAAAACACGCACACTAAAATAGTCAAGCAAATATGACATTAATTTCTCAAAACTGAGAAGTTCATCCTTGATACTAAATAAAATTCAACATCATTACCATTTTGACGATGAAGCCAAAGCATATTGAGTGGTGACAATTTTGATTTTGCCTTGTTGCTGATGTGTTTTCCTGGTTCCATTAGTCCTATAATATACCCTTGAACCCTTTAGACCCCACAATATATATGTGACAATCTGCACACATTGCTATGTGCAACTGTAAGGGTTCGAACCCACAACATCTTGCCGTGCAGGCAGACACTGAACAAAAGCTAGCTCTATAGTGAGAAAGTAAACGTGTCCTTATATACATATTATGTAATACCCAGTTACATATATATCCTTTCTTGTTTTCTTATTTCCAGAACACATCCATTGTGTTCCAAGGCACACATCCAAGGGAGCACATGCGCTTCTCTAAAAAACCTACCTAACAGTCAGCTGGGTTACATAGCAGGCGCGTAGTTGCCTATACGCAAGTACTCGCCTGAATCCACATGTTTCTGAAAAAAAAAAAATCAAAAAAAAAAATCAGCCAAAGTTGCAGCGTGACTACATGATCCTAAAGCTGTTCATTTTCCAGTAATATACAAAGCCCCTCAGAATGCCCAGAATGCACCAGATTACACCATGGTTTTCAAAACTTTCCTAGGGGGCATCCCCCCGAACTCCCTAGGGCCTATGAATCCACATGAATAGAGGGCTAGCTACACCCCTGCATACTTCTAGTGACAAAAGCATTATCACAACATTGCAAATGAAGAAACAACAAAACAGTTGGAATAAAATGCTGTTACGAATGCATCATATTAACTTGTTTTATCTCTGGTAATCAACATCATGATACCATATTGAATCATTTGTCAACATTTTGTGACTTCAAATATCAATGAGGAAACAATTAATTACCGCTTAGGTAATTAAAGTTGCACTCCCACAGATTAAACGTTTTGACACCTTTTTTTTATTTTTTGTCTTGGAACGAGCCCTTTTATGCAAAAATGCATGTAAACCATTCACATAATACTGCTGACAAAAAATAAGTAACATAAGTAACTATTTATTTTCAAAAATTGATGTTTTATGCATTTCATAACACTCTAGGACATAAAAACAAGTTTTTGAACTGAAATATGAAAATCTGCAATGTAATATTTAGTCAGCAGTCTTTTATGATTGGTTTGAAGATATTTATGCAAACGTTTGCTTAGACATAAAATAAAAAAGTTGTAAAAGCAGTATCCTGGATGTACCAATTACCGGTGGAAATTAACCAATGGAATTTTGACCAGGCTACATGCAAGCTTCTTTAAATTTCACTCATATTTAAGAAAAATCATTTTGCTATCAGTTACAGTAAGTTTTGTATACCAGAGAACACCATTTAAAATAATATCGATTTCTAGTTGCCTTTTGCCGACCGTGGCTGCCATCTTGGATTTTTCAGTTACCAATTACCGGTGGAATCATGGGAAATAGACGTCTACATTTATCAAATGTAGCAATACAGTGCCAATCATGAGAATGTTGATAGGTTAGTTAAATGAAAAGTATGGAAAAAAAGTTAACAATAAATAAATTATGCTAATATTTTCCCCATTTTTGCTTAAACAATGTCATTTCAACCTTATCACAGGATCCCATCACCATTTCTGGAATTCAATATTGGTATCTTTATTCTGATTTCAACATTAAAAAGTCAGAAGTTAAGTCGAGTAACAGTGTTCTCAAAAAGCACACGCTCAATGATGACGTAATCAACAAGATGGATGCCGACTGTCAAAACTTGTTTAGAAATTATTCAAAATTAATTCATTGATTGTAACATATATAAGAAAAGAAAAAAATCAAAAATTATGTTTCCAAAGAATTTTGTTATGATGAATGTGTTTTTTACCTTTAGGAACTACATATTTATTGAAAGTTTCATATTGACATACAATCGAACCCTGTTGGCTCAAACTCGCTTGGCTCGATATCCTCATTGGCTCGAAGAAGGACAAATTTCTCTATACTGAAGGTGAGAATTCCCGTTTGGGTCGAATTTTACGAGGCTCGATGTATTTTCGCTGGTCCCTGGGAGTTCAAGCCAACGGGGTTCGACTGTATATACTGTAACGTGCAACGTCAAACAAACAAACACCAGATAGCCGAGCTTTCTGGCATAATGAAACAAACACCAACAGATCCCTTCAGGGAAAAGCATGCTCGACCCTGAAGGGGTCCACTGGTCTTTATATACACTAAAATCTCTATTCCTACAGATCCCAGGCTTTGCTAATTTTCATATTACCAAGTTAACATACGTACTACGAACGTACTTCCGTTTTATACGGAATATCATTATGAACACACATCCGCTTACAGCGGACTGTTACAATACCAAGAGATATTGTAAACAAAGGATACTGGAAAAGCTCTTCATGAACTGGATATTCAGATTTTTTGGATAACACCGATAATAGGTAACCACCAGTATTTCGTATGTAGGGAATAAATCTGTGAGAGTGCAGCTTTAAGAGACAAAAGGCAAAAGTTTTTGCATACATTTCTTTTTTTAGTACCTTTTTGCTAATTAGTCATCTCAAAATATGTCAGTCATACAGACCGTCATTTAAAAGAGCTGCCTGCCCCGTAAAACAAAATCGCCATACTTCGTCTTGTCAGGCGGACCAACTAATTTCGGGAAGATTGTAATAACAAAAAATATGACACATTTCTGGAAGATTGTGATAACATAAAATAAACAATTTTTCTTCGGTACTTCAATAAGCAACAAGATATCAACAAATAAAAGTAGCTTATGACCATAAACCTTTTTATAGATACTGAAGGGTTTATTCAATGCAGTCGTTATTGAATGGGGCACAGGGGTTTCTCTCAAAAAACAAAATTCTTATATATATTATATAGACAAGGGGTTGAACTCAAATTTTGCAATCCTCCAAAAAATGAAGTAAACAATTGTATTACAGTTAAATTAATGTTTTTGTTATAAATAAAGTGACTAATGTCAATATACAAATGACTTTTAAAAGACCGAAATCAACAGAGTATTTAATTATCCATAAAAATCCATATATCATCGCATTTGGACACACGTTCGCAAAAATCCAATATATGAAATTACCTCAGTAAATATCACGATGCATGTAAAGTTGTACGATTACATGTATCCAGTTAGATGAAGTATCATAAATTTGAACACCAACCACTTTGTTCGTTGTAATTGAATGATTTACACCACTATAATTGGCGAAAAACAAACATCGAGTTTATTTTTGTCTTTCCTCGGCCATTTTGATTTCCAACACTCCAGTTGTATCCAGCGATTTCATTGGCTGATGGCTGGCTCCCTCGTCATACTGCCATAATGTTTACGGCGGTGGTTTTTACAATAGCCAATTAATTAATTTGTAACAAAGTTTAACGCACGCGCAGAAAATGGCGAGTTTGACAGATTTAACTATGCTGAGGGAATTTTCGGTGTTTTGTGCTCTTCTTCGGAATGCATCGGTAAAATTTGCGCATTTAATATGATTATTTTTTGTTATTTTAATGAATTATAGCGTTTAATATTCGTCATTTTGTAGAAAAAGGTAAATTTACCTACGTTGTTTCCGTTTGCGAACCTGTGTCAGGATTGCAAAATTTGAGTTCAACCCCTCGTCTATATAATATATATAAGAATTTTTTTTCGAGAGAGAAACCCCTGTGGAATGGGGTGGGTGAATGGGGTGGGTGGAATGCAGTTTCGCGGCCGGCGAGTTACTGTAGACAACGAATACAGGCAATATCTAAACAAACCGGCTAGATTAAACGAGAACTATTATAAATATATTATGAATTAAATTACAATATTATTTGTTATACTTGAAAATAATTCTTTAGAAAATATGAAACAATCAAAATTCGTACCTTCCTAGTTTCGTTTTCAATGAGTTCGTCAAAACGTCCAGAGGAAAAACGGGAAATTCACACAATGTGTTGGATTATATCCCTTGTATCATAAATAATTAAATTGGTTTCTTTTAAGTGGTACATATCTATACATAAAGTTTGAGGTGATATTTTAACTTTGTTGTTATTGGGTAAAAGGCAAACAGGTTGTATGTTATATACTCATATTGATCAGTGGGTGAACATTTACAAGTAGCATTACGGCCTTGCAGCATATACCGGTTTCGGAGTGATAACGGTTCTAATTTTACTTGTTTCAATTTCAAAGCGCAAATTATGCCAGAAACAATTACTCATATGAGTAAACTTTATAATAAATTGCTGAAAAATATCATAAAAACATAGCTTAATATTAAGGTATCTATAACTGTAGATGCATTCCGTTCTGATTAAGGAAAAAACGCCCCAAAAGCTTATAATATATGTTAAAACCGAATGTCATTTGCATGGTCATTCTAGATATGAAAAAAAAACACGTAAACAAAAATAATTTTACATCGACCGCTGTAAAGAATCAAGTCGTTTATTTGCAAGGAGCAAGGTTATCGCAACCAGACCTCCTCGTATATTACTATGCAAAATCCCCTTCAATAATTTAAGCCCACCCCCTCCTCTAATTCTTTAAAAAAAAATCATCATATTTTCGTAATATCTCGATTTGTACTAGTAGATTAGCTAAAACATCAGGGTCTGTATTCACTTGAGTCTAAATTTAAAACACAAAACTGCAAATTATAATATGGGCTATAATTAGTGTGATACTATTAAAAATATATGTATTAGTCACACATAACTGGCTCCACAGTTCTTTACACAGCCTTTGATGAATTAATTTATAATAAAGCTATTTTGTAACATTTAAGCTGTCGCTGTCTCAAAATCAGACTTAAGGCGTTAGTGAATATGGGCATTGATTTTCGTTAACTTCCAGGTTCAGTTTGAGTTCTATTTAAGCTTTGTTAAAAGCTTTATCATTATATTAAACAGTCTAAGATATTAGCATTTGTATAATTATATGACTGCAGCAGGTACTTATTTGGATTTCAACGAGTTTTACTGCTGTTATTTCCCCGTGCTAAAGTCATAATATTAAGCTCATTCATGCTCATGACGATGTTTTTAATACATGGTATTTGACGTGTATAATACGTATACACCATCAGGATCACTTGCGGTGATCTTTCGTTTGAAATGAACGTTAATACTTTGGAATCGAATATAAAATAAATCATCGAGTAGAGGCAACTAAATATTTGTTTTCGGTTACACCCCAGAGTAACCGATGTAATAGGCAGATTTAATTTTATTTGGTTTAAACTCAAGTCAAATAAGGTCACTTGTTGTTTAACGCTCTTGCGTATTTCTATTGGCTAATACTTCTTTGCTTAACAATTCGCCCTAATGGTCAAGCTGTCTTTTTAACCAAGACGCTGTTCACATAAGGTGTGTTTAAGATTTAGCTATTAGTTTGTACTGACAATTAAAAAAGAGTAAAAATGATACGAATAGTTTGTTATATATATGTTTAAAGTCTGACTTATTTATTTCCTAATTGTAAACTTTAAATGCTTCTTCAGTAGCTGTTTGTTACGTTTGATACTTCTGCCCATAATCGATATTCGTTCAGTGGGTATTTTGCAGAATGCACGTGGTCATCGGTATGTTCTTATCTGATTATACGCTGTATTTTGTATTTAATAAACCAGGTCTTGAACCGAGTGAGCATGTAAACAAATACATGCTAGTCGTGGATATGTAAGTCAAGGTATATCATTATCTGAGCTGAAAGGATGCGTTTTGTAATTCAGGTATTTTGTTACTTTAGCTACCACAACAAGCCTCATTTCCGCTCAGGGCAGTGTAAAAATGAAGAAAATTATATTTCAAAAAATATATATGATGGAGTTGTACAATGGTTATTGATTTAGTTTGTTTTTGTATTCGCTTTCGGTATCTTTTTTCTGATTTCCTTTTAGATTTCTCTTTAACACGTCTGAGACTGGTTTACGCACATACGGGACGAAACGGTGACGTTAGACGGGCATAAGCAGAAAAAAAAACGAAAAAGAAGCAATTAAGAGTGCTCCTTTAATGGAGTCTGCCTCGACCAAATCCTTTAGTAATATAAAAGTACGCCATTTGACACATCGAAAACCAGGAAAGCAGAAAATGTTAATACTTTATTCAAATGAAAATATTCTAGGACACGTTAGTCATTTAAACTTTCCTTCACATATACATTAGTAGCGGCAAACTGTCAAGAAATATCTTGTTAAAAAAGATCAACGCAACCCTGATAAAGGAGGTAAAATCTCATCATGATAACATGTTTTGGTGAGTTTGAATCATTTAAAAACATGTCTTTTTAGTTATTCAGGAACTTTAAAATTTTGAATGTTCAGTTACATTATTTCGCTAATATATTATCGGTATTATGTGGTTTTACATATGAACCAACCAGAATGAGGGGAGTGTAGAACAGGTCCCAATATCACTAAGATACTTAACTCTCAATCCATATAACAGCAAAGCATACATGTTTCCCTCCTTTTAAAACTGCATTTCGTCATAAATAACGTCATCATTTATGCATCATCACAGAACAACATTTTCTGTTTGAGCAATTGCTCAAGTACATATTTACTCTTGAATTAGTTTTGTTTATAATATTAACGATCTGATTTATGAACATATTCAATAAGATATTATTGTTTATTTTAAAACGAGTTAAAAACAATTGTTTTGTTGTGGTTCAATGAGTTGACACCAAAAATGAGGATTGACCGATGTATTTGTGTGACACTAGGTACCAAAGATAAACCATTGAGATCACCGCCAGGAGCCAATATTGAAAACAACTTCGTATTATCAGCAGTTTAAGTAACAGGGATGGAATTGGAATTCTATTTTCTCAGCGATTGTGCCGATATTAGCTTGGAATATGCAACATAGCGCTAATCACTGCCCAACTGTATCTTGATTTCGAATAGAAAGTGGTTATAAGAGCATCGTTGTTTCTAATGAGAAAACTGATATACTTAGGATAGTTATGTTAACTGTTTGCTTATTATTACTGTCGAAATGGAGAATATTGTTTTTTAAACAAATGTCAACAATATTCAAAGCGACACCGATAAGAATGCGTATGGTATTAAAGTATCTCAGATATTTCTTAACTAACAAGTGATTAACACTTGTATATTATACTTATTTGATAGAAAGGAATTAACTTCGTCATAATATTTAATGATAAGCCACGCCAAAAATGATGATCAACGCACCTATTTCCAGAAAAATGCAAATTGTATTATTATTTTTATCGCTCCTGTTTTCACAAATAAAAACATTTGCCGAAAACGCTTGGCTTGTAAGCCATGCTGCTTCAAATGTAAAAAAATATTTTTTTGTCTATGACAACTTCCAGAAGACATAAGTACTTCTGACTGAAATATATATATATATATATATATATATATATATATATATATATATATATATATATATATATATATATATATATATATATATATATTATTATTATTAAAGAATTAATTATAAAGTTTGTGTGGGTTTTTCCGTTCAGCAACATAAAGTTATAATTGCTTAATTAGGTATCATTATTTATAAATTCAATTGTTTTTGAAAAGATGGTTTCACCTTCGCCCTGGAGATTTTAACCTTGATTTGAATAAATCACTATTTAGATTAAAGATTGAGTCCGTATGTCAACAATTCAATCTCTCACAAAACATCCGTGACTCAATTTACCGAAACCTCAGACTCTCTTCTCGACTTATTCTTAGTTTCATCATCAGCTATTGTTTAAAATGTGGTGTAGGGGAACCATTCCTGGATCAGTTAGTTCGTTACCACTGCCTACCTATTGCATATTGAAATTTGGCAAAACGGTCGGATCAACATTTAAACGGAAAGTCTGGAAATTTTCACATGGGGACTCTGTCGAACAGCGATCGCTTGTGTCATCTTTTGAGTGGAATTCATGTTTTCGCACTCGTAACCCACAGTGGTTTCATAATGAAATTCGTAAGTTACTCCATAAAAGATGAAGAACATAAATAAATGTGCAAGATGCTCGAACAATGAACACCACTAGCGAGCTGATACGCAATCATGCAAACCATATCTTAAGAACTGCCAAGCAAACATATTATGAAACACTTGTTTCACTACTACGGGATATTACCTTCTCCTCAACCAAATTTTGGAAAACTATTAAAAACAAGAGGACCATGATTGCCATAACTCTGTGATAAAGCATTAATAAAAATGTTGCAGTTTCAGAGATTTTTTAAAAGCAAAACAGTAAGTCGGCCATTTTGTTGTTGTTGTTGTTGATCTCAATGCCTTGTTGTATTTTTGTAGAGGGTCATGCAATGAAGCTTCCTGTAAGGTTTCAGTGAATATGGCCTGGTAGTTTCAGAGGAGATGTTTTTTTAAAGCAAAACAGGAAGTTGGCCGGATTGTTGTTGTTGTTGTTGATCAATCGTGACCCCTTGAGGTATTTTTGTAGAAGGTTACCTAAGGAAGCTTCCTGTAAAGTTTCATTGAATTTGGACTGGTGGTTTTAGAGGAGATGTTTTTTTAAAGCAAAACATTTTGATGTTGTTGATCAATCGTGACCCCTTGTTGTATTTTTGTAGAGGGTCACACAAGAAAGCTTTCTGTAAAGTTTCATTGTATTTGGAGTGGTAGTTCAAGAGGAAATGTGTTATAAAGCAAAACAGAAAGTTGGCCATTTTGTTGTTGTGTTTGATCAATCGTGACCCCTTGTTGTATTTTTGTAGAGGGTCACTCAATGGAGCTTCCTGTAAGGTTTCATTGAAATTGGACAGTTAGTTTCAGAGGAGATGTTTTGAAAGCAAAACTGAAAGTCAGCCATTTTGTTGTTGTTGCTTTTGTTGTTGCTGTTGATCAATCGTGACACCTTGTTGTATAGTATATTTGTAGAGGGCCACCAAAGGAAGCTTCCTGTAAAGTTTCATTGAATTTGGACTGGTAGTTTCAGGGGAGATGTTTTTTTAAAGCAAAACAGGAAGTCGGCCATTTTGTTGCTGTTGTTGTTGATCAATCGTGACCCTTGTTGTATTTTTGTACAAGGTTATCCAAGGCGGTTTCATATAAAGTTTCATTGAATTTGGACTGGTAGTTTTAGAGGAGTTGATTTTTTAGAGCAAAACAGGGAGTTGGCCATTTTGTTGTTGTTATTGTGGATCAATCGTGAACCCTTGTTGTATTTTTGTAGAGTGTCACCCAGGGAAGCTTCATGTAAAGTTTCATTGAATTTGGAGTGTTAGTTTCAGAAGAGATATTTTTTAAAGAAAAAAAAGGAAGTCAGATATTTTGTTGTTGCTGTTCTTGTTCTTGTTGATCAATCGTTACATCTTGTTGTATTTTTGTAGAGGGTCACCCAAGGAAGCTTCCTGTAAAGTTTCATTTAATTTGGACTGGTAGTTTCAGAGACGATGCTTTTTAAAGCAAGACAGGAAGTCGGCCATTTTGTGGTTGTTGTTGTTGTGGTTGTTTTATACGAATATTTTAAAACCAGTGTTCCGGTTTTGATCAAGCTATTGCATTTGTTTTTCAACACTATCCTTAATAAGAGGACGTTTCCTAAGTCATGGGCTAACGGGGCTATTATTCCCATATATAAGAAAGGAGATCTTTCGGACCCTAACAATTACAGGGGGATTACACTAATCAGTTGCTTTGCAAAGTTGTTCACCGGTATATTAAATGAAAGGCTTAAGAAGTGGGCGATGGAGTACGATGTTCTCACGGATGCACAATTTGGTTTTAAGAACAATTGTAGTACGGTAGATCCCATATTTATATTACAATCATTCATTCAAAGACAGTTAAACTCTAAATAAAAAGAGGTTTTATTGTTGTTTTGTGGACTTTAAAAAGGCATATGACAGTATAAGTAGGAGCCGGCTATGGTATAAACTAATCAAATCAGGCGTCGATTGTAAATTACTGGCCCTCTTACGCTCAATGTACGAGGAAGTGAAGCTTTGTGTCAAACATATTGGGACATAGTCTGATTTCCTTGATAGTAATGTCGGAGGGGGAAATAACTTCCCCGATTTGTTTCTCACTGTTTTTAAATGATATAGAGTTACATATCCAACAACGAACTTATGCCGGGATCTCTCTGGATAAAATAAATATATTGCTGTTGTTGTTTGCATACGATGCTGTGTTAATGTCAGAGTCGCAAGAAGGCCTCCAGATGCCATTAGATAACTTACAAACATACTGTGATCGCTGGAATCTAACTGTAAATGTTGAAAACACTAAAATTGTTGTATTTAGAAAAGGCAGTAGATTGTCACAAAATATTGAATGGAAATATAAAGGTGTTGTTGCAGAAATCGTTAATTCCTTCAATTATCTTGGTGTTGTTTTCTCATCTGGTGGCTCATTTGCTCAAGCAGCTAAAACTTTAGCTGGCAAAGCTATAAGGTCTATGAATAGTTTATTTGGGGTTATAAAAGATACACTCGCCCCTGTCCATATTCTTTTTAATCTGTTTGGTGCATATGTTATGTCTATACTTAATTATGGATCTGAGGTATGGGGATTTGGTAAGTATGAATGTTTGGAAAGAGTGCAAAAAAGGTTTTGTAAATGTATCCTCAAAGTGAAAAGGTCGACAAATACTCTTTCGCTATATAGCGAGCTGGGCCGGTTCCCATTGTATATTGAAAGACACATGCGATGCATTAAATATTTTGTTAAATTGTTTACATGCAAATCTAATAATTGTATTTTAAGAAGTTCATTTTAAAGGAAGTGAGTGAAGTAGAACTAAATCCTGTTGGTATAAATTGGGCCACGAATGTTCGAGATGTATTACAACGCTCAGGTTTTAATGATGTTTGGTTATTCCCCGAATCAGTGAATATGTCTGCATTTGTACCTCTGCTTAGAAATAGATTACGAGATATTTATATTTCAGAATGGAGAGTGGGTATGGATAGCTGTAGTTCATTAAATACATATAAAGAATTTAAATGTAATTACCAAGTTTCTAATTATATTTCTTTATTAGACAATATCAAATACAGATAAGTGCTTGCACAATTACGGCTATATTCCCATAGGTTAAATATTGAAGTTGGCCGACATAATGGTATTGCAAGACATGACGAGTACCATTTCGTTTCAAGATGTCCACGGTATGCTGATATTCGTAGAAGGTATTTGCCAAATTACTATTCAAGACACCCTAGTATGGAAAAATGTATTATTCTACTGCAAAGAGATGATAAATCTCTTCTGGTTAAACTAGCGATTTATTGTTTAAAAGCTTTCAAAGAAAGAAATGATTATGATTGAATACATATATGCTTTTTCTAGAAATATTTATATCCTTGTACTGGATGTTATTCCATGTGTTTTGTATATGTCTTAAGATTAGTTGTATTTATACTGTTATCTTTGCTCTTATAACTATTTAGCACCGTTATCAAACCACTTAATTCTTTTAAAGTACCATTGCCTAACATTTGCCTAAACGTGGAGAGTAGAGAGTGAACACTCTCACAGGTATTTATAGGCGAGATGAAAGCCGTTTTTGTTTGTTTTTGTATCTATCACTATATATAGAAATTGAATAATGATTCATGCATTTATTCATCTATTTATTGTTTATTTGTATGTGTATGCGTATTGTGTATGTTGTGTGATGTGACGATGAGCTGTTTATATTCTTAAGTCAAAATAAATTTTCTGTTCTGTTCTGTTAATCAATCGTGATCCCTTGCTGTTGTTTTTTGTAGAGGGACACCCAAGGAAGCTTACTGTGAAGTTTCATTGAATTTGGCCAGGTTGTTTCAGAGGAGATGTTTTTTAAGCAATTGTTGACGGACGGACGGACGACGGACAAAAACCGATCACAATAGCTCACCATGAGCACTTGGTGCACTGGTGAGCTAAAAAACGAAAATTGCATGTACTTGATAGATACATGCTAATCTTATGCAAGAAAAAAGGCTAGTGTGAAATAATTTTGTTTAGTATTACAAACTTGTCCATGTACATAGAGATTAACAACAATCAAAAGACCTTTAAAACGGGCAAAATAAAATAAAACATAAAATAAAATATGGATAGAATTGCCCCTTCGTATCGATACGTATCACTTGTGTTCCGTATCGCGATATATCAGTTTATCGATTGTATCGCACATTCTTAGTCAAGTGCCATTACTCTGCACTTAGTGTAGCCACACACAAAATCCTAACTACACAATTTAACATGTTGCCTAACAATCCTGTAAAGAATTATTACTCCGGCTAAAAATCAGGCTAAATATCTTTTGGCTATACGCCCGATACAATATATTGTGATGGACTGACGGAAGTAAGGACGAACTGACAGACGTACGATAGCAAAATTTAAATCCCCGTTGTAAGAGTAGGGACATTAACAACCAAAGGTTGTAAATTGACAAATATTATATACAATTTTTGCATTCATATGCGATTATATTTCTGCAAAAAAAGCAAATAAAAAAATTACATGTTGAGATTATTAATTAAAATGTCTGATCAATGAAGGACGATTCACTTTAAAACGTTCATAGGTTATCATCAGGGCAGCAGAAAAACAACAGCATTAAAGCCCAAGCGAATAACAATGCCCGTCTGTATTTCTGGTTTGAGGTACTGGTAACGTTTGTACTAACTCTCACGCGAATATATTGTGCGGGTTTGTAGAAACGACAAAGGTTAAGTTTTGTGCATGGCAACTTAGTTATGACAAATAACCAAACTTCAACATTTATTCTTCGACACCAAACAATTTCCTCAATCGATCAAAGAGCAGACCTCGACAAACACCAAATTCAGTCTGAGCAAATTCACTTGTGACACATGATTGCGCTGTCGTTACTCTACTGTTAAATTGCATGGTCTCAACTTTTGTCTTCGAGAAACTGACAAGCAAAATATTTCTAACGCAAAAACGTACTCCGCTGTAATGTTGCATTACACGCTCAATTCGATATTGAGCTTTGACCTCACTCCTGCCGATGACATGGTAATTTGAACGTAATGTTATTAAGTCAGTCACAACAAAATGCAACACTTATATCGAGGATGCTTCCGTGTTGCATTTTCCTTTTCAGAATTCTCTATGCATAGCGTAGGCCCGGCATATTTTCGACATGTCACCATAGAAGACGTAATCCTGTTTGACCATCGTATCTTTACGGACCAACTCCAGGCAAACAAAGTCAATATTCGCTTTCGGAATATACAACACGATGTCGAAATTGCTCGGTATCTAAATGAAATAAAATACCATGTAATAAACATCTTTGTTCACCTTGTATCGAGAATCACAAGACTTTGGAGACAAATACATTTGCTTATAATTATTTCAGTTTAGATAAATTGTTTTTTCTTACATTTACTACATTATTACTGGACATAGACACATTTTGTTGAATAAAGCTGAATGGAGGGGCAAAACATCCTAAAGCACTAAATTAACTAGCAAGTTTTTGAATAAAACAATGTCTTATAAGTGCAGTTCGTTTTCTACAACCAAAGGCCTTACAAAGCAAAATTACATTATATTTTCCTTTGAAGCTTCCGAAGAGAGCTGCTTATACCACTTCAAAATATTTTAGAGGGATATTCTCCCCCAATTGTATGGTTGAAGGTGAGAAGTAACCAGAAGTAACCAATGATGGACATACAATTTGTATACTTGAACTGGGGATGAACCAACACAGAGGTCATCAAATGGTCATGACCAACCTGCATACCAGGTATGAAATTCTTTGGTCCAAGTATGAAGTTCCTGGGTGCAAGCGTTCTTAGGTTTTTGAGTAGAAATGAAAAGTAACGTACGGACTGGTGACCATCAAATCTGTTTTCACCTGAAGGTCACTGTTACATTGACATCTACTTCTCACAACCAACTAGCATAACAATTTTAAAGTTCCTGGGCTCTAACATCCTTTAGTTATAGAGCAGAAACCCTTTATTCAAGTCAAGGTCACCTTGATCTTGACCTTTTGGCCTCAAAATCAATAGGGGTCATCTACTGTACGGATTTTGCAAAGGGTCAATAACTACAGTTAAACTCAGAAGTAGTTGTGAAACCTGCACAACATATATCTGCTGTGATAATGTAATTAATGAACAAAGTTTTAAAATACGATTTAAAATAATAAGTGTGATATTTACACTTTTTCCAAAACATTTAATCTATTCCTTAACCTAATTGTTTATTTTTTTCGCTTATCTACAAGTATAGGCCAAGATATTCTTAAGAAGATGCAACATCAAAATACCTCGGTACACCTCAGGTGTCGAGCAATATCAACAAGGACGGAGGCTCCACCATCGCTGCCAAAAATGAAAGGATGTGAGCAAAAATCCTCACCATTCATTATTAGGATATGTCTTTTATTGTCATCGTCCTGAAGCAGAAATAGTCCAGGGAAAATAAAAAATGGGGGAAAAATGCACAGATTTATTTTGGTAGATTTGTGTCTTATCAGACTCTCATTTAACATACTAAAAGAATAGAACAATCACATTTTGCAAAATGTGATTTTGGGGTAAAATGTTTGAAAAATTAAATAAAAGTGAGAATTTCTGGAATTGCCGACAGCTGTGCCCAATTTTGCAATAAAATAACCAGAATTACAGTATGTAACAGATATTATAATACACCGAAATTTAAGAAACACCGTAATTTGAGAAATATGATTTTTGGGGTAAAATGTTTGAAAAACAAAAGATGTTGGCCCCCCACCCCCCCTCCCCCCCACCGAGCGCCATATTGTCAGGATTATTTGGACAATTGAATGAAATTATAATGCATGGACTGAAATGAAAGCTGATTTGACATTGACAGGGATGATAACAGAGCCAAGCTGCCAATCCTGAAAATGTCTGCTTGGGGTTCAGGGGGCCGCTCCAGGCCCCCGATGGGTCCAGGGCAAAGCCCTGGTGGGGGACAAGGGGGGCGAAGCCCCCCGAAGCTTTCCGTATTTCAGGGATTCTAATACTCTTTTTTTGCCTTAGAACAGTGTTCAAGGAGTACACCTTTCGGTTTAGTAGATATAATTATGTTCAACACGAGACATCCACAATCAGAACAATTATCAGGTATCTTTGCAGTGAAGTTAACACCTTTGTCTTTAAACAAAGTTTAATTTACTTTTTTTTTACCTGAAGTCACGGGCATTAAGACATATACCTGACATTTTGGTTCAGTTGTCCACTTCCCATAAAACTCAACTGGCTATGATCAAATGCCTGTGTATGAACAGTATACACTGTGGGATGTTTGATTTATAATAATGAACAACATATCAATTATCATGCTTGCAAATGTTTATTGTAAAAGTGTTATTTATTCAATTTTTATGCATCATAAGAGTATTTATTCCATTTTCTGCACATTTGATTGGAACATAATGTTATTAATTAATATATATATTATTCCAAGTAATATCCAAACGGGACTTAAATGCTTTGGCAGCGTAGCCGTTGTGGACATGGTGGACTTTGACACATTCTGGTCCCCAAGCCAGATTTTTCCCCTCATGGTGTTACACGAGTCCTGTAGCATACAAACTAGATTGTCCCACGGCAGTTCAAGTCTCTCAAACAGGGTTTCAAATTCCATAAAAATTGATTCAGAATCAGCCCTTGTGATTTTTAAGGAGGCCAAATGTCTCAACACTATTTCTTTCTCTATAGCAGAAAAATAGCTGCAACAGTTTTCTCATTGTTTGTGTTTGTTGACTTGTCTTAGTTGAAACAAAACCGAGATCCATTAACCCCTCCACATGTTCATCATTGAAATGGCTAGCCACTCCTTAGTCATCTTGTATGATGTTGTACACCTTTGAAGTTTTAATTCACTGAGAGCTTTTGTATATTTGGCAAGTGTCTTAAGTAAGACACACTACTGTGGTGCCAGGGAGCATGTTCAGCCATAAATCCAAGTATCATGGCCTCTGGATTGAATTGTCAGTCAATGACAGGAACAACTGGATGCACTGGCTGAGGTGTCTGTTCATCCCTGACTTTTGTAACTATCAACATACCTGGAAATACAAATTACAACTATAGAATTTAAATCTCACTCAAACTGGGTCCTCAAGAAGTTTTGTTGAACTGTCTCAAATAGAAAAAAAAATGACTGCCTCTACGTAATATATATTACTACTACAAAATATTTATTCATTTTTTTTTTTTAATTTTAACCAAACCAATTTTCATTTGAACCATAAAGGTCAACAGCCACTTCTTATTGAGAACAATGCTTCAAACATTATGAGAATAATAAAGAAACGGTTTACAGCGTAAACTTCCATCGGCCAAATAAAATTTGTAAAATAAAAATCGCTTATTATGACACAATCCGAATCGGGATGTCCGAAATAATGCTACATGCGCAAAATTCATTCTCAGTTTGATCACTTTCTATTAACTTAAAAAGAAACGTTTCCGGAATTTCTCTTCAAAATAAATGGCAAATATACCCTTGAAATCGACGAATCGTTGTTTTTTGAAGTTGGTGGTGGTCGTTTTTTCCCGATTATCAAATACCCATTTATTCGTCTTCGTCGTCTGTCATATCCGGATACGACCATCCGGATACTGTCTTCTGGTCCCATCGGTAATTTCCGTAATCACCGGATCGTATAGCTCGATTGCCAAGACGTAATTAGGTTCTTTAATTTCCGGCTTTACGCTTCCGGAAAACTCACCTTTCGTACCCATATTGTTCGAACTGAGCTCGAATCGCTCCCTGTACCCCCCCTAGAAAAAAACTCAACGGATTTACATTAATCTCAAAATCGATCCGTGAGGCCTTCAATCCGGAATTCCGGATTAATGCGGAAGTTTATCATCCCCTGCATTGACATTGGATGCCTTCGAGGCAGTTTTAAGATTATGACCATTCAAAGTGTGAAAACAATAAGTACATTTTTTTAATCATGTTCAGAAGATGACTGATATTTGCAGATAAAAGTGTGTCCGCTTAGCAGCAGGGAATAAGTAAATATGACAAAACTTTAATGATGAATATGACTTATGACCATGACCTTTGACTCTATAACCTTAAAATCCATAGGGGTCACCCTGGGTGCAGGCATTGTTGACTTATCACTCAAACAACATTTCGCATTTAAGGTCACTGTGACCTTGACCTTAAAACCAATAGGGGTCATCTACTGGTCAGGCCCAGCCTCCATGACACGTTCGATGACCATAAGCCCAGAAATTGTCGAGTTTGCCTTAAAGGTCACTGTGACCTTGACCTTTGACCCATAAAATTAATAGGGGTCATCTACTGGTCAGGCCCAACCTCCAAGTCAAGTTTGAGGGCCATGGGTGCAGGCATTGTTGAGTTATCTCTCAGACAATCTTTTATCATTCAAGGTCACTCTGACCTTGACCTTTGGCCTGATGACCCCCAAAATCAATAGGGGTCATCTATTGGTCAGGCCCAACCTCCAAGTCAAGTTTGAGGGCCATGGGTGCAGGCATTGTTGAGTTATCTCTCGGACAACCTTTTATCATTCAAGGTCACTCTGACCTTGACCTTTGGCCTGATGACCCCCAAAATCAATAGGGGTCATCTACTGGTCAGGCCCAACCTCCAAGTCAAGTTTGAGGGCCATGGGTGCAGGCACTGTCGAGTTATCACTCAGACAACCTTTTATCATTCAAGGTCACTGTGACCTTTGACCCCTAAATTCAGTACACATCATCTAATGGTCAGGCCAAGCCTCCATGTCAAGTTTGATGATCATAGGTCTAGGCATTATTGAGATATCACTGGAAGAAGCTTTGTTTACTTTTTCGCATTAAAGGTCACTGTGACTTTGAACTTTGACCTGATGACCCCCAAAATCAATAGGGGTCATCTACTGGTCATGCCCAACCTCCAAGTCAAGTTTGAGGGCCATGGGTGCAGGCACTGTCGAGTTATCACTCAGACAACCTTTTATCATTCAAGGTCACTGCGACCTTTGACCCCTAAAATCAGTACGCATCATCTAATGGTCAGGCCAAGCCTCCATGTCAAGTTTGATGATCATAGGTATAGGCATTATTGAGATATCACTGGGAGAAGCTTTGTTTACTTTTTCGCATTAAAGGTCACTGTGACTTTGAACTTTGGCCTGATGACCCCCAAAATCAATAGGGTTCATCTACTGGTCAGGCCCAACCTTCATGACAAGTTTGATGAGCATAGGTCCAAGAATTGTCGAGTTTGCCTTCAAGGTCACTGTGACCTTGACCTTTGACCCCTAAAATCAATAGGGGTCATCTACTGGTCAGACCCAACCTCCAAGTCAAGTTTGAGGGACATGGATGCAAGGCATTGTCAAGTTATCACTCGGACAACCTTTTATCATTCAACGTCACTGTGATCTTGACCTTTGTCCTGATGACCCTCAAAATCTCTATGGGTCATCTACTGGTCAGGCCCAGCCTCCATGTCAAGATTGATGACCAAATGTCTAGGCATTGTTCAGCTATCACTCGGACATGCTTTGAAATTATTTTAGCATTTAAGGTCACTGTGACCTTGACCTTTGACCTGATGACCCCTCAAATCAATAGGGGTCATCTACTGGTCAGGTCCAACCTTAATGTCAAGTTTGATGACCATACATCAAGGAATTGTTGAGTTACCACTCGGACAAGCTTTGGTCTACCAACGGACCGACTGACCGACCGACATGTACAATGCAATATACCCTCTTCTTCGAAGGGGAGCATAATAAATGAAACTGAGAATTCCTGGAATTTGCCAATAACCTTGTCATTTATTTTGCAATACAATTACCAGAATTACTGTATCAAATAGATATTATACAACTGTAAATCATACATAAAGAACAGAAACTACGTAATTTTGTGACATGTGATTTTAGGGTTAATTTGTTCGGAAAATTAAATGAAAATGAGAATTTCTGGAATTTGCCAATAACTGTGTCCAATTTTGCAATGAAATAACCATAATTACTGTATGTTATAGATATTCTAATACAGTTTAATATACCGAAATTTAAGGAACACTGTATTTTGTGAAGTATAATTTTTGAGTTAAAATGTTTAAAAAAATAAATGAAAATGAGAATTTCTGGAATTTGCCAATAACTTTGTCAAATTTTGCAAGAAAATCAGCAGAATTGTTGTATAAAATAGATATCATGTAACATTATAATATACCTAAAGAATAGAAACTACGTAATTTAGTGAAATGTAATTTTGGGGTAAGATGTTTGGAAAATTAAATGAGAATGAGAATTTCTGGAATTTGCTGATTACTTTGTCAAATTTTGCAATAAATTACCAGAATTATCATAGATGTATTTAATATATATTATACTACAGTATAATATACTTAAGGTTTGGAAACTACGTATTGTGTGAAATGTGAGTTTTGGTGTAAAATGTTTGAAAAATTAAATAAAAATGAGACTTTCTGGAATTTTCCAAGAATTGTGTCAATTATTGCAATACAATTTCAAGAATTACTATAATTGATAGATATTATAGTACAGTATAACAAACCTTAAGTATAGAAACACTGTAGAGTGAACAATGAATAAAAGCCCCAAATAAGTATTTTTTTTTTATATTTCATGCTTTATACTTAAAGTGAATTTGAACATATTTTGTAACATATGTATCATTGGTTATGCAAAACAATGTGTCCTTTGCAGTCCTGAACTTTTAAAAATGCCTGCAAACTGTAATACCTAATACATAGTACTTCATAATCACTCTTATCCCGGGAATGTCATTCCATTAGCACAACGTTGTCTTTTTTTCTAAACGTGAATTCTTTCAAAATTTTGCCAAACACTCTAGCTACCACATTTTCACCAATCTGTTTTGCCTCATCAGCATTACTCTCATATGATGCAACACCAATGGTTATACTGTTCGTATCTGCTTCACATTTTCTTTCTTGCAAGTGCAGTGTAACAAGCTTCTATCTTCGTTTATGTCAGAGCATGAAGGTCACGACAGAATCCATACATCATTTTAAATCTTATTCATACCCCGACCCCTTGTCAAACCTCCAACACTTTCAGACTTCACATAAACATCTGTTCACTCCACATCTGCTCAATACCTAAGTCCTCATGATTAAATATCATGTAGTTTATTATAGTTCAGCGGTCTAAATCATTAATATCTATATGATATTTAATTGAGTTACATATTTTCTAACATATCTGCCTATTATCATGTTTTATTAAACAATTGTTAATAGGCTATTGTATCACTTGTGACCCATAATATCTGATAATACGTCCGATTATTTGTGTCTATATCATATTTCGGTTTATATCAGTGTCATTGGTTTGCTGCGAAAATGCGCAGTTATCAAACATTGTATGACGTTAACTTTTCTTCCTTTCTATGATTGATTATTTTATCTAATATGACGAATATTTTTTAACAATAATATTAATAATAATAATAAACGTATTTATGTCATTTTTTATATGATGTTTTAGTATTAGCAAAGACCAGAAATTTCAACTTCTGTTTATATTTTTAACGTGTTTCTCTGAATGTGAAATTTCATTTATTATGACTTTGGCAATTCAAGTAATTATCATCTTCATTTATAGTTATAACACTTTAGCAAAATAATCACCTTTCTCATTTCTCAATTGAATACAGTTATTTAGGAACCTTTTCAGCTCAATTTCGTCCAGTTATTGGCAATGTCCTGAAATTCCCACTTAAATTATTTTATTTTAAAGATTTTTACCAAAACTCATATTTCTCAATAGATGATGTGTCAATATATATAAGATTTGTTATGGTGCTGTATAATAAGTATTTAACAAAGTTATTCTGATACATTTATTGCTAAATAAAATTTTGATATTCGTACTTTTGTTAACATTTTTTTAAATTTTACCCAAATATCACATTTCACTATATACACAAATATGCAGAAATCATTTCTGTGGATTTCCCCCCATTTATTTGCATTTTTAGTCACTGGATTAAAACAGATAATGAAAAAGATATGGCCCGGACAAAAAAGTTTAATTAGACATTACTTTTGATTGCTATTACCTCGATAATGCGAAAAGACGACAGCACACGGAGTGACTTTTCAAACTTGCCAAGTTCTACATCAAACAAAGAAACAAGGTCACGTACAAGTCCAATGTATATTCCGGAATTCTGAAACATATTTTAGAATATTACTCTAGAAAATAGAATATTACTCTTAATTTCGAGCTTGTATTAGCGCATTGAAGGGAACGTCATTTAAATGTAATCAAAACATTTAACCTCAGGCCTTTTACATGCAAATTGGCAGAATGCAGTGGGAAAGGGATCACGGTATTTCCTAAGCCCATGCTCGTCTGTTTATTACTTCAGTCCAAAAAGGACCGTAACTCGACAAATAAATATTAAGCCAGATTAATTAAGTTTCATTCAAACATCTTTTAAGGTTTTTGGGTTAAATCAAAGTTGTTGTTTTTTAAGTAGACACTGACGATGCCAATACACCACGCCAAGGCTTTTATAGTACATTTAGTTTTTGGGAATCGCAATACCTCATAAAAAGACCTCATAAAATGCGTGTGCTTGAGAGCTAATCGTATGGCGTTCAAGAGATGCCTGCTTTTGATATTGAATGGATATTGGCAACTAAGTGCGAGTATAGTGTTAATATTTTGCTCACACGTTTGGCAAGTACCTAGGAGACAAATGTTACATTGTCATGAGCATACTTGTGATATTGTTTGAGTAAAGCAAAGCCATTCTTTGGTAAAATAACTCACAACATGTTTTTGTAACCGGTATAGGTAAAGTTGATTTTTGAGCTTCGGACATCGGACTTGGAACAGGACGATCATATTTTTAAATATCTCTTCAAAGTAATTTAAACATTCTGCAACAATATTGACAAAATTTTAATCCAAAGGGTTTCACGCCAAACGGTTTTATACACGTTTATGTACAAAGCGGGCTTTGATAACACATTTGTTCCTGACCATTTTATGGGCCCCATTCCCCATGCTAAAACTTATTTCCCCCCAACTTTGAAAATAAAACTCCCATTTTAAGTTTTTAAGAGAAGCAAACAAAAAATTACCTCCAATTGTTGTATGAAAGAGTGTGTGTAATCTATAAGGATCCAACTTCATCACATGTTTTTCATTACCCTTCTATCATTTCTATGTGAAATATGAGTTCGTAATGTTAGTAATAAGGTAAGTAGGTTCGCTCTATAACTTTTTGGTTACGAACACTTTGTATTAACTGGGAACGAATGCATGATTATTTTTATCGAATGACTTATCCGAATATTGAAGAAATTTATTTATTTTTCAGATAAAAGGTTCGACTCTACATTTCTTAGTAGAGCATAACGACGTCAATGACAAGTTATAGAACACAAGTTTAATATAAAAAATAGGCAACGGTTATATTACACTCAACACAACCAAAGGCATATAATAAAATGGAATTTTGACAAAATATAATTCATAGATCAATATTTAAACCTGACAACAAATTATAAATAAAGCTGTTATAGGGGTGTTAATTACTCAACACGCCGCCTGGAAACAGAAACTGTCAGCTATTTCAGAAATTGGGCCATAACTCTGTCAAACATTACTGGAGTGCAACTAAAATTAAGATAAACCTGTATTTTATAGTGTTAAACATGTGAACCAAAAAGTAATCAAATCCATTTAACGCCCCAGACACGAACAAAGGGACTATTACTTCGTCAGTACTTGTAAACAAAGTCATCCTGCTTTTAATGGTGACAAGCATGAATTGTGAACCAAAACTATTTAAATCCGTCGACCATGCCATAAGTGGTTCTGATTTGCAAATTTAAAATTGAACAAAAACGCCGCAATGCGACGAAATCAGGTTTTCAATGACTGACAGAAGAACTTCAGCCTGTGTCTGTTTTCTATTTTTAGTAACAAATACCTTCACCCTAGGGTTCCGAAATGCAATCCCATGGAAGGTCTCCATAAACTCTTCCATCATACCAAGTTTGGTCAAGATATGTTGACCCAAACTAAAGTTATTCAGTTTGAACTGTTTTTCTTTTCTATTTTTAGTAACAGTGACCTTGACCTTGACTCTAGGGACCCCAAATGATATCCCAAAAGGTCTCCATTAAATCTTCCTTTATACCAAGTTCAAGATATGTCAACCCCAGCAAGAGTTATTCAGATACAACCGTTTTTGTTTTTTTTTAGTAACAGTGACCTTGACCTTGGGGACCACAAACGCAATTCTATGAAAGGTATCTATAAACTCTTCCGTTATACCATGTTGGGTCGAGATATACAATGACCTTTACTCAAGTTATTCAGTCTCAACCGTTTTTCTATTTTTAGTTACAGAGACCTTGACCTGATTCTAGGGACCCAAAAAGCAACCCCGTGAAAGGTATCCATAAACACTTCCTATAGACCAAGTTTGGTCAAGATATGTCAAACCTTAATTTCAGTTAGGTTTGACATATCTTGACCAAACTTGCTCAAAAGGAAGGTTTCACTATGTGAAAACCTTGTTAAAAAGGGACATACCTGCGTCAATATCTAGGGGTCAATAACCAGTTTAATTTGACTAGCATTCGGATGATTCCATAGTATTAAATATTGTCTAAAAGTCATTCAAAACTTAAGTCGAACTTGATCTGTGTTTTAAAGTATTAAACCTGAGTACCAAAACTAATTAACCATTAGCCATTGTCAGAACATCGCACTTCCGGAAACAATTAAGTTAAAAAGAGGCCGTCATTTCGTCAAAATGTAAGGGTTTGTGATCTCAGTCGTTATTTTATGGTGATTAACATGTGTAACAAGTAACAAGTATTTGTAAACCCTTTCATGCGTGACCATCCGAACAAGACCGACAGACGGTCCGACCGCCATATCAACCGACGGGCATGCTCTTTTATTTGTAAGAATATAATAATAATGACTTAATAGAGTAAATGTTCAGACCATCAATAAAATTAGAAATATTCACTCTCTACATAAACAATATAACAGGGCATTTACAAACCTGAGCTTGGTGTATGCTTTGTTTGATCTTCTCCAAATTGTTATGTAAGTCTGACTTTATTTTTTGAGCATTGTCCACTATGTCTTTAAGCTTTTTCCCGGTGACACAAGTCTAAAAAAGAGATGAATATGTTTTAAAGTATTTCAAAGGAATTGAGAAATCACAACTATAAATAATTTTACTTTAACAAAGGCTGTGGTAGGACAGCGCACTTGAATATATGCTGCCTAGTGAAATTCTCCATAAACTCTTCCTTTATTCTAGGTTTTGTCGCAATATGTCAACCCTAACTAAAGATATTCAGTACCAACCATTCTTCTTTTTAGTGATAGTAAAAACTCTTCCATCATATTAAGTTTGGTCACAATATGGCAAACTTATCTAAAATTATTCGATACCATATGTGAGTTTAAGGTCACCCTTCCGCTGGTCCGCTCGAAAAACGACGTTTGTCATTCTAATAACTGGGTTTTCTTTGAGAAAACCTTGTTAAGAATATAAAAATGTGCCTGTCAAAAACCCCGCCACCCCCCCCCCCCAACCCCCCAAAAAGAAGGAAAAAAACAGTAAAAAAAAACAAGGTTAATCAACCAAGGGACATAATTTGCATAAATGTTAGAAGAAGTTATGTTCCCTTATATGTGCGATTTCTACTGTGTAAAATATGTCGATCAAGGGCCATTATTTAGTTTAAACTTATTTATTTTACAACGATTGTGAAACAAGCTTTTGCAACTTATATTAATCACTCTCGTTGGCACGATGTTGCGCGAGAGTGTTGTCTTGTGTTGTGGGGGAAACCGGAGTACACGGAGAAAACCAACTTGTCCGACTTGGTGACCACAAACCAAAGTCACTTGCGCACAGGCCGGGAATCCAACCCGGGTCGCTTAGGTGAGAAGCGAGTGCACTTACCACTGTGCTAAACCGGACAACCTGAATGAAAGGGCCATTATTTGTACTAAGGAAAATATCTAGTTATCTTAGCAAAATGAGTGATGGTCGTTATCAACTGTGTCAAGTATTAAACCAATTGAATGAAGGGTAAAGAAGTATTTTGTGAAAATCTCTACTTAAAATTAAAATTTTAACCAAAGTTTTTAAATCAATCAGGGGCCATAGTTTGTATTACAAATAAAATGGTGTTAATAACCTTACTATTAAATGATCGTTAATAATTGTGTGAAGTATAAAATCAATTCAATTAAGGGTAAAGAAGTTCTTGGTAAAATGCAAATTTGCCCTAAAACTTTAACCTGACATGTGCCTTTAAACTTTTTTCTTAGTAACTAAGCCAATCAGGGGGGTATAATTTGTATTTCGGATAAAATGGAGTTCTGTTACATCATTGTGTGATGATCATGAACAGCTGTGTGAAGTATTAAGTGAATTGAGTGAAGAGTATTGGAGTTCAAGTGAAAATGCCAACTTGCTCTCGAACTTGACCCGCACGCCGACGCTCATGCCGGGGCAAATAGTCAAGCCCCATATTCAAAGTGTCGAGCCAAATACCACTCATGTGCCAGTATGTGTGTATGTGTGTGTGAGTGCAATTGTGTGCGTGTTTGAAACAGCATTTTTTTGTCAATTGTAGTAAGGTTAAAATACATCCGTTTTGCTATTAATTGGAAATATCATCTGTCTCTAAAGCAATCTGACATCTTCATTGCAAATGATCTAGATTTCCAAAAAATGCGCAGCCGGGAATCTTATCCAGGCCTATACATTGTTGATCAAGTATGCTATCTGCTTTACCCTCACGACAAAATGCCATTTTCGTGCAAAAATTAACTTTTAAACCTACAATAATACTAGATAATGATTTTTTGAAAAAGCACTTGTCTCCCTCGATGTGGACATGATTTTTTTACTTTTGAACTGGAGGCGAACAAACTTAGGGCTCATCTTCTGCTTATGACTAACCTGCATTAACCAAGTATTTAGTTCCTGGGTCCAAGAATAAGAATGAAGTTCCTGTGTCCAGGCGATATTGAGTTATTGACCGGAAAGAAGTGTGTTGTAAGGACAAATTGTTTTCAACCGAAAGACATCGGGACCTTTACATTCTGACCTCAAAATCTATAGGGGTCATCATATAATCAAAATCAACTAGCAAACCAAGTATGAAGTTCCTTTGCCCAAGCATTCTTAAGTTATTCTGCGCATAACCGTTACTTCACCAAAAAGGTCATCTTCACTTTTGACCTACTGGCCAAATAATCAAACTGGCATTCCATTTATAAAGTTTATAACCTCACCGCCACTGCGACCTATATCGCCTCAAAAACAATAGGGGTCATTAACCTATCATGACCCACTGGCATTTCAAGTATGAAGTTCCTTGGTTCTTATGTTCTTAATTTATTAATGAAAACTGTTTTCCCCCGTAATGTCACAGCAACCTTGATATTTGACCTTACGGATCCAAAAATCAATAGGTCATCTTCAAATCATGACCAGCTGGCATATCAGGTATAAAGTTCCTGGGTGCAAGCGTTCTTCAGAAATTCAACGCGAAACCTTTTTTCCACCTGAAGGTCACCTTGACCTTTAAACTATTGATCTCAAAATCAATAGAGGTCATCAAATAGTCATGACTTACTGGCATTCCAAGTATGAAGATCCTGGGTGCAAGCGTTCTAAAGTTATTAAGCGGAAACCGTTTTTTTTTTTCACCTCAAGATTACCGCGACCTCGACCTTTGACCTTCTGATCTCAAAGTCAATAGACGTCATCTTCTTGTCATGACCAAATTGCATTCCAAGTATAAAGTTCCTGGGTGCAAGCGTTCTTAAGTTATTGAGCGGAAACAAATTTCCAGCTTAAGGTGACCGCCAATGTATGGTTTTTCACCTGAAAGTCACCGCGACCTTGACCTTCTGATCTCACAAATCAATAGGGTCCATCTACTGGTCATGATCAACCAGCATGCTAAGTATTCTACGGCCTTACTGACTGACTGACAAACAGACTGGTAAAAACAATATGTCTCTCCCATTCATTTGGGGATACATACTTAACCATTTCCCCTCATTGGCAAAATTACTAAGTGTTGCAAATTATTTTAAACTGTAATGTAACAATAGAGGCATGTTGATTTCAGAATCAACGTAACTGTTTAAAAAAATCCTGCAATCATTAAGGATCAACTCAATGTCAAACTTGTAGTTAAGCAATTTATAATAAATTATAAATGGATGCAAACACTATTAAACTCAAAATAAATCTCACTATTAAACTCCTTCTGTAATGTCTATTTTACACATAATAAGCCATATTATGCAAAACTTACGTGAATCTACACACTCCAAGATAGTAACTATTTTTAACTTCCATAACAGCAATATATCCTATCTCTGTATAATCTTCCCTAGCTCAATCATTGCAATTTTGACTATTTGAGGGACCTGCATGTTGAGGATCTGGCAGGTTTTTGAAACCAACCGAGCTATTATAGAAATCTAGCAACTATTTAAGTCTGGAAAAGATCAGATCATAAATAGTTTATGGTGTTCAGAAGCTCAATTATTGCAATTCTGACAATTCCAAGGGCCATAATCCTTTCATGCATGGACGGATCTGGCTGGTTTTCGAAAGAACCCAAAGGTCTTATGAATATTAGGCTACTGAATAAATATGGTAAACGTCAGATAATAAATGAAGATTTTATCGTGTTTAGAAGTTCAATTATTGCAAATATGAATTCATTCAAGGGCCATAATCCCATCACATTGACGGATCATGCTGTCTTCAAAGGATCAGGGCTCTTAAAATATCTAGCTACTGAATAAGTTTGGTAGACTTTGAATAAAAGATGAAGTCTTCATCGCGTTTATTAGCAATTGTTTACTGACATACTGACAGACTGGCTGACTGTCTGACTGACGAATGACGGACACTGCGTCTTTGGCAAGTATAGCTAAATTGGTTGAAACGCGATTCGGACCTAGAACAGAGAGATACATTATTTCTCTTTAAATCATCTCCTCTACCTAAAGAGACACACCCTCTGAAACGTCGCTCTTCATAGCCACAATGTGCGAAATTAACCTTTTTTTGACTTGGTAGCCAATGGGGCTGAAGACTTTGAGATTTCTGTAGCCCGAGTCAGATTTCAATGGCCCACCAATTTAAAGAATGATTTGAAAAATGTACACTATCTTTTTATTCTGTTTGAAATGCAAGTATGGTGGTTGGGTGGTCCTGTGTTGCCAGGGTATGGGAGGCTGCAGCTGATTTGATGGAGGGGTGCTGGTTCTGTCAACCTGTGTTGCATGAGGGAGTGTTGGTGTAGGGGGGGATGAAGGTCCTTTCAACAATAGTCCAAATAAACAAATAAACAGCCGCTTCAGAGTCTTTGACGATTTTTGATTTGGCGATGAATATCCAAATTCTTAAAAAGTTCCCTAAACACGCATTATTGTGGCTACTGTCAACATAATAGTATGCTGCTTGCGATGCTTGTGACAGAATTTTACTAACATCTATTAATTTTCATATTCTTGGGTAACTACATAATCCAAGTTTATTTAAAAACAAGAGCTGTCACAGTATGTGACGAATGCCCCCGAATGTGACATTGACCTATGAACAAGGTCAGTACATGAAAAGTTGATCTTGCCTTTACATATCAAATACATATGGCAAGTTATTTTAAATTGCCTCTGAACATAAAAAAATACCACCCATATTTGACAACCTACACTCTTATGACCTTATATTCAGCATTCCATTGTGAATAAACACTAAGTGTATCTTTCACCTTAGAGCTAGGGACATGGGTCTTGCGCGCGACACGTCTTCTAGGTATGCCGAACACATGTGGCAAGTTATTTTAAAATCTGTCCATACAAGGGAAAGTTACAGCCCGGACACGACAACCTATACTCTATGTCCTTATATGCAGCACTCCATTGTGAATAAACACTAAGTGTGACCTTGACCTTAGAAGCAGGGACACGGGTCTTGCACGCGACACGTCGTCTTGGTATGTGGAACACATGTGGCAAGTTATTTTAAAATCTGTCCATACAAGGGAAAGTTACAGCCCGGACACGAGTTATTGAGCCGGACACACGGACGGACGGAAGGACGGACGGGCGGATAGACGGACGGTGCGATTTTAATAAACCCCAACAACATCCAAACTTTAATATCTCACTAAATCAAAAGAAGTATTGACAGGCTGAAATATGATTTCCGTCAAAATAATTATTTTCAAGCAGTATAGAGTTGCAAAACAAGGGAGATCACTACATCAAAAAAAACATTCGTACCGATAAGAAATTATCTGGAAGTCGGTAAACATTGTTGAGGTAAACATTGACCTATCATATTTAAAACCAACAAGCCTGATGATTGTATCGCCACTCAGGCTATATTAAAGAATTTCGTAGCCCGGGTCATATTTCCGTCGCGTCGCTTCAGGTGATTGGGCTGAAGTTTATTTCGCACACTGTTAAGACAGCATATATATATGATTGGTCTAAGATATATAGGTCAAACCAAAAATAATCCATTATGGATCTGCTTGAAGTTAAAAAATTGTTACACTTTAAAAATTCCATTTGCCCGGCCGGCTTATATACATTTATGAAATCAAGACACCGATATATAAGTAGGTTTACTTACAACACCACCGAATTTCGAAGTCCTGGGAAACAGCCCGACTCTGCCAGTCCGCAGTCCTGTATACGACCGTAGCGTAACGTCAAGCAGTTGTTTGGAGTTCCATACGTGGAGTAGATCGTTTGTATTTGTAAGGTCTGATGGCAATGTTCCGTTCTTTACGCTCAGAACATCCGCATACCCAGCATAGGCGTTTTCCCAGTCACTGCCTATTTATTATACATATTGATATAATATAATTTTCACAAACGCAAACTGATTCACTTAGGCTTACAAGAACATAGTTCCAAATATCACATGTTTCCAAAAATTATATAAGTATTATTGTATACATGAATATAACATGGGTTATCGATACTAAATACTGGCATGTATGATTAACATTTGATACAATCTTTCTCCTAGAAATATTCAGAAAGTAATATTCAAAATTTTGTAAGTTTATTCTGCTTACGTATTCACTTATCTTTAAAAACGTTCTTCTTTAGTAAGTAATATTAAAACTCACTAAGCCATTTCCTAAACACGTCAGTCCTGATGCTGTCTAGAGTTGCGAAAAAGTTCAGGTCGACATGGACAAGATTCTCATTGAGGTTCTCACGGACAATCTTCAGCTGCATACTGACAGTACTTTTGCTACTGAATGAAAAGATTTCTTCATTGGTAGCATATGGCACAATGCACCCAGTTGGCTGTTGGTTTCCCATTTTTTTCATGTGCTTCCGTACATTTGCAAAAATCTTATCGATTTTCAGGTAATCTTTCTTCTCACATTTTTGCCAATATTTGATACATAGTTTACAGTCTTCATTCTTCAATTTCTCAGTCAGTAAACATTTATGTTTTCTTAGGATTGCGCCTAAGAGAAAAGAAGTGAACATGCTATAGTCCGTTCCATCCCCAGCAGATGACTCCTGGTCGGGTCTTGAGGAACAGTATTGTATAATTTGAACCCCAGTAGGGAGAGGAGTAAAAGGTAAAGTTAAGATAGGGGGGTGGCAGCAGTCAAAAAATATATAGATTTTCCTCAGTTGCTTTTTCTTTAGCATCTTCTTCAGCATATCACTTAAATGCTGAATGCACATGTACTCTTTCAGTTCTTTGTTTAATTGCAGACCTTTGTCCTTGTCTCCGTGTCCCGAGAAGTATAGAATCAAAGTGTCAATCCCAGATGATTCATTGACTTCATCTAATGCCGCCCCAAGTTGTGCCATCGAGGATTTCGCAGCACTTGGTTTTATCTGGCTATTCTTCAGCTTTCTGAAGTCATTCAAAACAAACTGTGTCAGTCATCATCACAAGCTGAAGTTCATAAAACTGGTGATTGATCTTGTATTTAATATTGTTTGTTTTACTATTCAGAATATTGGAAGTTTAAAATATCATTATTGGCATCTTTTAATAAAAAATCATTTACCGCACACAAACTGTATGATGGGCTTTTCCACAAAGGATTTCCAAAAAGTCTGTTGCATCTTTTTCATATATTTTCTGCCCAGCGCCATCCCCAGCGATGCTTATGCATGCAGTGTTATGCCCTATTGAAAAAGGTAGAAACACGCGGATTTGTTTGGACTAAAAATGTGCATTATCAAAAAAAGCTCAAAATTGAAATCTAGAAATGGTTCGAGGCAGAAGACTTTCATGGTAAATTACGTGTTAAGAACAGCAAAATTGTCATGTCGACTCCTGTATACATTTCTAGTTCAAAACTTCGTTTATTTTGGTGTTATAAACAAAACCAAAAATTTGTAGTAGGTCTTACTATTAATTTCATTTTCAATGTAAGTCATACCAAAAAAGATCACTGTCGAAGAGTTTGTTTCAAGTAACATATTCGATAAATGTTTCACAATATTACCTCCAATCTTAGGCTTGCACTTATTACATGAGTGACACTTCACTGGATTCAGGTAATTGCTCTTGACACACTGCATGCACAGCTTAATATTTGTCTTACAAGACAGCTCATGCTCTACCATATCCTCATTGTCTTTTGATGCTGAAATGGTTAAATATCTTGTATACGTAACATATAGATATTTGGTTTCATAACCGCTCTATATCCTTTACAGCAAAATTCTTGCAATTTAACATAACAGAATCACACTGTGTTTACCTTTGTTGACCAAACACATCTCACACATAGCGGAGTCTGATTCATTCGGCATTACACCAGATGCAGTATTCCTATAACCATCGTGACGCACCAAATCCTTAAATCATCCATTATAATTCATCTTACATATGCGTAAAATCGTTCATTTAACATTACTTTCAATAATTTGAAATGCTTGTAGAACAACATGAATAAATTATTAAGATTATCTTTTGCCCAATATTTATTTTTCAGCATAATATCAGTAATACAACAGAAACTACAGGGACAAGTCTAGTAGCCGTAACTTCAACAAAGACAAAGCTAAGACCTAACAATAAAGACTATGATGTTTTTAATTAAAGAATTTTGGACTCAGTCTCTCTTAGGGCAATAATTATTACAATTTATAATTAAGTTCACCTCCAGAGTATCGTATTCTTTCTCAAATTTAAATGTTTCCTTTCCTTCAGGTGCCCAAGACGAGATGCAATTTTTAGCTATTTTTTCGATAGACGAAGCCCTTTTAGAATCAGACGTTGTCTTCCATTTGCTCTGTATAAAAGTAGAGATAGACTCTTAAAATGAGAAAATCATAAAATGTAAATTAAACTTCAACTAGAAATGTGTCCATAGGACACGGATGCCCCCACTTCGATTTTTTGTCACAGAAAATAAGCCATAATGATTATTCAGGATAATCTGAGGGCCCTAACTCCTAAATGATTAAAGCGATTTCCATGGCTATCGAACTTGATCAAGATATTATGGTCACAAACATGTGTTAAAAGTTTGGTGAGGATTGGACAAACAGTTTTCAAGAATTAGATCGGAAACAATCTTCGGGACGTATTTTTCAAGTCTTTTTTTGCAAATAAAGGGCCGTAACTCCTAAATGACAAAAGCGATTTCCATGGCTATCGAACTTGATCAAGATATTATGGTCACAATCATGTATGTAAAGTTTGGTGAGGATTGGACACATACTTTTCAAGAATTAGATTGGAAACATATATTTTTGAAGTATTTTTGGCAAAAAAGGGCCGTAACTCCTAAATGACTAAAGCGATTTCCATGACTATCGAACTTGATCAAGATATTATGGTCACAAACATGTGTTTAAAGTTTGGTGAGGATTGGACAAACGGTTTTCAAGAATTAGATCGGAAACAATCTTCGGGAATTTTTGGCAAAAAAGGGCCGTAACTCCTAAATGACTAAAGCGATTTCCATGACTATCGAACTTGATCAAGATATTATGGTCACAAACATGTGTTTAAAGTTTGGTGAGGATTGGACAAACGGTTTTCAAGAATTAGATCGGAAACAATCTTCGGGACGTACGTACGTACGTACGTACGGACAAGGGCAACCCTATATGCCGCCACTTTGTGGGGGCATAACAAAGAGCCATGCATGTGGATGCCAACACCCGCCTAGTGGATTGTTCTGAAGTAAAACAAGGTGAATACAAACACAAACACATCTTCGCCCTAGTGCAATAACTGAATAACTGCATATAGAAAAAGAAGCAGGTATTGACGTCTTACATTAATGTGACAAAATTAACACCTCTTGAACAGTAAGGTGTCGGACAATTGCCCGACGCCACAAGCAAAACAAATACATGTTGTATGACACGAACAATTTATTTTAATGAAGTAAAAGACTAACCTTAATTTGTTCCCACAAACATTCACAGAGAGTCTGTTTATTTCTTAGCCAAAACTTGTGCTTGGTGCATGGGTCCCCAGGGTTTGCTCCAGTTATTGTTTCACGCATAACTGAAATGCAATATTCATTTTTTAATCGCTAAACGGTTTTGTAACATCTCTTAAACAATAGTTCTTCCAGTCTGGAATTGAAATGAATCCAGGACTTTCAGGGTTAAAATATTCGTAGTAGGTTGGTCGGCTGTTATATATTTGAATGACAGGAGTTTATTTGTGGGGGTTAATAATGCATGTTGTGAAAACAGCTAGGCAGAGTTATCTTCGTAGAACACAATCATCTAAACTAAATATATGGTAAACATATTATGTAAAGTATTTTGTATATTTATTACATTGTGATAACAAGAGGAATGTAAGTTGTAATAAAACATTTATTTTACCAAATGAATTGAATATTTGAACAGAAATTGTCGAACATGGTCTCTTTCACCTAATAGTTCAGTCACGTACCCAACAATAGATTAAGGATTGTGTTCTTCTTTATTGTATAATTAAACTAGGCCTAAAATGCTTCTGGTACAGGTAAGCCGATCCTACCTAAACCAAACCGTTGTTACATTCCGTTGGTTAAAAGTGTGTGTGTGTGTGTGTGTGTGTGTGTGTGTGTGTGTGTGTGCAGCTTTCAAAGCTTTATACAGAATATATACAGAATATGACTTTAACGCCTTTCCCAAATGATACCAATAACGATCTTACATAAAGCCTTAAAAAAATACTTACTACCCTATCTGTTTTTGGAAAAGATGTAACCCTAACCAATTATATTTTGCCTAAGTCTTAGGGCTTAACATTTGTATTGTGGACATGCATTGTGCATGCAGTTCAATTTTATGTGGCCAACACAATGTAGCAAAATTTGCCCCCCTTCCCTTGCTGCTAGTGAATACATGCATTTTAACATAATTGAAATTTCACTGCATGAAATAATGTTTTACAAGTAAACCATAAACAGCCAGCTGAAAAGTTTTTCAGAAATTATGGACGTTTAAGCAGGTATTTTTGTTTTTGCTGTATCTTATATATAGCTAGAATTTTTTTTTTAATCTATAACCGAAGGTCGGTCATTTTTTGTTGTTTTTGTTGTAGGTTAATCAGGACGCCTTGTTGCTCACCCAATAAAGCTTCCCGTGAAGTGTCAATGCAGTTGACTCTGTAAGTTCAGAGGATTAATCTTTAACGTAAAATAGGAATTCGGCCATTTTAAAGTTGTTTTTGGTTTATTGCAGAGTCACTGTAGGAAGTTTTCTGTGAAGTTTCATTGAAATTGACCAGATGGTTTCAGAGATGTAGTGTTTGACGGACTTACGGACGCCCCAGAAAACCGATTCTCGTAGCTCATCTTGAGCACTTTGTGGTCAAGTGAGCTAAAAACAACACTATAAAGCAAGCCAACTTAAATTAAAGACTGTAATTATTGAGATGATAGCATACCAACGCCTAAACTGAAGTAATCCAAATGCTTAGTCAGACGTCTGACAGGGTTTGTAGGAAAATATCCAGGAGTCCCAATGTATTTTACATCAAATGTGTCTTCAGGGCACTTGATGCCTTCATCGCCTTCAATTTCCCGAGCGAGACCAAAGTCTATCAATCTTGCGTTCAAGTTTCCATCCAAACCTATGTTCGAAGATTTTATATCCAAGTGTAGCAATGCTTTCCTAGACGAGAAAACAACAACATTTTTAACAGTATTTACTCAAATGATCATTTAACAATCTTTGAAGAGGATACAAGCGATAAAGTCGTAAAGGATGTTTTCTTTCCAATTAATGAAAGTAAAATGTGATTAATATTCTTTATTCCAACTATGCTTATTACACTTACTTTCTTACCTATAAATTGCTACTGGGGTGTGCAAAAACAGTATTGCTGAAGCAATTTGAAAAAGGATTCGAAGACGTTGCTTCAAGTCGTCTAGAATGGGGTCCTTTAAAACGTCTTGCAGGTCCCCATAGTCCATAAACGCAGACAATAAGTAAAGCTTCCTGTAAAGCAATGTGAAATAGACTACATGTTGATTTTACTTATGGTTTTCATTGTCTAAATGCGTTCAGTTGTACTGTGATGCTTGTCGAGAATAAATGTGTGGAAAGCTTAATCTTAAGTTATTACAAAATAATCAAGGAGCTTTCACTAAATAAAACAAGAGGCCCAATAGGGCCTATACTCTACTGGCATGGCTTTTGTGGTCAAATCAATCCACAGCATGTATGTATGGGTAAAAGGCAACAGACATATAGTTTATGTTTTGTGTTTGGGTTACCTGAAAACGTAGCACGTTCAACATCTGAGCCCAGAAAGTATTGTAAGCAGATTAGTTGCATGAACTATTTTAATATGTGCCAAGTAAAAGTCATCTGACAAAAATAAAATGCTTTCAAAACTGTACTCATAGTAAAAATTTCTGTAGTTTTAAAAGTAAAAAAAGCTGGTCAAAAGGTCAAAGTCAATGGCATCCTAGGACAACATTGATCAATTTGAACAAACATTCACAATCAACTGTGCTGAGATGGATGCACAACACACAAAAAGATTTTCAAACCTTTACAGATTTATGTTTACCAAACCTGTGAACCCTGGGTGTGGCCAGTAATGACACCAGGTGCATAACTTAAACATTCACAACCAATTTTGTTAAGATGAATGCACAAACTACAGAACTTAAAGCTAAAAAAAATGGCCTTTGGGCTTTCAACAAGAACAAGGCAGAGTAATTCACAAAATCAACTGCAGAAGCAAAAAGCAAGTTGTCTCTCAAAATCCGCGACTTGCAAATTGTCTCCCTTAACTCTAGACTTGAATTTACATGTACATGCAGACCTGGCTAAAACTTTCATGGCCCATAATCTAGGCATTTATGGGCGGATCTGGCTGGTTTTCGAAAGGAACCGAGCTCTAATGGATATCTAGATACTGTACAAGTTTCATTGAGGTACAATCAAAACTGAAGACTGTATCGTGTTCACAACCAATTGTTTACACAATAGCATTTTTATACTATCAAGGGCCATAATCTAGGCATGCATGGGCGGATCTGGCTGGTTTTCGAAAGGAACTCAGCTCTAATGGATATCTAAATAATGTACAAGTTTCATCGAGATACAATCAAAACTGAAGACTGTATTGTGTTCACAAGCAATTGTTTACAGACGCACGAACGCACGGATGCACATACTACGTACACATTACCATCGCATCAGCTCTTCTGGCCTTTGGCCAGTAGAGCTAAAAATATGAACAAGTTTATTTAGGGAGTAAAACACTAAAGCACTTATTAAAATGAAATTAATTTTATAGCCACAACATTTTCTATGATAATATAATAATAATAATAATAATAATAATAATAATAATAATAATAATAATAATATCCCAAAACCCAACAATCAACTACAACTCCAGGATATAATAGTGCTACATCAAAGGCTGAATTGTTTTTTATCTTTGTCAATACAATTTTGTACAAACAAGATCAAATAATAACCTTCCATTTGGGTCTTCATATTTTGCAAAGACAGGAGCAACAGCAAAATGGCGAATACGGGCTGCAATTTCCTCCTTAAAGATAAGTGTTCAACTTTATATATACGACTTGCACATTACAATTGTTTTGTTATAATACAAAGTGCAATCGTTTTCACTGAAGGTAACCCTTAAATATAGTAACAGTTTAAGTTACAGACTAGACAGACTTGTCAAAGCAGGAACAAAGAGGGGATTTTTGAAAGTAATTGTAAACAAGAGCTGTCACAGAGACAGCGCGCTCAACTATTCCCCCGCTTTTTAGGATTGAAATATTTTTGGCGAAACATGCATGGATCACTGCTTTAAGTCTCAATTCAATAAATCAAGTTATTGGTGAGATATTAACCTATATGTACTTACATGCAAAACTTTGACCAGAATTTCTAAGTCGAATAATAAAGGGGCAGAATTTATATTATATGCAAGACAAAGTTATCTAACATGATTAATTAAGAAGGTTGGGTGGTTGAGTACCATTGTATAAAGTCTCAAGGCAATACATCAAGTAGTTGCTGAGATATTAACCTATGTGTGGTAACATGCAAAACCTTAACCAGAATTTCTAAGTCGTATAATAAAGGGGCAAAAATTATATAATATGCAAGATAGAGTTATCTTACTTGATTATTTAAGAAGGTTGAATGGTTGGGAGCCTGTGTATAAAGTTTCAATGCAATACATGATGTATTTGCTAAGGAATTGACTTAAAAGTGGTTACATGCAAAACCTGAACCAGAATTTCTGTCGAATAAAAAAGGGCAATTATTTGAATTTAATGCAAAATACAATTATCTCACTTTTTTAATTAAGAAGAATGGATGGTTGAGTTCCATTGTATAAAGTCTCAATACAATACATCAAGTAGTTGCTGAGATATTAACCTATGTGTGCTTACCTGTAAAACCTTAACCAGAATTTCTAAGTCCAAAAATAAAGGCCCATTATTTGCATTAAATTCAAATAAGTGTTATCTTACTTCATTAATTTAGTAGGTTAGATAGTTGGGAATACATATCCAAAGTTTCAATGCAATTAATGATGTATTTACTGAGATAATGACTTAAAGGTGCTTACATGCAAAACTTTAACCAAGGTGTGACGCCGACGCCAGGGTGAGTAGTATAGCTCTCCTTATTCTTCGAGAAGTCGAGCTAAAACTGGTACCCACTATGCAGGTTCATTTAGGTTAAGCGGCATAACTTTTGTAGAAACTCATTCAGCTTCTTCACGAAACAATACTCTTAACACACCACAAGCGGATGTCAAAACACATCTGTGTTTACAGACAATCAAGAGGCATAACTATACAATTATTAAAGATGAGTTATGGCTGTTGCTACACATGATCATAATTATTGTCATAGTGTTATAATTTATACTAAGTTTCATGCTAATATGTGGAATTTTTGTTTTAATTAGCCCCCGGTTATGTTTTTCCCTGATGATGCCCCAATGACGACAGGTTTGACACAACTTTGAACTATACTCTGATCTATTAAAGTGAGTACTTTTTATTTAAACAATAATAATAATCTGTTACATACATTTTTAAAAGAATAGTTAATGTATTCCTTAGAACTGTCGGAAACATCTCCCATTGTGATCTTTTTCAACGCTACACGCACATTCAAACCCGGCAGATCTTTACCAGCTGAAGAAAACAACATTTTTACATTTTACTGGACCATTGTCATAAATGATCGTGAGTAACATTAGATAATGTGATTAAAAGAAAAATATGATCGTGAAACAAATTTAAACTTAGCTATCATTTTTTTCCATTTTTTGTTTGTTAATTTTTTATCATTTATGATTTTTCCAATCACCAAACCAATTTCTGAATGGCAGATACTCACAAAAGTACACAACAGAGACGCATTGCTTTTCACTGCTTTTTGAATCATTGTCAAAATCATCAAATTCTGCAAACCGTCCTTTCTTTATCTCATAATCAGTGCAAAACGCCTTAATCATTTTCACTTCTTTCTTTTCAAGCCGACGAAGCCTTCCATCAAATGGGCAGTTATTCCTGTTTTTAAAGCATTCATTAATGCTTTTCCACTGAAACAAATGAACGTGTACAATTACCAAAAGTATTGAGATTGTTGTCCAGTTAATTACAACTGAAATACAATACATAGAGGACATGTGTTTAATGTAAGATCCCCATTTACTTCATCGAGTGAACATTAAATCTATATTTAATGAGTGGTGTAGCCACGAGTAAAATATTCACTTTTGGTTCTCACATAACGAAATGAATTTCGATCTCACATTAAAAGAGGCAATTTACTTTGTAATTTCATGCCTAAATAAGATATAAATGACATTTATTTGTAGTTTTAAGAAAAGCGCGCCAATTCAAACAAAAATGTAACAGCAGTGTGGAAATGACGGTGTTGTATTTGCGTTTAAACCCTGTGTGCGCTAGCGTATGAGTGAATGCTACAGCGGGTCAAAGTATTTAAGAGTAAAAGTGATTTTTTTATGTTTGAAACAGTTATGTAACAGTTATTAAAAGCATATAATAAAATATGAATAAAAATGTCACTTGGGCAAATTACCAGACAACAAGATGTATAAACTGTTCAAACAGTTGTAACACTGTTCCGGACCTTTCCAAAAAATATTATGGACCGCCTATGTCATAGAACTGTTAGGCGCGGCCATGCGATTTTCAAAATGGCCCTTAGCGGTGTGTACTATTTCTTAATCATTATGTTTTTACATAAGAATAAATGAGTTAAAGTAAGTAGTATGAAATAATTATTTTGACATTATCAAGAAATTATACCATATGACCTGTGAGTGAGATATCTCAATTAGGAAAATTACTAACTTTAGTAGATGACTTATATGTAAGACGTTTTATGAATACCAGACCTGTGTTTTAATATATATATATATGATTATATTTACATCAGATATAAAGTATGCTAAACTTGTATATAATATGATGTTAAATGACTTAGGTATATCTCCATATAAGCCATCTTGGGCAAAGCATGTTAGAAACATATAACAACGATTAGGACTTAAAGATGCTTGGTTATTCCAGACTGTAGGAAATGTAAATTTGTTTTTATATCATGCTAAACAAAGAATAAGTGACCAATATAAGCAAGAATGGAATGCAAATATACAAAGTTCAAATAGAGCATTAACGTATAGACTGTTTGCTGAATTTGAATTTCAACCATATTTAGATATTGTTAGCATTGAAAAGTATAGAATCTCATTAACTAAATTACGTGTTTCATCACATAGACTTTGTATAGAAACAGGTCGAGGGAACAAACTTACACCTATTCCATTTAATGAAAGAGTCTGTTTATTTGGTAACCCCTTAGAAGATGAATTTCACTTTATTTTCGAATGTGAATATTTCATAGAACTAAGACAACCGCTTATTAACAGATATTACCGTTCCAACACTAATGTTATAAAGTTCAAAGAGTTATTACAATCAGGAAGTTGTGTTGTTTTGAAAAAATTAGCAACATTTTGTCATAAAGCATTTGCTGCAAGAATATATGAGCATATATATATATATATATAATATATATATAAGTGACATTATGTGTGTACCTTCCTAAAACTTAAACATTGAGTTCTGCCTGAAATAATTATTTATTGTATTGCAAGTAACTGTTTCTCTCCTTTCCCTGTATCTTACTACATGTACATACTACTCATCGCCAACCATATGAATGTGCTAACCATTGTATTTATATATACTGTAGTCTTTACACTATATATATATATATATATATATATATATATATATATATATATATATATATATATATATAGAATAAACAAGAGCTGTCGTAAGACAGCGCGCTCGACTTCACCGCTTTGACTTAGAAGTGAATACAATAACAATGTAATATTACCAAGTTTGGTCTATTTATGTCAAACCTAACTAAAATTATTCAATACATAAGGTGACTTTGATGCTGCCCCCCCCCCCCCCCCCCCCCCCCCCCACCACCCGAAAAATGAGATAGTCATTCAAATAACTTGATTTCCCATTATGAAAGGTGGTAAAGAATATACAAATATGCCTTTCAAAAGAAATTAAAATAAAATTTAAAAACAAATACTAATAATAAAAAAAATCAAGGGTCATATAGTAAAGCCCTCCTTGTTTTCCCTTGGTAAAAAACTGTATAAGAATGTAAAAATGTGCCTGTCAAAAGAAATTTTAAAAAAATTCAAGGGACATAATTTGTATTAAGGGTTAAAATGGAGTTATGTTTCTTGTTGCAAGATGGTTGTAAATAATTTTAAATTTTATCAAGTGCATTGAATGAAAGGTATAGAAGTTTTTTTTATTAAAATCCCAACGTGCCCTTAACTTTAACTTGCCTTAAACTTTAACCTAAGTCAATCAGGGGCCATAACTTGTATTAAGGATATGGAGTTATGTAACCTCATTGGGTGATGGTCCTGAACAATTGTGTGAAGTATTAAGTCAATTGAATGAAGGGTAAAGAAGTTATTAATAAAAATCCCAACCTGCCCTAAAACTTGAACCTAAGTTCCATAGTCAATCATGGGCCATAATTTGTATAAAAGATAATATGGAGTTATCTAACCTCATTATGTGATGGCTCTGAACAACTGTGTGAAGTATTAAGTCAATTGAATGAATGGTATTGGAGTTTTAAGTGAAAATCCCACTTGCCCTAAAACTTTAACCTGCCCTAAAACTTTAACCTAAGTCAATCAGGGGCCATAACTTGTATTAAGGATAATATGGAGTTATGTAACCTCATTGTGTGATGGTCCTGAACAACGGTGTGAAGTATTAAGTCAATTGAACAAAGGGTATAGAAGTTATTTATAAATATCCCAACCTGCCCTGAAACTTTAACCGAAGTTCCATAGTCAATCAAGGGCCATAATTTGTATAAAAGATAATATGGAGTTATCTAACCTCATTATGTGATGGCTCTGAACAACTGTGTGAAGTATTAAGTCAATTGAATGAATGGTATTGGAGTTTTAAGTGAAAATCCCAACTTGCCCTAAAACTTTAACCTCTGAACAACTGTGAGAAGTATTAAGTCAATTGAATGAATGGTATTGGAGTTTTAAGTGAAAATCCCAACTTGCCCTAAAACTTTAACCTGCCCTTAAACTTTAACCTTAGTCAATCAGGGGCCATTACTTGTATTAAGGATAATATGGAGTTATGTAACCTCATTGTGTGATGGTCCTGAACAACTGTGTGAAGTATTAAGTCAATTGAACAAAGGGTATAGAAGTTATTTATAAATATCCCAACCTGCCCTTAAACTTTAACCTAAGTTTCATAGTCAATCAGGGGCCATAATCTGTGTAAAGAATAATATGGAGTTATCTAACCTCATCATGTGATGGCCCTGAACAACTGTGTGAAGTTTTAACTCAATTGAATGAAAGGTATTGGACTTATAAGTGAAAATCCCAACTTGCCCTAAAACTTTAACCGAACGCCGACACCGACGCCGGGGCGAGTAGTATAGCCCACCTATTCTTCGAATAGTCGAGCTAAAAATAACTGACATTACATCTCATCAGGGCAAATCACAATAACAGACAGTTGTTTTTATAATCAAAAACAGATGTCTCCCCCTCTGCACATCGTCTCAATATTGTAAACGTTGGTGGCAAGTTATTTCAAAATCCTTTAAGTGATTCATAAGATCTTGAGCGGACACAAATTATAGCCATATTACCTTTGACCTGTAATTGTGACCTTAAGCTTGAACCAAGGTGGTTGACACATGCACCATGCACATAGTCACAATATGGTGAACATAAAAAAATATGGAGTGAATAAAAATATATCATATGACGTTTGATCTCTAATTGTGACCTTGTCCTTGAACATAGCTGGTTGTAACATGAGCTCTGCACATCGTCTCAATATGGTGAACATTTGTGGGTTGTTATAAATTTCAAAATCGTGACAGCAGTTCAAAAGAAGTGCGGCCAAGAAATATAGTCATATTATAATCATATTACCTTTGACCTCTAAGTGATACCTCGACCTCGATCAGAGCAGGTTGTAAGATGCACTCTGCAAGTCGTCTTAATAAGGTGAACATATGTGGCGAAATATTACAAAATCGTTCATGCGGTTAATGAGATATGCAGCGGACACAAAATGTAGTCATACTACCTTTGACCTCTAAGTGCGACATTACCCTTGATCCAAGCTGGTTGTATATGCGCTCTGCACATGGTCTCACTATGGTGAACATTTGTGTCATTTATATTAAAAGCCTTCAAGCATAACAGACAATGGTCTAGTTCAATGGAGAAGTCTGATTATTAAATTCATTCTTGAGTAAAAAAAAAATCCTATAAAATAAAGAAATATAATTATACTTTAACCTATAAACCTATAAAAGGAAAAAGTATTACCTTAGAAGGGACTATTTTGATGAATCCATAAAATATAAAATCTATTCCCTTGTTTATAAAAGTAGACAATAATTCAAAACTTAATCTCCAACAGAAAGGAGGACAATATAGCAAGATGTGCTGTCCTTGCTTCAACAGTTAACTTTACATAATCATCAAGAGTAAACTTTACATAATTATCAAATTTTAACAAAAAAGTGTTTATAGTAAACTTGTAACCAAAGGGGTGGGGCCAGTTTTGACCACAGGGGCATACTTTGAACAAACTTGGTAGACAACCACTAGACAATGTTACACACCAAATATCTAAGATCTTATCCTCAAGGTTTTTGTCAAAAGGAGTTTTGTAGTTTTCCCTTTAGGTTGCCATGGCAACCAGAATTCTGCATGGAATTAATTTCTTTGAACCATTTTGAAAGAACACCACCCAAGGAACATCACTAAAATGTTTCATCAAAATTGTCTAAGTGGTTTAGGAGAAGATGATGTTTATAAGCGATTGTTCACGCCGGACATAGACCGATCACAATAGCTCACCTTGAGCACAAACCTTGAGCACTTTGTGCTCAGGTGAGCTAACAATATGTCTCCCATATTTAGCGGAGGTAGATGTAATAAATATATTTTGTAATTGTTACGTTACTATGTAATTTCTTTTCTCTTTTATTCATAATTTTCTTCAACCGGTACACCTTCTACCTTTGAGATATATAATATAAATCGGGAAATTTACGCAAGACAGTTGTAACGCCTTTAATTTTATACTGCATTTCAACTATCTTGCGCTAAGCCCGTTATATATATGAACAGCTTCAACCAAACATAGGCTATTGTTTGATAGTAGGATAATGTCGTGTTTTCAAGGGAACTCTCTTCAGGAATGTATTATGATTTCAGGTTAGCACCTAAAATGCCATTATAAACACACAAATACAAACATTAAGCTTGCTAAATACCTTATCCTCTGAGTCACTGGAAGGATTGATCTGACCAGGGTCATCTTCACGGTCTTGTGCCTTACGTCTGTAAATCTGAATCAAACAATAATTATGTCTGAAAAATGCTACTTATAGTTCAATATACTTCAAATATTTCAAGAGCGCTTTTCTCTCAGCTCCAGCTTTCAGCGATTTTTCACAGGTGACAAAAAGATTAAAATGCAAAGTCAGGGTCTTGCCATCTCATTATTCAAATAATTTAAAGGGTTTTACCTTGACTTAGTATCAGACTGCATTAGGTAGAGGTTTAAGTTGGACTTAATGAAATGACATGCAATAGCCTGACATTGCCTAAAGGCCTAGTTTAAGGAATGTTTGGCATGATAATCCCCTGCTGTGCTTCTCCAGTTAATTGCACTGGTGTCACAGTAGGGTCCAATTTCCTGTGTATTTGTTTATTGGCTCAGGGCCATTTAGGGTATACACTTTTCGAGTAGATAATCTCATTGTCTCATCAATATATAAACAATATGTATAACCAATGTATTTATTAATTAAACCAATTGGAAAAAAATAAACAAACGAGTAATACGTTTTAAATCGTTATATAACATATATATATATATATTTAAATCCATTTTGAATGCATGGTCAACATTGTTATATCCAAATTGTGAAGCATCCTGGTTTAATCATACTTATGGGCTATTGTATATATTAAATAAATCTTATCTTATGGCAATGTAACAATAATATTATTATAATTTTTTGAAAACAAGAGGGCCCTGAAGGCCCTGAATCGCTCACCTGATCCAATAAAGATAATCAACAATAACATTTTGATCAAGTTCCATGAACATATGGTCATAAATGTGGCCTCTAGAGTGTTAAAATACTTTTCCTATTATTTGACCTGGTGACCTAGGTTTTGACCGCACATGACCCAGATTCAAACCTGGCCTAGAGCTAATCAATATAAACATTCTGACTAAGTTTCATGGACATACAGTCATAAATGTGACCTCTAGAGTGCTAACAAGCTTTGCCTATGATTTGATCTAATGACCTAGATTTTGACCGCACATGACCCAGATTTAAACTTGACTTAGAGATTATTAATATAAACATTCTGACCAACTTTCATAAAGAAACATTTATAAATGTGACCTCTAGAGTGTTAACAAGCTTTTCCTTAAATTTGACCTGGTGACCTAGTTTTTGACGGCATATGATCCACATTCGAACTTGGCCTAGAGCTAATCAATATAAACATTCTGACTAAGTTTCATGAACATACAGTCATAAATGTCACCTCTAGAGTGCTAACAAGCTTTTCCTATGATTTGACCTAATGACCTAGTTTTTGACCACAATTGACCTAGATTTAAATTTGACTTAGAGATTACTAATTTAAACATTCTGACCACCTGTCATTAAGATACAGTTATAAATGTGACCTCTAGAGTGTTAACAAGCTTTTTCTTATATTTGACCTGGTGACCTAGTTTTTGACTGCATATGACCCAGATTCAAACTTGGCCTAGAGCTAATCAATATAAACATTCTGACTAAGATTCCCGATGAAACACTCATAAATGTGACCTCTAGAGTGCTAACAAGCTTTTCCTATGATTTGACCTTATGACCTAGTTTTTGACAGCACATGACCCAGTTTTAAACTTGACTTATGGATAATTAATGTAAACATTCTGGCTAACTTTCATGAAGAAACACTTATAAATGTGACATCTAGAGTGTTAACAAGCTTTTCCTTTAATTTGACCTGGTGACCTAGTTTTTGACCGCACATGACACAGATTCGAACTTGGCCTAGAGCTAATTAATATAAACATTCTGACTAAGTTTCATGAACATACAGTCATAAATGTGACCTCTAGAGTGCTAACAAGCTTTTCCTATGATTTGACCTAGTGACCTAGTTTTTGACCGCACATGACCCAGATTTAAACTTGACTTAAAGATTATTAATATAAACATTCTGACCAACCTTCATTAAGATAGTCATAAATTACCCAGAATCGAACTTGACCTAGAGAGTATTAATATTAACATTCTGACCTAGTTTCCTGAAGATACAGTCATAAATGTGACCTCTATAGTGTTCACGAGCTTTTCCTTTCTTTTTTAATTTGACCTGGTGACCTAGTTTTTAACCCCAGATGACCCAATATCAAACTCATCCAATATTTTATTGAGGGTAACATTCTGACTAAGTTTCATTAAGATAGTGCTCAAATTGTGACCTCTAGAGTGTTAACAGTCAAATTGTGACGATGGACACAGGGCGATCACAATAGCTAAAAACAACAACTAAAAGACAAGATGTATTGTCTATTTCTATAATAAAACCTCCAAAACTTCACTGCAGGATACTCAGATCGGAGATCTGATAGCAAAAAGCAGTTAATATTAAGATCAATACACAGAGGTTGTGTACTATATACCGGTGTGGGTGGGGGATCACTTATAGAAGGCTTAAACTAGGCCTTTAAGGTTAATGAGGAAAAATACAAAGTCAAAATTTCATTGCTGTAGCTTCAAAAATAAGAAAGAAGGTCATAGTATCACAGTCAAGGTCATCCGAGGATGACATTGATATTTGGTTTCAAAACTGTACACATGGTCCAAATTTCACTGCTGTAGCTTCTAATACAAGAAAGTAGGTGGAAAAGTCACAGTCAAGGGTCTCCAAGTACAACATTGATATTTGGTTTCAAAATTGTGAATATGGTCAAAATTTCTTTGCTGTAGCTTCAAAAATAAGAAGGTAGGTCAAAAGGGTTGGGACCGGCTTTGACCCAAGGGGCATAATTTGCACAATCTTGATAGAGGACCACTATATGGTGCTAGATACAAATTATTAAAGGTCTGGGCCTAGTGGTTTCAGACAAGAAGATTTGCAAGAATTCCCTAAATAAGTCTACAGAAAACCTCAAGATGTGGCCGGTTTTGACCAGAGGGGCATAAATAAATCATCGCAAACAATTGTGTTAAGAATAGACACACACACGGCGGATAGTGGACCATCCAAAAATAATAAATTGTCTTACACTTGATTGAGTTGCAAACTGGTCAGATAAGAATATAACTCTACCTCCAACATACATACATGTAGCATAGTTTTTCTTCTATATGCATTCTTCTGTAAGATGTATTAACAATCCACGCAAAGTATTAGATTGTAACATAACAATGGTTTATTTCAATGGAAAAGTCTCATTATTATATTCATTCTTGAGTAAAACAAAAACTTCTATAAAATAAAGATATATAATAAAACTTTAACCTATAAACCTATAAAAAGAACAATTACTACTTTAGAAGTGACTATTTTGCTGAATTCATAAAAAATAAAATCTAATCCCTTGTTTCTTAAAATAGACAATAATTCAAAACAGAAAAGAAGACCTTATAGCAAGATGTGCTGCCCTTGCTTTAAGAGTAAACTTAACATGATCTTCAAGAGTTAACTTACATAATTATCAAATTTTAACAAAAAAAGTGTTAATAGTAAACTTGTATCCCATGGGGTGGGGCCAGTTTTTACCACAGGGGCATAATTTGAACAAACTTGGTAGACAACCTCTAGCAGGGTTCCCACATTTTTTTGCAAGTAAAATTCCAGACTTTTTCCAGGTTTTTTTTTTACAACTTCCAGACTTTCTCACGAAACATTTCAGTGAAATATTGTTAACATTTTCACATGCTAAAAATAAACTTATTTGCCATTTTTAACATTATTAAACAACTTGTTAAATAACATCAAATGTCATTTTCAAAGGGTTTTATTCTCAAAAACAAAACCTTTCACTTTCTGAACTTCTTAGACATTTATTGAACAACATGATTAACCTTTAGCATGCTGAATACTGTTGGCCTCTGTGCACAGTGTAGACACAGATCAGCTGACATGATCAGGGTCTGGGCTATTTGTATTTGCTACTTGGAAACTTAAAGGCTTACCTATTATCTGTGAATAGAACAGTGTGGACATTGATCAGCCAGCATGGTTTGGTGCCAGTTGATCTCCGTATACAATACCAATTATCGTAATTGGTGGATAAATGCATGCTTAAGGTAAATATAATCAAAAATCACATTAAAAAAGTTTTACTCTCTGAACAAAAACTTACTTTCTGAACATTTTTTAAAGCTGCACTCTCATAGATATACTATTTTAACAACTTATTTCATTTTTTGCCTTAGATAGATAAACTTTTGACGTAAATATCTGCAAACCAACGATAAAAGATTGCCAACAAAAGATCAGATCGCTGATTTTCATATTTCTGTTCGAAAATTTATTTTTTATGGTTTATCAACGGTTAAAGAAATATGGATAAAACACAATTTTTGATCTTATAATAAATATAAATATCTGTGATCTATCTTGTTGCCAGCAGCCTTAAATAATTGGTTTTCATGGATTTTTGCCAAAATTGGCTCGTTCCAAGACAAAAGTAAAAAAGTTGTCAAATTGTTCAATCTGTGAGAGGGAAGCTTTAAACATTTATTGAACAACTTGAACTCATAACATCCTGTGTCATTTTAAGAGTTTAACTCTCATTAAAAAAAAATCTACTAGCATCAGTGAGCATGCAATTCAGTTATAACTGTACATCAATCTTCATTAATCCATGTTCTTCGCTTCAACCATGGGTGAAAATGCAAAATAAGTGACTTTTTTGAACAAGTTTGAAACTATTATGATGTCTACTGGCCAAAGAACTGTGGTCTTCTCAATGTCTATAAATATGAGCAAGGTCAGTCTAAAGGCATCATTCATAGATTCACACTTGAATAGAAAATATTTGTCAGGCTGTGTAGCACTTCACATACTATAGTGAGATCATTGCAATTAGCATTCATGTATGTTATTGACAGCGTATCTCAAGTTTATTTTAATGAACTAGGGCCAATTTCACGTATCAAAATATCTTTCGATGAATGCAGAGATCGCTAATTATCCATGATCATTAGCATACTGTAGATTAAAAAGATCGTTGTATATAGCAGCAGTCTTCCCGAATTGTAAAAATTTTGCCTGTCCGCCTTACAGGCAATTTGGAAGTTTTTGCCTGTCCGAAAAAATATTTGCCTGACCGAACAAATATGTCAAAGTATACATAAAGAGTAAAAAAAAATGAATGTCAACTGTTTTTAATGCTTTCCTGACTTCGTTCACAAAAAAACAACTACATATAAACACTACGTTGACATGTCTTTTAGTAAAAATAAACACACTTGGTCTCGCAAAAAAATATTTAAACACCGCCGCCATTAAGGTGCTTTCTGGTTTCGGTCGTCCGGTAATTCCACCAACCGCCGCCATTTTGGCTGCAGACAAATAAATTGAGTGCTGACAATTTTGATTGTACTTTGTTTCAAACCAAGAACCAATCAAAACTGTTATAATAAAAATGCCTTTACTGATGAATCGTATTTACTCGTTTATCCCCGGAAATCAACATCATGATAGCATATCGGAAATCTGAAATGGCCGACTTTTGGCGATGTTATGTGACGTCAATATCAGAATGGGATCAACTAAATCAACTAAATACCGCAAAGGCAAATAATCAGCGAAAGTTTTTATAGATATTTCGCTTTTAATTACCTTTTCGCTATTTAGTTGTCTCAAAATATGTCGGTCATCCGGACCGTCATTTTTGGAAGATCTGCTGGACCCGTACAAAATTTGCCGGACATGTCCGGCAGACCGGCACATTTCGGGAAGACTGTATTATAGCACCCACGATTCTTACTGACAGCGTATATAAAGCGAATCACGACAAACTGCGGCCAATTTCTCGTTTAAAATAACTTTTAAATGCAGACGGCAGTGCAGACACAACTACTATGACAAATAAACGCTTGCATGTGGTAACGGAAACCTTCTTAGTCTTGATCATTCAGCCGCTCTGATCAGTCAATCTAATACAGAACAGTGTCAGATGCAAGCGTGTAGATGATCGAGACTACTTACTTTTACTAGTTTCGTACCCAAAACGGTTCGAACTTTAGTACTTTTCCCGGCTTTCCCCCGATTTTAACCTATAATCGCAAAACCCTGCTAGACAATGTTAAACCCCAAATACCTAAGCTCTAAGCCTCATGGGTTTTGACAAGAAGAGTTTTGTAGCGTTCCCTTTAGGTTGTTATGGCAAGCGGTTCTGCCTGGAATTCATTTCTTTGAACAATTTTAAAGAGCACCACCCAAGGAACATCCCTAAAAAGTTTCATCAAAATCGTTTAAGCGGTTTAGGAAAAGATAATCTTTATAATCAATTGTTGACGCCGTACGACGGACATAGACTGACAGTAGGGTTGAATATAGCACCCTTACATAATAATTAAGTTCATTGATTTTATGTAAATTTGGCAAATTCATGTTATCTTTAAAACCTTCTTTGGCTGACTCGAGTGTTTTGGCATGTGACGTCATTTTCTTCAAATATTTTACATAGGTAGTTAATCATTTGGAAGAAAAGATTAGCTAATATATGTCACTTTTGTTTTTAATAATGTTTACTATATTTGTTCCCAGTTTTAGTACAATGATACTTTTTATTTTGAAACTCTATGATCACACAGTTTTAATACTTTTATTTTATAAAGCAGACTGTGTGTAATGCTAAGAGTTTCAAACTATGACTGCATCGTATCTTTGAAAAGTTTTTGCATAAGGTGCTCTGAATTGTATCCCTCCGTCTGCAGATAGAGTTGAGATATCTAATCATTGAAGTACATGGGGTTTACCTGTGAGTTTATTATTATTTGTATCATTATTAAGTTTCCTGCATACTCTGAGAAGATTTACCATTTACGTTTTTTCTTTATTTAGTGTTGTTGGGATAAAAGTGGGGTTTCTGTAGGTAAACTGGTTTAAACCCACAGTAAATATACAATTTACTGACCGTTCCAAGGCGGTACCTAACAATCCTTGATAAACAAACATATTTTTTATATACATAGTTTGTATGCACTGTGCTGTTTGTGGAATTTGTGCTGTTCTTCCATGTTTCTTGTTTGTGATTTTTTGTGTGTTTATGTTCTATGTCTTTGGCGTTTATCCAGTGCCATTAAACCGGGTTTATGTTTAAACTTTTTTTGCTACTGAGCTAAAACTGTTTCTGTAGTTTTTCACATAAGTAATGCTAACAATATGTCTCTCTTATTTAGCAGAGGTAGATATAATAAATAAAGTTTGTAATTGTCATCCAAACATAGGCATTGGTTGACAGTAGGATAATGTTGGTTTTCAAGGGATCTTTCTTCAGGAATGTGTTATAATTTACTGATGGCACCTAAAATATTACTTTAAACAATTGTATAATTAAGCATTAAGCTTGCTAAATACCTTATCCTCTGAGTCACCGGAAGGATTGGTCTGACCAGGGTCATCTTCACGGTCTTGTCCCTTATGTCTGTCATTCTGAAACAAACAATAATTCCGTCTGAAAACTGCTACTCGTAGTCAATATGGCGTTCAAGACTTGAAGCATAATCCTTTACTTAAAATATTTTAAGAGTGCTTTTCTCTCAACTCCAGCCTTCATCGATTTTTCACAGGTGACAAAAAGAATAAATTGCATAGTCAGGGTCTTGACAATCTCATTTTTGAAATGAATTAATCTAAATAGTTTTATTGACTAAATATCAGACTGCATAAGGTAGAGGTTTAAGTTGGGCTTATTGAAATGACATGAAATAGCTTTACATTGCTTTAATATACTCCCAACAAGAGATGTTTGTTCAACATTATGCCCCCCCCCCCCTGAGCGCCATGTTGTCAGGATTATATGGACAATTGAATGAAATATGCATGGACCGAAATGACAGCTGATTTGCCACTGATATTGGATGCCGTAAAGGAAGTTTTAAGATTATGACCATTCAAGTGTGAGGATAGAGTGTGTAATGACCATGACCTCTGACTCTATGACCACAAAATCCATAGAAGTCATCAGCTGGTTACCAAAAACCTAAATGTCAAGTTTGAGGGCCATGGGTGCAGGTATTGTCAAGTTATCACACAGACAAGCTTTTTTCGTTCAAGGTCACTGTGACATTGACCTTTGACCCGATGACACCTAAAATCATAAGGGTTCATCTACAGGTCAGATGCAACTCCAAGTCAAGTTTGAGGGCCATGGGTGCAGACATTGTTGAGTTATCACTCGGACAACCTTTTACCAGTCAAGGTCACTGTGACCTTGACCCCTATGACTCCAAAAATCAATAAGGGTCATCTACTGGTCAGGCCCAACATCCATGTCAAGTTTGATGATCATTGGTTCAGACATTGTTGAGATATCACTGGGAGAAGATTTGTTAACTTTTTTGCGTAAAAGGTTACTGTGATCTTGATCTTGGCCCAATGACCCCCAAAGTCAATAGGGGTCATCTTATGGTCAGGCCCAACCTTCATGTCAAGTTTGATGACCATAGGTCCAGGAATTATTGAGTTTGCTTTCAAGGTCACTGTGACCTTGACCTTTGGCCCAATGACCCCTAAAATCAATAGGGGCCATCTACTGGCCAGGCCCAACCTCCAAGTCAAGTTTGAGGGCCATGGGTGCAACCATTACGAGTTATCACTCGGACAACCTTTTACCATTCCAGGTCACTGTGACCTTGACCTTTGGCCCAATGACCCCAAAAACAAAAGGGGTCATCTACTGGTCAGGCCCAACCTCCAAGTCAAGTATGAGGGCCATTGGTGCAGGCATTGTAGAGTTATCACTCGGACAACCTTTTACCATTCAAGGTCACTGTGACCTTGACCTTTGGCCTGATGACCCATAAAAACAATAGGGGTCATCTACTGGTCAGGCCCAACCTCCAAGTAAAGTATGAGGGCCATGGGTGGAGGCATTGTCGAGTTATCACTTGGACAACCTTTTACCATTCAAGGTCACTGTGACCTTGACCTTTGGCCTGATGACCCCCGAAAACAATAGGGGTCATCTACTGGTCAGGCTCAACTTGCATATCAATTTTAATGACCATAGGTCTAGGCATTGTTGAGTTATCACTCGGACAAGCTTTAAAATTCTTTTACCATTAAAGGTCACTGTGACCTTGACCTTTGACCCGATGAGCCCTAAAATCAATAGGGGTCATCTACTGGTCAGGCCCAACCTTCAGTCAAGTTGGATGACCATACGTCAAGGAAATGTTGAGTTATCAATCGGACATGCTTTGGTCTATAGACCGACAGACCTACCTTCCGACATGTGCAAAGCAATATAAATACACAATGTAAGATTGACCATAATTCATTATTTGTTTTAATATACCTTTAAGGATGAATAAATTTTGAAAACAATGGTTCTTATTAAGATACGGAGTTTAATTTTAAAGAAATGTGCATAGAACAGGGTATTATACTAGGAGAGTATAGTAGATCACAGTAAATCTTTCAGCATTCACCAATCATTTAATATTTTTGCACTTTCTGCTATTTACCGGTATACACAGTTATAATCTTGTTTTCAGTAATTAATATGTTCCATTACTGCATTATTTAGTAAGTAGTTAAAGTTTTATCATTCAAAATTTATGTTTGTTATACATGTTATACATGCATTGATTTTGAATAAGAGTGTCACTTTATGGTTAATAAGTAGACTAGACCACCTCATCTTCTGCAAGGTCTATTAACCTTGCCTTTAAAACCTTAATAGATGACAGTTGTATCATACCTCAACACCGTTAGCAGCAGAATCCTCATTTTTGTCCCCACTTTTGAAAATTTCCACCGGTGTAGAAACAGACTGAAAGACAATTTAAGTTAAAGAGATATCAGTGTACAACATTAACAGTGGCCTGATTGTCTGCAGCGACGAAAAAATGACCCGGGCTACCAAAATTCTTTTAATATAGCGATGAGACTGGCTATGAAATCATTGGGCTTGTTGGTTAAAAAATCAAATTTCAAACGGTCAATACTTTTTAGATATAGTGAGATACTGGTAGTCAAATTTGGATGTGTTTTTTGTTGTTGTTGTTTTTCAAATAAACTTGGAAGTATTCACAGTTGGCAGTTGCTTTGACATGAATGACCCGCCCTATGGCCATGACCCCTTCCTAAAATCAGATAAACTTGGAGAAAAAATGCTTTGAATTTTTGGTTGATATTTAGGGTTTTGTGATAGATCTATGATCATGTTCAAAATAATTTTGGTCTTGAATTTTTTTTGACTATTTTTTCAAGGAGGGGGTGTGACCATAGAGTAGATTATGTCAACGCAACTGCAGCCTGTGGGATTATTTAGTTACCGAAAAATATTAAATAGATGTAAGTTAAATCCTGTCACTTATGCAACAAGTACCACATGTTGACAGGATCTTCATACTCCCTTTCATCAACAATCTAAGTACAATCCAACTATCTTTATAGAACCAGCCTCACCCCAATCGAACCACCACCAGCCTCCCTGCCCCCAAGTACTACAGGACCACACCACTACCATACTTGCATTCATATAAAATAAAATAAGAAATTGCACAGTTGTCATATCATTCCTTGTTGCTAACCATAAAAGGAACTCAAGATTTGTTTTTCTGTTAATTGGTTGGCTACTGAAATCTGGCTCGGGGTACTGAAATCTCAAAGTCTGTAGCCTCATTGGCTACCATGTAAAACAAAAGTTAACTTTGCACACTGACAACAGTTATGATTTTTAATTTTGAAGAAAAAACAAGTATTTAGTGAGCTATTACAACAGGAAGAAATCATGTTTTACGCTCCCAGCTTTTACCATTTAATTTCATATTATACTACCAGTATATTACCAACTTTTGTGTATGATCTTTTGAGAATATACAGTTTATTAATAATTTTCTTTCAAATAATTTGCCCAAAATTCTTTTAAACACAACTAACAATCACAAAGATTATTTTATCCAGCTACAAAAAAGTGACAAACTGAGCATAACACTTCTTTAGAGCGAACCTGTTCAGCATGGCCAAGCTCTTGTGAAAGGGCATCAGTCACCTCATCATCATCTGATTGTGAAAGGGCTGTCAAGTCTGCTTTCCTCTTTTTCTTTGGAGGAGATGCCATGTTTAGCACTGTAAAACATACGTAGGTCCAGAAGAGTACTATATCATTGATTATCAATAAATACACTTGCCAAAATTTCTTAACCTCCATGAAGCTTTCACTTTTAATGTCCTATATAATCTACAAAAATATAATTCAAGAACAATTTTGATAAAAATCAAACTTTGTTCATGATTTAAACATTGTTCATAATTTAATTGCCTGTCAAGAGCAACTTTATTTTTTCTAGGTCAATGAAGACAGGCAGACAGTTTATTTCGACTTGTACAATGTACATCGTCAACAACACATATGTTTATACTAGTCAATGTCAACGTGTATGCATAATAACAAATAATGTAATACTAATAAGTATATATAAATACAAAAATAAATAAATCATCCATCTAAATCAGAGGATGAACTAATATTACAGTATTAAGTCATAACATTAATTATCGTGGATCTTACTTTAAGCGAATCTTTAACAAACAGATATAGTTTAATAAGCTCTATTTTATCATTTGATTGCAACAGTTGTAAATATTTAAATACAGACGGTCTTGTATAATAGCATTTCTTAATGTATTTTTTTCTATAATCATTAAAAGCTTGACACACACAGATAAAGTGAAATTCATCTTCAATATCATTGGAATTACAACAAAGACAATATCTTTGGTTTCGAACAACATTATTTCTAGCGTATCTACCAGTCTGAATATGGAGTGGGTGCACGGAGAGTCGCAGTCTACAAAAGAAAAATCTTAAACTTTGGGGTATAATGTCTAAATAACTCTCATATTCAAGGCTAGTCTTAAAATTTCTTTCTTTTCTTTTTTAATGAAGGTGATTATGACCTTGACCTTAATATTATAATCAATCTACTGACCATGACTTATGTGCAAACAAAGTTTGAGTTATATTGACAAAGTTGTTCACGCTTATAAATTGGAAACAAAGGCAGGTGCTTATGCCAACAAAACGGATGCTGACAAGCAAATTTGTTAAATTGATAATCAGATATCCCCGTCTGATTAGGCAAAGTAGATGGATTGGAAATCAAGTGTTGGTAAATTGTTTCAACTGAAACAAACAATATGACTCTATAGTGATGCAATTGTTTGAATTAAATGAATATTGTATATATATATATATAGTAGCATTTAGATTTGACCTACAAGTACATGAAGTAACCTATTTTTGACCCCAAATGACCCACTTTTACAAGCGGTCAAGTTTCCACCAAGGAACAAGAACATTCTGACCAAGTTTGAACACTATCAGTGAATGAGTATCAGACCAATCCCTACAAAGATATGGTTCCCAACAGAAATAAATCGACTTAGCGGATGGAATATTCCAAAACAGTAGTATATCCCTCCCAAAACCTTTGATTGGGTGGTTGATAAAAAGGGGCATAACTATTTAAATTATTTAAACCAAGTTTATGGGCCTTGCTACACATGTCATGTGCAAATTGTTTCTTGAAATATGTGTACCAAGGTAAATGTGAATATCAGGTACATTTTCAGTTTTGGCCAAGATTAAACGCTTGCACATCAACAACAACACCAATGCCATGACAAGTCCTCATTTGTTTTCTTCGAAATTCAAACTTACTAAAAAAGACCTGAAACTAGAAAAAAAGTTACCATTTGCATAGTTGAAAAGTTCACAAGAAATTAATAATACCACTAAAAGAGTGACTGTTTTTCTTTCTTTTTTCAAGAAGCCTTCCTGATTTGTTGAGATATATATCATGTATCAGATAGTTTGTTCTGAACAGTCAACTTCAGCTCCCTTTCGGTGAGAAACATACAAGATTAATGGGTGAATTTGAATGTCATTTCTTTGAATAAGATAAACAAATGTAGTTCTCAGACATTCTTTAGCAATTACATAAACATTTGTTTCATCATTTTTTCTGTTTATTATTTGAATATTTTAAGTATTATAAGCAAATCTTTAGTTTTTCCTTAACATGAAATAAAATACAATTATTTAGTACAAAATATAATGTATCCCCTTTCATAACCATAAGACAAAACATAACCTGACCACCATATTCTGCCAATACACATTCTGATAGGAAAAAGGCTTCTAAAGTAAATGATTGGACAAGACCAATTTTAGATAATTTATATAATCAAAGGGCGGTTACTCTTGAGTAACTTCAGTGATACGGCTTGTTAATGAAGTTGTCCAAGATATATAATTCCCATACAAAGTCTGACCAAATCAAGTGAAGATTGGACCACTGCATCTAAACTTATGGATTGGACATGACCAATTTTAGGTAACGTCTATAGTTAATGGGCAATATCACTTAAATGACTCAATGATACCGCAGGCTATCAAACTTGTCCAATATACCATGCCATTACACATTCTGACTACATTTGGTGATGATTGAGCAAAGGCTTCAAAAGTTACAGATTGGACAAGACCGATTTGAGGTAATTTCTATACTTAAAAGGGTGAAAACTTTAGAGTGACTTTAAATAGCCAACTTTTCCAAGATATTATGCCAATACACATTCTGACCAAATTTGATGGTGATTTGATAACCAATTTTAGGTTATTTCTAGAATTAAAGGGTGATAACTCTTGAGTGACTTAAGCGATGTGGCTGTTTTTCGAACTTGTCTAAGATATTATATGCCAATACACATTCTAACTTTATTTTGTTATGGTTGCAGGATAGCTAGGCTTCTAAAGTTATTGAGTGGAAAACGTTCTGGACACTGCCCGCACAACTGCCCACACACTGCAGGTTGTTTTTTTAAACAGTGGTATAAAAACAAGTATACATCATTAACACCTAATTAAGTTTCACCAGGCACTTAATAAACCTCACACAAATTATATAACAGGAATTTATTTTAAACAAGAGCAATCACAGACACGTTTTCCTATTCCCCATCATATCAGTGATTTTTTTGGAATTATTTTTACCGCCTGTCACCGTCCTTCCCTAAATTTGCCACCAAATTCCACCAAATGCCATGGATTTGGGTGGCATTTGGTGGAAAATGGGTGGCACTTGGTGGAAAATGGGTGGCACTTGGTGGAAAATCAAGAATTTCACCAACTGCCATGAAATTTTCACCCAACTGGAGGTGGCAGTTGGTGTAAAATTGAACTCAGTTTTTTTTTCATGTGGCACTTGGTGAAAAAGTTGGACTTAGTTAATTTTTCATATGGCAGTTGGTGGAAAAATGAACTTAGTTAATTTTTTGGGTGGCATTTGGTGAAAAAAGACTTAGAAAATCTCAAGAGTTCTGTAAAATGGAAGTCAGCAAATTTCACCATTAATTATCATCGCGGAATAAGAATAGCATTCAGTTGCTGTTGAAGTTCATGCTGCTGTTTTAGCATCATTACATATGCTACTATTTAACTGGTAATACTACTTTTGGGGATTTCTCCCACTACTACTATAACTACATGTCCCACTACTCTTCATCATGTTGCTGGTTCTATTGATGATGATTACGATGTTGGTGGTTCCATTGATGATGATTATGATGTTAGTGGTTCTATTGATAATGATAATTTGGTGGTGGTGGTGGTGGTGGTAGTAATTATGATGATTGTGGTGGTGGTGGTTGATTTTGACATTTGTGGTGTTGTTGGTGGTTCATTGTGGTGTTGGTGAATATGATGATTGTGGTGATATTGGTGATTATGACGACTGTGGTGGTGGTGATAGTGATCATGATGATTGTGGTGGTGGTGACAACAACAACATGTTGTTATTGATGATGATGATGAATGATGATGATGATGATGTTGATCATGATGATGATGATGATGATGATGATGACAACAACAATGTGATGATGATTATCATGATCATGATAATGATGAGTTAAACTAAGTTTTCTGTGTACATGTTCTCTGTTGCTATTTCCCCAAAGGTGCAGGGACCCCATTAATGTTTGATTTAAACTTGGAATGACCTCTCTGCTGGAAAATCTCCTCAAAATATTTGAATCTTCTGACAGTTACTAGCATTAATTTTGTGGAACTTTGAATAGGGAGAAAAAAAAATTGTGCAGTTTTGTTTAATTAAATGGATTGATAATAAGGTAACTGTTTTTTTTATCATATTAACAACCAAAAAAGATCATGACTTATCATTTTATTTTTTTATTTTACACATATTAGGCTCTTTGTCTTTGTTTAAAGTTTGACTATTAAGAGATAAGCTTTATGCATGTACTGTCAAGTATGTTTCACTTTTTCCCAAAAGAAATGACAAATACTCAGTCAAGGAATGTACTAAGTTTGAAAAGTATCATTCAATTTGTACAATGAAGTTGAAGATGTATAAAGAAATGTTATACACATTTTTTCCAGACAAAACCCCCCATAACGATGATAATGTACTTGGACAAGATTCTAAGACCTATTTGGTAAATATTTGAATATTACAATAACTGAAAATGAAGACTGACCTCATAGTATTATCATATTTGTGCTAAAAAGGGTGAGATAAACAATATTAAATGACCGTCAAGAAAAGATGTAGAAGATGTATATGATCTAAAGGGTGTGTGTATTTTTAAGAAAAATTGTTGACAAAGCCTTGGTGTTATTCATGTTGTTGGTTGCATGATTTTGAAAAAATAGAGATATTCAAGTGAATCTTGGTGTACACATGTTTCCAAAGACATTTGTAGAACAAATTGTAGAACAAATAACATTCTTCTGTGAGGCAAACCCTGTTACATTGAACAGATTTATTATAATGTTCCCTTTTTCAGAAACAAATATGAATAGAGGACTTCTATAGCAGAAGAAGTATAGCCAAACTTGCAGAAAACAACAACCGGATGTGCATCACTAAAGAAAAGAAACAGGTTATTGACATTTCGATATTCAAATACCAAAACCGGTAGTTAAATTAACTTTTTACCTGTATTGTCATTGCTAATACAACAGTGGAGTGCTCTTGTAAAACATATTTGCAATGATTCAATGTATAAGTCTGGATTATATATTTTGTTATGGTATAACATTTTGTTGTAATACTTGGTATTAATCTGGCTAGGCCCAAAGCTGAAAAAACATATTTAAGAGTATATGTTTTTAATGTTGTAATTTTAAAATAAATTTTGAATAATGATAGCTAAAATGAAACCTCCAAAATAAATAATACTAAAACTGTTTTCAGGATTTCTCCAAATGTAGAAATGCAGACAGCTCTTCACCATCAACTGTGGTCCTTTGTAATTTTGTGTACATATGAAACTAAATGACTGCAAAGAATTGTTGTTGTTTTTTGTTCTTAGGTTGTTGTATGCATACTTCATTATAAATCCCATGATTTTATTTCCACCAAGTGCCACATAGTTTCCACCAAGTGCCACATTGGCATCGCATTTGGTGAAAAAAAGATCAAAGAAACTGAACATGGCATTTGGTGGAAAACTTTCCAATACTCCACCAACTGCCACGTTGGGGTGGCAGTTGGTGGAAAAATTTGCCACGTGGCATTTGGTGGAAAACGTTCCAATACTCCACCAACTGCCACTTTGGGGTGGCATTTGGTGAAAAAATTTGCCACGTGGCATTTGGTGGAAAACTTTCCAATACTCCACCAACTGCCACGTTGGGGTGGCAGTTGGTGGAAAAATTTGCCACGTGGCATTTGGTGGAAAACGTTCCAATACTCCACCAACTGCCACGTTGGGGTGGCATTTGGTGGAAAATGGTGAAAAATTAGATCAAAGTCCCATTTTCTTCTGTTTTTCATCGTTTTACACCAAGTGCCACCCGTTCCAATACTCCACCAACTGCCACCCATTTTCCACGTCCAATTCATGGCAAATTTAGGGAAGGGTGCCTTGCAAATTGGGAAAGAAGATGACTTTGGGAACAAGAGCTGTCGTAAGACAGCGCACTCGACTTCGCCGCTTTGACTTAGAAGTGAATACAATAACAATGTAATATTACCACGTTTGGTCTATTTATGTCAAACCTAACTAAAATTATTCAATACATATTAAGGTGACTTTGATACTGCCCTCCCACCACCCGAAAAATGACGCAAGTCATTCAAATAACTTAATTTCGCATCTTGAAAATGTGGTAAAGAATATACAAATATGCCTTTCAAAAGAAATTAAAATAAAATTAAAAAAAATAATAATAATAAAAAAATTCAAGGGCCATATAGAATAGCCCTCCTTGTTTTCCCTTGGTAAAAAACTGGTTAAGAATGTAAAAATGTGCCTGTCAAAATAATTTAAAAAAATAAATATATATATTCAAGGGACATAATTTGTATTTAGAGTTAAAATGGAGTTATGTTTCTTGTTGTAAGATGGTCGTAAATAATTTTGAATTTTATTAAGTACATTGAATGAAAGGTATAGAAGTTTTTTTTATTAAAATCCCAACTTGCCCTTAACTTTTACTTGCCTAAAACATTAACCTAAGTCAATCAGGGGCCATAACTTGTATTAAGAATATGGAGTTAGGTAACCTCATTGGGTGATGGTCCTGAACAATTGTGTGAAGTATAAGTCAATTGAATGAAGGGTATAGAAGTTATTAATAAATATCCCAACCTGCCCTGAAACTAACCTAAGTTCCATAGTCAATCAGGGGCCATAATTTGTATAAAAGATAATATGGAGTTATCTAACCTCATTATGTGATGGCTCTGAACAACTGTGTGAATTATTAAGTCAATTGAATGAATGGTATTGGAGTTTTAAGTGAAAATCCCAACTTGTCCTAAAACTTGAACCTGCCCTAAAACTTTAAGCTTAGTCAATCAGGGGCCATAACTTGTATTAAGGATAATATGGAGTTATGTAACCTCATTGTGTGATGGTCCTGAACAACTGTGGGAAGTATTAAGTCAATTGATAAAAGGCGATAGAAGTAATTTATAAATATCCCAACCTGCCCTAAAACTTTAACCTAAGTTTCAAAGTCAATCTAACCTCATCATGTGATGGCCCTGAACAACTGTGTGAAGTATTAACTCAATTGAATGAATGGTATTAGACTTATAAGTGAAAATCCCAACTTGCCCTAAAACTTCAACCGGACGCCGACGCCAATGCTGGGGCGAGTAGTATACTAGCCCATCTATTCTTCGGATAGTCAAGCTAAAATCAGGCCCAAATAGATAATATAATTTGGTAAAGAACTATATATGTTCTAACTTTTTATTGCATACATTATGTTGAGAAAGAGTAAGTGTTGTCAAGATTTTGTTTATACGTACATCATGAAATTCATTGCTTTTTTATTCCTTAACGCAATCTACATTAATAAAATCGGGAAAAAAAAATAAAATTTTGGGAAAAATGTACAACCTTTAGAAGGCAGTAAATTACAATAAAAAAATCACTGCATATTAAGTAAAGAACAGCACTAATTCTGCCTTTTAACAAAGGATACCAATTAACATAAACAAAGCATAATCTTTTTTTACTGCAGCCTAAGTTACGGTTCCACTGCACTGCACTTCTCGTCAATGGGATCTATCTGTATATGAAGTTTGAAGTAAATGCCTCGAAGACTTTTCAAGTAATGCACCAGACAAAAAAATATTCTAAAAAGAGCTGTCAGAGAGACAGTGTGTGGATTGAAATGTTTTGGCAAAACATGCATGGATCACTGTATGAAGTCTCAATTCAATAAATCAAGTAGTTGGTGAGAAATTAACCTATATGTGCTTACATGCAAAACCTTGACTAGTATTTCTAAGTGCATAATAAAGGGGTAAAAATTGTATAATATGCAAGATAGAGTTATCTTACTTGATTAATTAAGAGGATGAATGGTTGGGAGCCTGTGTATAAAGTTTCAATGCAATGCATGATGTATTCGCTGAGGTATTGACTTAAAAGTGGTTACATGCAAAACCTTAACCAGAATTTCTATGTCGAATAAAAAAGGGCAATTACTTGAATTGAATGCAAAATAGAGTTATCTTACTAGGTTATTTAAGTAGACTGGATGGTTGAGTACCATTGTATAAAATCTCAACACAATACATCAAGTAATTGCTGAGATATTAACCTATGTATGCTTACATGCTAAACCTTAACCAGAATTTCTTGGTCAAATAATAAAGGCCAATCATTTGCATTATATTCAAAAAGTGTTATCTTTTAAACTTCATTAATTAAGTAGGTTAGATAGTTGGAAATAAATATCTAAAGTCTCAATGCAATACATGATGTTTTTCTGAGATATTGACTTTGCTTTCATGCAAAACCTTTACCAAGGTGTGACGCCGCAGGGCCCTCGATCGTCCAAAATTACCGCCGAAATTCGGCTGCCGTCCCCCCTCGAAAAAGTATCTTTTTTTCCCCCTTCAGAGCTGAAAATTCCCCCTAAAAAATTGGTTTAAAAAATGCAAAAAGATCGTCATTTTTTTTTAAACTACGCGCCATTGTGCGCTGGGGGAAGTAACTCGAATAATCAATCGGAACTCCTCGGCTAGTATCAAGATATGGCCTCGGATATAATACGGGTCGTAAGAAAATAGTCCATCATGGCCGACCAAGAAGATGTTCAAACAACCAAGAGATATGTTAGTCCAAAGACAGAATGAGGAGCGAACTTTTACCACTTATTTGTGTGTAAGTGTTATTTTTATACTTATTGTATTTTGATAGAATATAAAAATAGTTTTAAAAGAGCCCTAATGAGAAACTAATAGGAAATGTCATTAATTCTTAGTGGGTGGGGTAGTCTTCTTTCATTTGACAGATTCTAATTTAGTAAATAACAATTTTAAAGCTCCAGTGATCAGTGGCAAAAATTAAGAAAACATATACTCTATTTGTTGTTTTTTAATAACAAATAAGTCTGAATCTGACTTTACTTAGATCGATAATAGGTTAGACTTTCTTTCTCAGTGTATTTATCTCATACATTTCATATCATTAACTTTAATTTTTTATAATTAAAATTTACATTCTTTTAACCAAGGATGTATGGTTTATATGTCCGTGAGTGTTGGTAGCGAACAACTTAATGTAATGGCACAATTGAATACCTCGGCCCTGTTCACTAATATAGTTCTCTAAATAAATTAGATCTTCATTCTATTGGTTTAACAAAATGAGTTTGAACGCATAAACCAGCACACATTTCTTTCAAGACTAAATTCTTTGATAACCACCAGTGGCAGAAACATTGAAAAATGCTGACATTTTTACTTTGCCAATGAAATGCAGACATTTAAATTTTAATCTTATTGTCATTTTCAGAGAATAGTATCAGGGGTGCAGCTGACTCTGATTCCCAGCTTGTTCTAATGAAAAAAGGCAGATGAGGTAATGAGTGTGCTATTTTCGAAATTCGGACAATAATTTAACAGTCAATTATCCTATTGGTTTTAAGCCCAAAAGTACCTGCATGTTTGTACAATTAACCAACAAGTTTTAAAATATCAACATTGTAGATTAATTTAAACATGAAAACAATTTCATTTCATATTTTTTAATTAACCAGTAGTCCAGAGCTAAAAGCTGCTCTCTCACAGATTGACAGTTCTTCTTGGTCATTCTTCAAAAGCCCAAAGGAGTAATTAAATTAAATTTACACATATTATTAATTATATGGCTTAATGCAATAGCAACAAAATATTTTCCAAACAATTGAAATCTGTTCTATGATGTATGACCTTATATGACTAGCTGGAGGAATTTTTACCAAATTTTCAAACTTGTATATGAAAGACTGTGATCTGATATTATGTCAGCAGTCTAATATCACTGGTTTCCATACATTTGCACAATAATTGCCAATTGGCTCATTTAAAGATAAAAAAGGCGTCAGAACAGTAAAACCATGAGGATGCAGCTTTAAATCGGTGTTGCACTTAATGTTTTGTGAATACTTTTCTGTTGTTGTACAGGCTTTTAAAATAATTGATCTGAAAATATAATTCCTATTATTGTTGTATTTTCTCTTTTATATTTCAGGCACTGGAATCCGAATGTAATCAAAAATGCCATTGTATGAGGATTGACCTGCAATGCATGGAAATCATCTAACACAACTGCAACTCCTACCTTGGAAAAATGAGTGCAAGATGGAAACAAAGCGTTCAGTGGAACATCTTGTCATCTCAAATATTTGATGACTTACATACTAATGTGAAGTCGAAGATAAAAGTCATCTGTTGGTCCGTGATTATTAAATAAATCCGAACATATATTTTAAAAGGGTAATATGGTAAAGGATTTATCTACGCTTAAAGTGGTTTTCCTATATTATGGAGGGAAAATAACTACAAAAACAGAAATAGATGGCATCGGCAGACCAAATAAAGGAGAACTATTTTGTTCAGTTCAATTTTTAAGACTTCAGAAAATCCGTTAATAGGGCACATCCTTGCAAATGCCATATTGTAAACTGGGCTCTTTAAAATGTGAAAAGGTGAAAAAGGTCTATAGGATAAGCCTCAAATTCAAGGTTGTGAGTTCAAGACCTCCAAGATACTTTCTCTTGACCTCAGGAAAAGGATGTCCATACTTGTTTCTACTTAGGCAACAGACTTAAGAGTGATTTTGTAAGCTTCCAGCTTGCATAGCAATCTGATAAGGCATAAAATAAGATACTAGCTGACTTGCAAACAGTTTTTCCATTTGTGTTGATTTATTTTTCATTCTGTTGGAATGTTTATTAGAAGTGATGCGCATTGCTTACTGCAACCAATATTTATTTTCTTTATTAAGTTAAATTTAACGAACACATAACATGACTTGTGATTTTACAGATGCATGTTTATTTCGTTGATTGTATGAGTTTATTTTCTCAAATGATGTAATAAAAGTTATTCTGAATGACTGTCCTTTTTTGTTTGAAGAAAATGTGTTGAGGTTTTGGCATAGCATAGTGTCATCATCATCATCATCATCATTGTTGTGTACAAATAAAACAATGTAATAAAAACCAAACTGTCAAGCCAAGCACTAAAAGCGGCACCAGGATATTGCTAAAGAGACCAGTAATACATTTAGACAAATAAAATGCAAAGAAAGATCTATAATTCTGACACATGGTAATGCTTTAGTCCTCTCATTGTGTGTTTATGGTTAAAGTGGAGACATACAGTATTTTTTGTAATGAAGACTTAAATTTGTATGGCAACTTAAAGCCATATATGGGGATTAAATGCCAGAAATATTGTGAAGTCTCCCAATAGACTCAATGCACTTAAAAGGGCATGACACAGAAATGAAAGTAAAAATGGGAGCAAAACCTAATTTATCATTAATTTTACATTGGATTGCATACAGATGGCTCTGTTATTACTTGACTAATATTAAAAATAAAATTAAGAGACGTGTTGATTCAAACTGTAACTATTCTTCTTTGCATTTTATGAAGTTGGACATAAAAGAGTCATTTGGTGAAGAGTGATCTAAAGGCAAATTATTCAAAATAGATTAAGTATTATTGAAAAAATTCTGGTATACATTGCTGAAAAGCTTAGTAACCTGGCTAAATATTTGTTTAAGGCTTTTATTTACAAAAAAATAAATAAGTTGAGTATCTTATCAGTAACTCTTTTGGTGTTGTTGTTTTTAATAAAAAATGACAATTTACTCAAAGATATTGATACTAATAATTATAGATTAAGACAAACATAATGTGGAAGGAAACTTCTAATGAGTGGGTTTTATCCACAGCTTAGGAGGTAAAGTGAAGCATGATCTGCCTTGAACAAATACAATTTTAAGACAAGTTCTGTCAACTTAGTGCACCAGTCAATTGTAACCCCCCCCCCCCCCCCAGGTCCGGGTAATACTGGGGTTAACCCGGGGAAATGGGCTGCGTTTTTACCTATCAGGTGGCCCTGCAGTGCTGGGTGAATGCGGTGGTTTTATCTTCGCTTAAAATATAGAGGGGAATGGACCTTACCTAGAGTCCCAGGGGTGTGGGGGCATTTGGCAGGGATTTTGCCATAGGATCGTCCGCGCAGGGTGGGGATTTTAGCCGGGGTTGGCTGTACTGAAAGTCAAAGTCCCCACTATTCCCCAGACCTGGGGGGGGGGGGCGTGGTTACAATTGTCTGGTGCATATCCACATGAACGTTGTACTGGTACTCTAACAATTGAGCTTACTGCGTGGATAGTCACCGCCCCACCCCAACCCCACAGAACTGTTTACACAAAAAAAAACTGCAGCCCAAACCCAACAATGCTGAAGTAATGGCATGAATAGATTTCAGCTGGTAAAGCTGACTGGGTGCCAAGCTCACACCCATCCTACCACAACCCACAAAACTCTGCACAAGGCAATCAATGATTTTACTGAATAGTGTTTTAATGGCAAGGAATGGTGTGAAAAATAACACGGCAAAGTATGACTTAAAACTTACATTTCATAGGGTATTCCTATAACTGTTGAGAAAATGTTGACATTTAGTCCATGCATGCATTTAATCCGATGTAATGATTCATGCATGCCATGAACCGTATGATCATTTCAATGACTGTCAAGTACATTTTCTGTGTGCTCACGATTTTTCTAGAGGAAAAAGAGTGCTTCAACCATAAGGAAACATCTAAATATTCATAAAACGAACATTCTTTGAGGTTACAATAAATATTTTCTCTTAAACAAGCACATTTAATTTAACACAATCCATTTCCTTGTTGTTACAATGGGCCTTCTTTACGCGGATTGAAAACGGTGTTAATCGCCGGCAGCCGCATCGCACTTTCGTATATCCTTACTACTATTTACGAGGTCTATCTCGAAGCTTGCCGGAGATGGCCGAGTTGTTACGATTGTCGAATAATAAGTAGCGTTGTATCTAACGGTGTTAGTTCCCTTGCCAATGCGCATGCGCACTAATTCATTCCGTTGTTTACTTCCGTTTGTGAAAAATGTCGCACAATTCGAAATCATATCGAAAAAAGTTAACGAAACAAACGGCGTTTTCATGTAAGAAGATTGACGTTCTTTTGAGGCAGCACGCTCTCGCATCATCCGGATCGCAGATCGACCGTGAGGATGCTAGCAAGCAGGATTCAGAAAGTATACATATTCAGGAGTTTCTTGTTGGTTATAAAAAGCTTTGCCATTAACTGCATTAATATTAAATAATTATTAATATATTTACTGGAAGTATGCTGTAAAGATTTTGTTTTAATTATGTTTTGTTAACAAATGATATTCTTTAAGCCCTGTAAATAATTATTTCAGCTCACTCATCGACACTGTACTTCAAATATTAACTTAAATAAATGATTAAAATTAATTTATACTAATGATGTATTAATTATCATTTTTAAATATAATTTCAGGAGAAAGGCTACTCCTGAACAGATAGCTGACCCTAACTTCATGCTGATGGAGATTCAGAAGGATGTCGGAATCAAGCAGGACTACCCAGCCATGGGGTATCTAATGTTGGTCGGGGCTTTGATCCCGACCTCAACAGCAGTGGTCGAGAGAGTTTTCTCGTTAATGAATAGGCTGTGTACGCCACTTAAGGCTTCCATGTCCCAGAAGACGATTGAAGAGCTTATGAGGGTCGTCAGCGAGGAATGTTTGACTGATGAACAATTGAACGAAGCCATTGCCTACTTCGGTAGAAAAAAAGATAGAATGGTTAAATTCTAAGTTGACTGTTCAAGTGATTGAATTGATGTTGTTTGCAATGTTACTCAGTGATTAAAGATTGTTTTAAATGTATAATGTTTGTTTGAAACCTTTGTAGTTAACTATTAATACAAATTCCCCTATAATTCAAATTCCCCTATTTTGGGAAAACGACGCGAAAATTCCCCCTCAAAAAGGCTGTGGGCCCCTTCCCCCGAAATAGAGCGAGGGCCCTGCGCCGACGCCACCGCCGACGCCAGGGTGAGTAATATAGCTCTCCTTATTCTTTAAATAGTGAAGCTAAAAATTAATGGGCAAACACTCAAAAAACACTGCAGCCAGAGTTCATGTACAGACTACATTAAACTTCTCCTCAATGAGATCTACCAGTATATATCAGGTTTGAAGTCAATAAATCAAGACTTTTTCAGTTATGCTCAGGACAAAAATTAATATGAAATTCAACAGAGGGTAATAACCAAACAAATACTGCACCCAGAGTTCTCCTCAAAGAAACCGATCTCTATATATGAGGTTTAAAGTCCTCAAATACTTTTTATCAAGTTATGCCCAAACTCTTGATTTTAGTTTTTTAAGACCAACTTACAATGAGTGAGACGCCATGTTACTTGGCTATTAAGAATGAAACTCATCAGTGATTGGATGCCAGATTAACTATTAACCAATCCCCTGCCGCGTTAAAAAAAGTTGACATGTTTAGAATGCCGTTACAACTGGTAAATTTTTGGCATGCATGTTTTATATGCGGATAGAATCAAATTTCGGGGTTTCTGTATTGAAGCAAATCGGTGATTTTAAAACCGGTTTTTTTATGCATCGGAGAATCGTTGCACCTCTACCTGTATGTCTTTGATAAAATATATTCGATAAATTGATATTAAATATCTATGATTTTTTTTACTATTTTACATCCTGGTCTCCTGAAAGCATGATCCACAATGATGTCAACAATGTAAATCATGATTTTTTACATGAACCTGCATGATAGAGGTATAGCATTTACCTTTAATGCATGTATTACGAACGGCTACCAGACAAATCGGCCCCTTACCAAATCGACCCCTAGTTAAAACGGTTACCTTTTCGGCCCCTTACCAAATCGGTCCCATCCTGTAGACGTTTCGGCCCCTGATTACGGAGACGTTTCGGCCCTTATTATTATTTTGTTTTTTTATTTCTAAATACCAGGTACATGAAAAAAACATAAAATTTCAATTATTCACATAAAGCTATAAATATGCATAACAAAATAGATTTAAAAGAAAATATCTTTATACTTGAACACAAATATACATCTCAACAAAGACATTTATTCATGAGATTTTTTTATAAAAATAAATAAAGTTAAAAAAAAAATCTTTAAACTTGAAAAAATCTTGAAATAATCTTTAATTATAGAATAATACATGGTTGACCATGGCTTTTGGTTGCAAGCTTCCAAGTTTTTTTCGTCTAAAAGTACTCAGCAACTAAACTTCATTATTATGTATGCATTTTTATATTTAAAATTAAAAGCTCGGAATTTAGATCAGTGTAACGATTGCATTCAAAAAGAAAATGTTTCTCGTCTTCAATATGATTTTGCTGGCATAATCTGCATATTCTCAGATCCAGTGGTTCCCCGTTAATATATATACTTGAAATCTTCTTTCATCAACTGTAAATAACATTAAACAAATTAAAAAAACTTATTCATTCACACGTCTTTGAATGTCGTTTTCACACCCATAACGACAGCAGTTTGCCTGGCAAAGAATGCATTCTTTATTGATCAATTAATTTTTCACAGTCACAAAATACATTCTTACATTTTTTTTAAATTTTATTTTTAAAAAAAAGGGTTTAATTTTAGACTTAAATGATTTTATCAATCTTATCAATGTATTTCATGAATATTTGTTTATTTGTGAATTTATAGATCTCATTTACAACTTCTTTTGAAATCAAAATTTGACAAATTATATTTTTTCTTTATATTCAAAATAAAACATAAAATAAAATTAAGGGGCCGAAATGTCTCTGTTGAAAATCAGTAAGGGGCCAAAACGTCTCGAGTCAATTTAATTAAAGCTGCACTCTCACAGATTTACCATTTTTACAACTTTTCTATTTTTTGTCTTGGAAAGATCAAAATTTTGCGTTAATATCTGCAAACCAATGATTAAAGATTGCTGACAAAAAAATCAGATCGCAGATTTTTATATTTCCATTCCAAAATTAATATTTAATGGCTTAAACCATTACTAACGGTTTAAGAAAACTGCATAAAACATCAATTTTTGAACTTTAATATTAAAATTTGCGATCTATTTTTTTGTCAGCAGTCTTGTATAACTGGTTGCCATGGAATTTCGCAAAATTGGCTTGTTTTAAGACAAAAAAATAATAAAAAAACTTGTCAAAACTTCAATCTGTGAGAGTGCAGCTTTAAGTGGACAAAATGGCAGGGCCGAAACGTCTCAGGGAACGATTTGGTAGTAGGCCGATCTGGTAAGGGGCCGATTTGTCTCGCTCCCTTACAACCAGAGATTAAATGAGTAATAGGGAACCCCAAAACAAAGTGTTTCACTAAGATATCTCAATAAACAATGAGATAACACTTAGAACTTATGTATGACTATGAGCCATGTTATAGATACGGAACGGTGTAAACAATGGTCAATGCAGTCTTTATTGAAAAGGGGGGGGGGGAGTAATGCATTTTCGTGGCGGGTGAAAGTTACTAATATTTTAACATACTGGCTAGATTAAACATGAAATATATAGTTTTTTACAAGAACCATTTTTCACATTTCAAGCCCATTACATCACAGTATTATTTGCTATATTAACATAATTTTATAGCAAAAATTCAACGATCGAAATTCTTACCTTCCAACTTTCGTTTTCGATTAGTTCATCAAAACGTCCCAAGGAAAAACGGGTCGTGCTAAAGTGCTGACCAAATTAGCGCCCTTCATAGAAATAGAGTAAGATTGCTGACCACTTGCTGACCGTATTAGATAAAAAATGAACATTTTATTATTGAAATGAGAAGTTTTATATCTCAATTCATTCTGAACATAACAGTGAGTGAGCGAGCGAGCGAGGGAGCGTGAGCGAGGGAGCGTGTGTGTGTGTGTGTGAGTGAGTGAGTGAGTGAGTGAGTGAGTGAGTGAGTGAGTGAGTGAGTGAGTGAGTGAGTGAGTGAGTGAGTGAGTGAGTGAGTGAGGGAGCGAGCGAGGGAGCGTGAGCGAGGGAGCGTGAGCGTGAGTGAGTCAGATAATTTAAATTGAACATTTAACTGAAGATTGTTTTTATTATCATCGTTCGAAGTAGAATTATTGTAAATTGTAGCCTGCTCGCCAAATGGGTATAACCTGATGATGAGGGTAAAAAAGGCTTATACCCTATTCTATTCTCGCTAAAGGAGTACTTAATAAAACATCAATTAAACAAAATACCTCTTAAAAACGTCAGCTAAATGGTCAGCACTTTAGGGCGCACCGAAACTGCACGCACACAGTGGTTGATAATATCCATGTACCGATGATTGTTTTGTTCAGTTATACATATCAAAAATATAGTTTGAGTATATAATTAAAGATAATATCTTATATACTCATCCATATTGATCAGTGGGTGAGCATTTGAAGCATTAATTACGGCCTTGCATAATATATCAGTATATATGAGTGGTAACGTTACTGATTATACTTCAACGATATCATGATCCAAGCGCGTATTGTCCAAAACATAATATTACTCACCTAAGTAAACTTTATAGTCAAATGTTGAAAATGTTGATAAATATCACAAACGCATAGCTTTATACTGTGGTATCTCTAACTGTACATGCGTTTCGTTCTGATATGGTAAAACCGCCCAGATAGCTTATAGTATATGTTAAAACATATTAGCAAAAAATAACCTTACACCGAGCGCGTTAAAGAACCAAGACGAACATTTGCTAAGAGCAAGGTTATCCAAGACATCCTCGTATATTACTATGCACATCCCCCCTCCCCTCTCTCTCACACGCACGCACGCACGCACGCACGCACGCACGCACACACACACACACACACTCTCTCTCTCTCTCGTCCCCGATCTGAATCACGTCTTGTTCAGTGTATAAACGTGCATCTGTCTTGACCGCGGATACGCGTTTACACACCGAACTAGACGTGAACATTTCGTCAGAAATAATACCCTCGATATACTTATGCTACAATTATGATAATACAGAAACAAGAAGGTATTTATTTCGTTGAAGATACCGAAGAAGATTGAAAGGTGATTTCCCTTTTATTGCCTAGAGACGATACGTAGAGTTACAATGGTCATACGGGATTATGTATTTTATGGTGACATGCTAAACTCATGCCGAACCTAGGCCTCGCATAAATAACTGTTAGAAACAACTCGGCACGTCAAATGTTGCGTTTTGGTGTGGCATCACCAAAAAGTTTCAAGTTACTAAGAATAAGCTTGTATATTTCGCGATGAAAAGATTAGAGGTATTGTCATAGCCTTGGTGTTTGCATGGTGGTTAAATTTAAGAACATTGTTCATTACAAGACAGAATATCTCTAAGCAATGACTAAGCTATATGTCGAGTTAAGTTCCTTCATTGACTGACTGATAACTGGTTTATATATACATACATTGTTTTTTTTTTTACTTTTATGGAATAGTACTAACACAGTTAAAATATGTCATATTCTTTTTATACATTCAATCATTATACTTATACTTGAAAACATATTTTCTTTAGTCAGAAGCGTTTAAAGCTTCATTGGGTTTAGAAGAAACACTATCGAGATAGTGTTCGTGAAAATGCAAAAAGAACAAACTTACAGTTACGATAAAACCGCTGATATAAAACGTAGTACACGCGTGACCAGAAACATTAATTAGTTAGGCATCTGTAAGGCTTTACCCGATGACCAATTGAAAACAAAACAAAACGGACAGACGTTGCCATCCGCCCGCGGCTCTCTTGTTGTTATATTTACTGCAGCCTTGGTTGTAAGATATGGACGTGTTTGACTTCAATTTCCATATTATAATGACCAGAAATGGTATCAACATGGGAGCAACTAACACTGATATTTTTTTGTACATGCGATAAATCGGTGGCGGCGGAGGATTCTCCTGGCGGCGGATTGGGAAACCGAGAAATGATATTATACACATGCTGTTGACTCTTTGTTTCAAGTCACGATATTTCGAGAAACTATATTCGTTTCATAATGCCCTATTTTGATAGTACAACACATTGTTTTACCATGTTTTCATATTTCCTCACCATATGTTTTGTTACAGTATCTTGTTTCTTTTCTATTCAAAAGTTTTGTCAAGCCTTATTTTCACATAACACATTTCAGGACGGGCGTATTGGTCCATCCAGATATGAATTTCGGGAAATGTTATTTTACACGTGCTATTGACTTATGTTTCATTTGACGATATTTCGAAAAAAAAATAATGGTTTTAATAAATTCTCTATTTTCATTCAAAGCTAGTGTTACGTTTTCCCTTCATCCATACGAGTTCGAAACGGCCTGTGACTTAATACCTTGACCTTGGACAATACATAAATAGTTAATATTGATGCAAATACTTTGCACAAATTGCATTATTACAGCTATCACTCGAACAATGTCATGGTGGACAGAACAACGTTTCTTACTTTAACGACACAGAGCGATTACTGCGTAGGAGATTTATCTCACGAACAAAACACTGTTCTACCATCTTCTTTTGATTTTACATAATAACAAAGCATGTTAGAAGTGTAAGTTGAATATATACTTTTGATATTATGTTATATACTATTTCTGACCGTCCCATTTAAAAAAATATGATAGAACACATTTATGTTAAGAAATAAGTTATGTTTATGCATGTGGTTAATTGTATTTTTTATGATCTACATCATATTCTTATCTTCATGTATATCATTGATATTTTTACAAATGTGTTTAATCATATGACTGGCATTTAGCATGACTTAACGTTTGGGTCCTTGCCTTTTGCCCCTAACAAGGGTTTAATATTGGAATTTCCTGCTTATCCCTGTATTTTGTATTGTATTATATTGTATTATTGCGACAACAGCGATGGATTCATTACTGGAAACAAATGCCAAAAACATGCTTCGCATCATTCTAATAAAGACACGTTTTAGATACAATCTTGCAAAAGGTTTTTAAAAGATTCGACCAGAACAAAAAAGACAGACATCTATACACAAGAAGGAGCCATCTGAAGCATTGTATTTAGTAGTAAAACACTGGTTTTGTCACGTTATTTATTCAAATATTCAGACTTTTTTAGGAGATTTCCACGCAAGACACTTTCATCGGACACAATATATTTTTTAAAAGCATTTTAGTGTAAAAGTCACTTTAAGTAGTCTTTCACGTAGGCCATGTTTATTACATTGATTTGAATACTGCACATTCTGGCGCCAGCTTTTCCACGATTGTTAAGCAAACAGCAATAAAACAGGTCGATGATTTTCTTTCTTTCTTGTGTGTATGACTGACTTGAAGAAACTCATGGCTTTTTAGATGAGCTCTTTGTCATGACAAAAGAGTAATTTTAGGAACACTGTATACTTGTTTAAATCAACGCCTTTTGAAGTCCAAATAATTATTCACTAATACGTCAAATAGAATGCTCTAAATGTTTCTAAACGAATGCATGTTCACAAAAATAAACATATGGCCAAATACTTCCGTCATTCTTCATGTCTTTTAATAAGGCCTTAACAATTGTTTGATTAGGGTAATATCCCCAAACCTACTATGTAGGGTAGGTAGGGATTCTTCTTCTTCTTCTTCTTATTCTTCTTCTTCTTCTTCTTCTTCTTATTATTATTGTTATTATTATTATTATTATTATTATTATTATTATTATTATTATTATTTTTATTTTTTTATTTTTTTTTGTTTATTTTCTTTTAAATACAAAGTATGTCATGAAGGTATTTTTCGTGCAAATGAGACTGTCTTGCTAAATCACTTCCATATATATTTGTTGCTTAGATATGGATTTTCATTCTGTCAAATATTGATGTCAGAGAGTAAGATGTTTTTGACAATTTCATGTTTATTAGGGAATACGAACTTCAAATAAACTTGTTGGCTAGTTTAATGGCTTTAATACCGACGTATTAAACCAATGCAGTATAATACAGATATTTTTGCTTCTGAACTGACAACTCAATTGAAAAACAAATACATAGAATTGATGTAAATTGAATAGCACAGTTTGGAGAGGGTTAGATGAATAGAAACTATATGTAGCCAAGCAGGGAGTTGAGCTCACGACCTTCGGTATAGATGGTCTTTACAGAAAGTCTGGAGTTCGAATCCTGGCAAGGCTATACATGTTTAACCCAATGTTAAATACATATCGTCGCTTTCGGACGTAAAAGGCCTAACTCAAAAAATCGCTTTTTTCAGGAGATAGAAAAAAAATAAAACAAATAATAGTTTTTTATTGAAAAACGATCATATATAATATAATGTTCAAAATATAGTACAATTATTATAGCTTTGTTGAATTTGTTTGTTTTGCATCTGAATTTTGCAAGTTTTAAGTTAGGTATGTTTCTGTCTTTATTTGCTCGTTTTGTAGTGAGATTTGTAAAATAATGAACATTCATCAAACCCAAATCTACAATAATGTACAGTTTCTTTGCATATTTATTGCACTAAAACAACGTAGTTCCATTTTGATAAACCATATCAATGTTGTCCATGATTTACAAAATCTACATAATAAATGTTTGCTGTTATGAATGCATGGCAAAAATACAACAACAGCAAAACCTTTCAATACTCAATCTTGAACAGAAATAAAACAATGAACAATATAAAACAAAATTAATTAAAACGCCCTATTCTAAGCTGACTTTGCTCATAATTGTTAGAAGAAATCATATCCACTTTACGATAATATATAAATTACATGTTTGTGGTTGGGGGTTAAACAAATTGTTGTGATGTCAACTTTTAAAAACATCACTATAACATACATGTACAGATTAAGTCTTACTTAGACACACACAATAAACAGCATACTAGTCTATTATATTTAAACGTTGAGGCAAAGGTACTTTTTGTCAAAGAACAAACAACATGGTGAAAAACCTGTCTTCAAGTACATGTATTATACACTTACTGGCGAAAAAGGTTTATCGCATATTTGTGTATTCAGATTAACAACCATGTTGTAAGTGCAAACTTCTTAAAGACATCACTAAAATAGTTTAAAAGTCTTACTTAGACAAATACAAATACCAGCAATGTGTTTGAAAATTAAATGCATTTTACGTTTAAGAACAGACAGCATGGTGAAAATCTTGTCATACTTATACACGCACGAAAATATGTTTGTGGAAAAACAAAACATATTTTGTGAAGGCAAACTTCTTTGTGACAACACAATAATAGACGTGTATAGATAAAGCACACATCCGGAGAATCTATAAATCCTAAAGATTGTGGCAAATACGGATATACCAAATGCAAAACCACATTGAAAATAACATGTCTTGAAGATAGTCATAGCAAACTGTTACCACGTCTAAGTATGTAAAAGTGTGTCATAGAAGCTGTGATAATCGCGCGGAATCACAGATTTCAGCTGTTGAAGGTGCTCATACTTCTGTTTCCTAATGGAAAGCGGGTGCCTATACAGATTTTTTACCCTGTCGGAAATAGAGGGACTGGCAACCCTGCTGCTTCGAGGTTTGGGTATATCGCTAAATTCGTCAGAGTGGTTTAATTTGGACGCAATGGATCCGTCCGCATTATATTTCAAAACCCGAATGTCAGTCATCTTTGCACTACAGCCTGGTTGTATGGATGAATAATACGTCAAAGCATTTAACTCATTGAAAAATGTATGGTCTACATATTTGACCATATACGGCTGCTTACCGCGGGCCTGTTCTATGGCTTCTACATAGTTTTGGGGTACAAAAATGGGCTTCTTTTCTAAACTGCGTTCAATTACGGAGTGTACAGAGTCACACTCCATTTGTGTATGACCCCTTTCTAAGTATTTCTGCACCACCACCACATTGTGCTTTGTTGCAAATAATAGCAGGGCGTTGGACATAATACAGTTTCTGTTTTGATATGTACATCCATCACTGTAAATGATAATTGTTTCGACAATCGAAAGATCTAATGTCTCTAAATAATCAACTAAACACGACGCAAAACAATTTGCATTTAGTTCTCCTTCTCCTTCATGCAAAAAGTAGTTTGTGGCACTTGCCGTTGTCATGTCATATATTGTAAAGTTATGGCAATATAGTTTCATCTTGTAGTACAAGGAGCTCGCGTTCAACTTGGGACATACTTTGTAAGTCAATGGTAAACAATTTCGTTGTTGAATCGTGCTTCGCCTTTTCTTTGTCTGCCTGATTTGCTTCTCTAGCTTCGTTTTTCTTTAGAATGTGGGCTTGATAAATGTCTTCGTATAGATTATTATATTTTCTTAAACCAAAAGACGGACCTATTAATTAACCTTACAATGTAGATATGAAAAAGTCTTTGAAGACAGTGATTCCCGTCTGTTGCTTTTATAACAGTTACTTTTATGGAATAATCTATTATCATTAATGTTAATTAAAATGGTAAATTAATATATATATTTTTTTAAACTGACCGATATAAAAAATAGTGTTATCTCACATAAACCTTTTCTTCTGTTCTTTTAAACATGAGGGTTTCAGTACCTCTTCCTCAAAAAAATATGTATCAGCTAATAATAGGGACCTTAATTTCAGATAACAAGCAACATTATGTTCTGCCAAAGGGCCTGGAACAGGGTTGTTAACTATGGCGCATACCCCATTTTGTTCTAAAGATATTGATGATAGACATTGTGAATAAAAATATTTGGTTCTGTAGTTCTAAATTATTGCATTTTAATTAGTTGTTTATTTAAAAGAAAATGAAATCGCAAAAAAGTCTGAGTTCGAAAGCGCATTGTCGATTGGATAGAGGCATATCCAGAACCAATCAAATACGTCGTTACAAACGATGCTTTCATCCGCGTTTATTTCCCTTTGAAGCTTTTTTTTCGCTGAGGAATGAAATAAATCGCGGACGAATAACAAAAGTGTTATGGGAATTGGAACAATCGTTAGTGCCAGCAGCCTATTTTTAGGTAGGATCGGGTTACCCGAAACAAACCGAAACTTATTTACGCCTGACCGTCGACATATACGTAAGAAATGGGTTATAGGAGTAATAGGAAGGATACAACGTCCTCTAACTGCTGGAATTCGATAAGCTGTTGAAATGGTATGAATGAAAGAAATGTGTAGTTTAATTACATAGCAATAAAAATCCTGGTCTAAAATATGAATCAAACAGGAGCTTCTGTTGCATTAAACATGCATACTGAATGCCAATTGTACGTTGTGAAATAATGGAATGAACTTTATCAATTGTAAAAACAAACTTTAAATACATGTGTTTAGTTTGCTGTAGCGATAGTGTTTTTAACCAAAATGTAAGTCCTGGAATGTGCGGTAATACTATACTCACCATAGACCACTAAGCCAACCTTTAAATGTTTGTTAATATGGGTTTTTACATCTGAACCAATCAGAATGTATTTATAGACGACGTTCATATTTCATAAAACGCCTTTTTGCTTAATATCTTTGTTTGAAAAACGCAGATAAGAAACTTAGTTTGATACTTCCGATTGGTAACAGTGTAATACTATGTTTGATTAAACTTTAAAATAAGCTTTCGGTCTTTTTGAAAAAAAAATAACCGCATACATTTTACTTCGCATCATTTAAAAAGAGTTATGTGAACTATTGTCTATTTATGTATATCATTATTTTAGGGGCATTTAAAATTAATATCACACGTTGAAGTGAATATTTTCTAAATTACATATTGCATAAATTACTTAGTGTACTGTTGGATTAAAGTTGATTTTCGAAACATTGCACAGAGTTTGTTTCTTGCATAATGAAAACGGGATGTCTTTGAATGAGGGAAGTGTAGAACAGGCAAAGATGCTTAACTCAGTTCTCAATGCATATAACAGGGAAGCTTACAGAATTCCATCCTTTTAAAATTGCATGACGTCATAGATGACGCCATCTTTTATGCATCAAAATCATCACAGTACAACCCTTTCTGTTTTTTAGATGCACTCTTACTCCCAAATAAGATTTACCACAATTAATAATATTGTTTTAATATTCCAAAAAGGATGAATAAATGTCCTAAACAATGGTTCTTATGAAGGATATGAGTTTGATTTTAAATAAATGAGCATAAAACACGGTATTTCTACCTTATGAGATTATACCATTTACCAATCATTTAATATTTTTGCGCTTTCTGCTGTTAAATACACGGTTACAATCTTGTTATCAGTAATTAATATTTTCCATAAATGCATTATTTAGTAGGTAGTTTAAGTATTATCAGTCAAAATTTATAGTTTTTTATACATGTGTATGTATTGATTTTGAATAAGAGTGTCACTTTAAAGTTCATATATTGTTTAGAATATTAACGAACTGTTTAATTAACATATTATGCAAGATAATGTTTTTTATTTAAACGAGTAAACATACATGATTGTAAATACTGTTTTGTTGTTATATATGGGGGCGGATCCAGGATTCCACGTTAGAGGGGGCGTAATTTAGGGGCGTACCCTTTTTACTTGTGCCCCTCCCTTAGAAACGAAATTTATTTGGTGTAAAGTGTTGGCAGCGGGGTTCAGTGGTCCTCCCCCAAGAAAACTTTAACAATTTCTAGTCCGGAATGGTGATTTTCGGACGTATTTTATTACTTTTCTTCTCCTATATTGAAATAAAAAGTAAACTTGGCCGATTTAATCCGCTAGTGAAATAGTTGAATGAGTTGAAACTAAGAATGAGGATTGACCGAAGTATTTTTGTGACACTATGTACCAAAGATAAACCATTGAGATCACTGCCAGGAGCCAATTTTGAAAATAACCTTGTATTAGCGGCAGTGTAAGTAACAGGGATGGAATTGGAATTCTGTTTTCTCAGCGATTGTGCGGATATTAGCGTGGAATATGCAACATAGCGCTAATCACTGCCAAACGGTATTACTGTTATTTCTAATTGAAAGTGGTTATACGAGTATCGTTGTTTCTAATATATGAGATAACTGATGAAGTCAGGTTAGTTATGTTAACTGATTGTTTATTACTACCGTCAAAATGGAGAATACTGTTTATTAAACAAATATCAACAACTTTCAAAGAGATACCGATAAGAGTTCGTGCGGAATAAAAGTAAGTATTTTAGATATTTCTTAACCTACAATTCATTAACCGTTGTACATTTTAATTAGTTGCTTGAAAGGATTGAATATCTCATAACATTTCATGATAATGCAATAAACCACGCCAAAACTGATGATTAAGAAAAATACAAATTATATTGTTGTGTATATCTACATTATTTACAGTATGAAATTATTGTAATTTATAATCATCATATTAAACTGAGTTGTGTTTGTCGAAGAAATGTATGATAATGATAGTGTGATTGTATGTTTTGTATGTTGCTTAATATGTAACTTTGGTATATGTGTTTTTGTAATACTTTTTGGGTGAAGGCCATGCTGGAAATAAGTAGTATGTCTGTAATGATTGTACACTTAGTATGTAACCTTCGATAAATAAAGTTATTATTATTATTATTATTATTATTATTATTATTATTATTATTATTATTATTATTATTATTATCATTATTATTATTATTATTATTATTATTATTATTATTATTATTATTATTATTATAATTATTATTATCGCTCCTGTATTGTACTATTGACTGAAACAGCTCAACATGTATTATTAAAGAATTTTAAACTTTGTGTTGGTATACCCGTTTAACTTCAAGTTTCAAGTTTCAAGTTTTATTTTCAAACAACTCAGTTCATATAACATGACAGCATGAGCATGTGAAAAAGAAATACAGCAACACAAACTTATAGTTGTTAAGGAGTATCATTATACATTTAAATGGTTCGGGAAAGATGGATTAAAACCTTCCGCTCCTGTTTAAAAAAGTATGATTTGTTTTCGTTTTCTCGGCCAAAAAACTACGAACAAAGAATAAATTTGTGTAGCACAATATCAACTGTTGTTTAGTTGTGCGCCTGTTTCGAAAAGCAAGCATCTGGGGCCAATTTAAATTAAATACCTTAATCGTAAACCTACCGTTGCTAAAGAGCGCTCAGGTAGACCAGTGAAGTGAAGAATCTAGCGGTAAATGTCTAAAAAATACAATTGGGTCGGGTTACCCGACCCTACGTACGAAATCGGTGCCGACCCTACCGTTTTTATAGTCAAGTCTGTGTTTTAATATGTAGTTCAAACCCTTTTACGCTTCATAAACAAGACTATATTAACACCATTCTTCAATGATGACAGTTACGTTCTTATATATAGCCCACTTATAAAAATATAATTATAAAAAGCCTACCTACCCTACAAGTTTTTGAAAAGGATGTTGCCCTAATAAAACCAATTTTTGGCCTTCACTAAAACGGGGGACCTGAAGTAGAAGTAATATTTTAGTACTATTTCTAAACGATTTTTAATTTCAAAGATAATATTATTTCGAATACTTCAATGAAATGAGATGAAAAACGAGCATGTAAAAGCATTTTCATGAACGGATTCCTACGAAATGTCGTTAGGGCCATCGCCTGTGGATTTATTAATCTGGAAAACGACAGTACGATGATGATAACACGAATAATACGATGATGATAACGCGACAGTACGATGATGATAACGCGACAGTACGATGATACTAACGTGACAGTACGATGATGATAACGCGACAGTACGATGATGATAACGTGACAGTACGATGATGATAACACGAAAGTACGATGATGATAACGCGACAGTACGATGATGATAACGCGACAGTACGATGATGATAACGTGACAGTACGATGATGATAACGCGACAGTACGATGATGATAACCTGAAAGTACGATGATGATAACGCGACAGTACGATGATGATAACGGGACAGTACGATGATGATAACGGGACAGTACGATGATGATAACGCGACAGTACGATGATGATAACGTGACAGTACGATGATGATAACGCGACAGTACGATGATGATAACGTGACAGTACGATGATGATAACGCGACAGTACGATGATGATAACGCGACAGTACGATGATGATAACGCGACAGTACGATGATGATAGCGCGATTGTACGATGATGATAACGTGACAGTACGATGATGATAACGCGACAGTACGATGATGATAACGTGACAGTACGATGATGATAACGCGACAGTACGATGATGATAACGCGACAGTACGATGATGATAACGGGACAGTACGATGATGATAACGCGACAGTACGATGATGATAACGTGACAGTACGATGATGATAACGTGACAGTACGATGATGATAACACAAAAGTACGATGATGATAACGCGACAGTACGATGATGATAACGCGACAGTACGATGATGATAACGCGACAGTACGATGATGATAACGCGACAGTACGATGATGATAACACGAAAGTACGATGATGATAACGCGATAGTACGATGATGATAACGTGACAGTACGATGATGATAACGCGACAGTACGATGATGATAAGACGAAAGTACGATGATGATAACGCGACAGTACGATGATGATAACGCGACAGTACGATGATGATAACGCGACAGTACGATGATGATAACGCGAAAGTACGATGATGATAACGCGACAGTACGATGATGATAACACGAAAGTACGATGATGATAACGCGACAGTACGATGATGATAACGCGACAGTACGATGATGATAACACGAAAGTACGATGATTACGCGACAGTACGATGATGATAACGTGACAGTACGATAATAATAATGCGACAGTACGATGATGATAACACGAAAGTACGATGATGATAACGCGACATTACGATGATGAGAACGTGACAGTACGATGATGATAACGCGACAGTACGATGATGATAACACGAAAGTACGATGATGATAACGCGACAGTAGGATGATGATAACGTGACAGTACTAAACTGCATTAACGAAAACACGATATCACGATAATACGATGGTGAAAACGCGAAATAACGACGGTTTAAAAACACGATAGTATATCGCATTATCATCTTCGTACTGTCATATTATCGCATTTTCGCTATCGTACTTTCGCGTTTTCATCATCGAACTGTCGCATTTCCGTTATCGTAGTTTCGTGATTTCGCATTTTCATCATAGTACTATCGAGTATCGCGTTTCAGATAAACACATTCATAGGCGATGACCCTAATGGCATTCCATTTATTTCGAAGATTCCAGCTTATCATTCCATATAACAGACGTTTATAATATAAACTTTATATAGATAATAAAAATCACTGCGTGGTTCAATAAGTTTTATAGCTGACCATATTTAAGGACTATCCAATTCCAATACATGGGATGATCAATTTCAGACTTATTACGCTTATGATCATCTGCAGTGTGTACAAGTAGACAGACCTTTACCCCAAACAGATGCTGGTTTTAATACCAGTTCTCGATGGAATTTCTATCAGATGTCGTATCATAAGAAAATGATTATAAATCTTTATCCCAGGGGATACATTCATACGCAATTCTGAGAGTATTTCTAACCCGCATGCGAACTATTACACCCTTGTTGGCGTTAATCGCATTAATTCAATAACAGTATAGTAAACAACATAACCTTGAAAGACGACGTCAACAATTATAGTTATGCATATGCCTATTTCGCTTATTTTTACTAAACTATTTGAAAAGGAGAAAAACAAAACAATGTGAATTCAGCGAATTTGCACAAATTGGGCATATATAATTTGCATTATACTCGATTGATTATTGTTGTCTTACTTCCAGTCATTGATGCTGTGTACAATAGTACTTAATTGTTTGTATATCTGCACTGTTATATACATCTTATGTTTTATATGAAATTATGCCCCATATAACGCCGATATGTAGCTCGATGGGCCGGTTGTAAAACTATTCATTATGAAATGTCATTATGCTACGTACGCCTATCACTATAATACACAATTTACTTACTTTACACACTCTACTGAACTTGTTTTTATAGATATTTGTTATTTATTTGTACTAACAACCGATCGTTATCATACACGTAACTCTCCGCTCTAGACCAAAACGTGTTCCCCTGCTTTTCGCATTCCAAACAGGGCATTTAAATACATTAGTGTTCATGCTCATTTCCTCGTCAATCGGATCGTTGGACGGATTCATCACATCATCGAATAACTCAAATAGAAGAACCTTGAAGACCAAAAATCCATAAAGCAAAGTACCACCAGCAAAAATGCCATTTAGTAATAATTGTTTTCATTAAGTGGTGTTTTAAAAACTCGCGCATGCGCAATGGCTATTATAGAGGCATATCGCGCTCAACACTAAGAAAGCTAGCATTAAGTATTATTCTTCTAACACTTACGGTTTTATATAATATTATTATTGTTCGGAGAGCAACGGTCGACTGTATTCCTTAAAGAAAACTTTGGATTAAAAAGCTGTTTTTTGTACTTGAAGTCTCCTAATAAGAGTTTTAAATCACGAAGTCGCAAGCAGGCATCTAACCTTTATAACTTCATGGAATCCTGAGTGACTGTTGATTGGAATCTTATTCCACAAGTTCTATAGTTTATGGTTTCTATTACTAGTACTATAAATGAAGGAAACTATCGGCGCTTTTGTTGATACAGAACAAGTGTCAGTTTTAGTTTCAAGGGTTTTGGCTGTTTGGAAACTAAAATAATTCAAAACATGTGCATGAAGTAACAAACGAACGGTTTCGTGTACAGTTTCAACAACATGGTCGAGCCTTTGCATAAAGCCATTTTTTCTGATTTTTTTTTCGAAACAATGATACCGCAGATGATCGTTTGCCTATTTTAAATAATACATGATGCTTTAACACAAGTGTTGGATCACTGTCCGCAATGTTGTGTTTTTACAGTGAACTGGTTTTCGGATGGAACGAATCTACGAAACTGCCTCCGGACGGAGTTTCGATAGTTTCCAAAACCAGTTTCGTTTTTCGTAAAACAAACGATCAAACTAGTTATCATTTAGTTTGAACGTTTTAGTTTAGAATACAACCTAAATTTTAAGCAAATGAAATTGCAGCTGGGCAATCATTAAGTATTAGACTTAATCATTAAGAATTCCGCCTTCTGCCTCTCATTCGATACATACTTACTGCGTCAGATTTTGCGTTGCCAATGTACCAGCCAATGCGTTTGTATTATAAGCCAGTCGACTTGAAGATGACTTGAAGTAATTTCTTAATGATAAAGAAGGACTCCTTCGCTACGCCCACTCCGCCCACTCCGCCCATTCTTAATCATAAAGAATAAACTTCATGTCTACCAACTATAACTTGTGAAACCGATACCAACAAAAGCGCCCTATGAACGCCCGTCTAAGTTTAATTAATATCCGATTAATATCGACATATGTACAGTGTTATTGACACGGATGATTAAGGGTGATGTTTTCGTTTAGAAGCAGTTCGCTGAGTTCACTTCAAACAGTGTGAAATGTTTGTAGAAAGTCGAATGAAACGTCTAGATGGATAAACATAATCGTGTATTTGCGTGGAATTTTTTGTTTGCAAAAAACAGCTGTTTAGGCTGCATATTATATGGAAACAGGTACCGGGAAGTTCTCGATCATTTTGGCATGTTGGATGCTAAAATTACGTAACACGATATAATATTTATGTATTGTAGTTTTCTAATATTCACCAAACGGGAACCAATCATTGACCCTTCAACCTTTTAAAATCGTATATGCAACCTGCCGTATCATTTTCGTTACCATTGCTGTTATGAATATAAAAGTATGAATTTAAAATGCATATGCGTATTATATTTAAACAAAACATAGTGCGTTTTTCCCCAAACTATTCCTGAATGACGTTCTGCAATGTCAGAGCCAAAATGATAATTCATATTGTAACCTATCAGTGGAATTGCGCTGATTTTGAACACATTGCTGATAACGGACAATTCAAGGAACACCTGTAAATGCTAATAAACACTAGGAAGGTGGGCATATTACTGGCTATGTTGATATCTAAAAGAACTAATTGAACAATAAACATTACTAAACTTTTCCTCGCGGATCGAGTCTGATTTTGACTTCAATTTAAAGTGTTATTAACCATTAGGTCACGTGGATTTACCTTTTTGGAGAAAAAAACATAGTGCGAGTTACACACCAGAAACACCCGCTGACGTCAATGGTATATAACCGGTTACGTTTTTGGTGAACTCAAAAAGTTATCGAAAATGTCTATGGATTGGTCAATATTTATCAAATATTAACTTCTTACAAATCAAATCGTTTTAACCAGTCAACTAACCATACTTTACACTATGGACAATCATTAAAGTTTTATTATAGTGGCGGATCCGTGACTGGTAGTCTTATCGGAGTTATCGCCGAATGGGCAAGGCCCGATTGCGAGTAATAATAAGCTTACACATCACCACTGCAGACATATTCATATGATTTTATTATAAATTAATATTGTTTGTTGTTTTTAACCAATATTTAATCAAACTTCCTAATGAAATAAGACGAGTTTAAAAGGCTAAACTTATTTTATGCCATAACTTATTTTGGAAAACACTGTTTATATACAAAAACGTCTTTATTCTTTATCGTGGCAGCATCGACACAATTTGAAATAGTTTCGATATCACTATATTAACTGAATACTTAATCGTTTAGATTGTCAAAATACTTATATATTTTATTAATTTACATTTTAATAGACTTAATCTTGTTTGTTTGTTAAGTTGTAAGTTGTAAATACATTTCCGAAATGGCAAAAATATATAATCATACATCAATGTGAATACGTAAATTATAACATAAAGTCATTTCAACATTCTTTGGTCAATGTGTCTAAGCAGACTTAAAGGGACTCGTTCATGTTTTTGGACCCAAAAATGGTTTTTCCGGTAAGCATCTTAAAACACTTATTGTATCATCATTTAACTCAATAATATCGAAATTGCAGAAAAACTACAATTATACAGTAAAACTGCGATCGCTCGATGACCGCGCTAAAAACTTGAGTGATCCGATGTTTCGAACGACCCTAGTTTCCCTTTTAGTCCATTATGAAATTTCTTACAATGTATTTACAAAGTCTTCAGTTTAATTACGCACGTGAAGTATAAAATGAATATTGTTTTAGTGGGGTGCAAACCGACGCCGGTAAAATCAAGAAAACATTTAAAAAACTGGTAATTTCAATCAACCAATCACACAACAACAAAGCCGTTGTTAAAGCTAATGCAAATTGTTGTCGAAGATGATGTTTGAGCAAATATCAACATTTTCTGAATTGTTTCAGCTTTTAATATCTTAGTTTAAACACTCCTAATAATTTGCCACACTTTATTTCGTGATACAAAAAGTGCATTTTACAAAAAACACATGAACGAGTCACTTTAAGATGCAATTTCGGAACAAAACAACACTCAACTGTCATCTTTTATGGAAAAACCCGATTTGGAGAAGACAAATTTCTGGGAATGCATAAAATGACAGTTTGACATTTAGTTATGATGTTATTACTACATGGTAATTACACTGCACTCTATGTGGATATTTGACATACAGTGCTACTTGTTGTGCAATGTGTATTGGATGAAAACCCTCCCTGTGTGTCATGTTGTGTCGGATATTGTCGGAATTACGCGTTCAAAGGTATTTCTTTAGCAGCTATTTATATATATATTTAAACATATTTCCGACATTATATTTTACAGCATTGAATTAAAAGACTGGCATGCACCAAAGCAGTAAGTTTCTAATGGCTGTTACTTTTTTTAAAGTGACATTCACATGGATTCCCTGCTGACGACACTTGTTCTTAAAATGTGCGTTCATTAATGAATCGAATAAACACAAACCAATTACGAACAGATACTTGCTTGAGCAGAAACGCTTACAAACTATTCAATGTCATAATTAACGCTTTTCGGCATATTGGAGCATTTTTATCCTCAAATATTTACTGTCTACTACTTTTATGAAAACTTGATTGTGAAAGACAGCCGAATGATGATGTGAATCACCCTCGTGTCCGTTTAAGGGTAAAAACCAGTACTTACGTCCATTTTGAGTGGCCATTGGAAAGAGCTCCTGGTGGGACATGACCCCACACCCTCACTTATTTTATATATTTTTGGATACTATTTCACTTATTTAAAGATTTCCTTCTGCCTTATACCATGATTCACAGTATTTTTCGCCACATTACACGCAAAAAATCAAACCAAAACCAACGTATTTGTATACCCTTTAAGCTTGAGAACGTTTGTAAATGGTGTAGCAATGTTTGACTGGTCGAGGTAATAAAACATGCTTTGAGCTATCTCCTCACTTATTATCTATTGTACATTATATAGATTACAGGCTCGCAGCTGAATGGACGCAAAAACGCAGTTGCGTAATGAAATTTTGACAGGTCGAAGTTTTTGTCAAACAAAAAACCCCGAATTTGAAATAAAAACCGAAGGAGGGTAGGCGGTGAAGGGGTTAGGCATCGATCTGCACAATCCCAAATTGGCCCTAGCTACGCGCCTGGATTGATTGAATGCACTGCCATAAACCGTAATATAATGCTGAATCGAGTCATGTCAGGGAGAAACATATAAAACATATCATTTTAAGATTTTAAATCAGGCAAAAATACAAGGGTGCATTTTTTTTACTTTGACACGGGCGGCTCAATAAATTGCGTTAGAGGGGGCGTAACTTAGGGGCGCAACCTTTTGACATACGCCCCTCCCTCAGAACCGATAGTATATGACATCAACTGTTTGCATGGGGATTTGGGGTTACACACTCATGAAAAATTTGGCAATTTGTAGTCGGAAATCAAGCATTATGAGCGTATTTTAATTATTTTTTCTCCGATATTGACATAAAAAGTGAACTTGGGCGATTTTAGAGGGGGCGCGCGCCGGGTTAACCCACCTCTTAATTAACTAGTGTATGGAATAAATTATATTTTCTGTACAGTCCATGCACATTTTCTTATACAAGTAAAGCATAATCATAATTCACACCTACCATTGCAACGTTGCGAAAAATTAAGTGACAAAGATTCATGTCATTCGCAAATAAATCTGTGTTTGATTTTCATTTTTAAAGCTGAGCATTGAAATTATACAAACCTATTGTATTATTTAACAAAATGTCTCGCTGTCATTCAAGACACCTTAAAACATGCTTCATATCTTGTGAAAATAATGAATTAGTACACCTTTCAAATGTTTTCCCCTTGGCTCGTCACATTGAATAGCCAGGTTGATCTGTACAATGTATTATTTTAAGTATGTATAGACACTTTAAAATCTCTCATCTTTAACTAGTACCATCGCGAGATTAAAGTACGGACGGGTGTAATTGCTTGTGGATGGATTTGTTATAATTGACTCCTTAGTTTTGTTAGTCGTAATTGGATAAAACTACAGCAACACGAGTTTTATCATTACTAATTTAAACGCTTAAAGATTAAGGTAAGGTTAAATATTTGGATTATTTGAACGGTTTTGTTCGACTATTCGAAGCATAAGGAGAACCTCTTTGTCAACGGTTAGCAACAACAACAATAACAATTACCTTTATTTGCCATGGTTACATTTGTTACAACAGACTATAGGTTCAATAGCATGGAAGCCGCTTTCGTGCAGTTATCAGTCATGAGCAACACACTAAATACGTCACATACCCGTTGATATGATAAAGCTACAAACCAAACCCTTTCGATGTCGAAAATATATTGCATGCAATCTGCAATTCAAGTGACACTCTTATTCAAAATTAATATATTCACTTGTATGACAAACATTAATTTTGAGTGATAAACCTCTAACTACTTACTAAATAATGCACTTACGGAAAATAGTAATTACTGATAACATGATTGAAACCGTGTATTTAATAGCCGAACACGCAGAAATATTAAATGATTGGTGAGTTATAAAATATTTATATAATCTACTATTGTCCCATAAGGTAAACATACAGTGTTTTCTGCATCTTTCTCTTAAATCTAACTCGGTTTCCTTCATAAGAACCATGTGTTCGACATTTATTCATTCTTTTTGGTATATTAAAACTATTGTTTTAATTGTGGTAAATTTTATTTGGGAGTAAGAGTGCATCATTAAACATACTCTCAATATTCACCATGCACTTGACTGCATAATATGGCCTGACTGAACGTGTATATACCAGGTCGAAAGAGGTCCAGCGCACTTTCCCGTCGGCAGTATTGATAAAATCGTGACTTATAAACTACGATTGTTTACAATAGAATACATGTATTTAGTATTGAATTATACAAGTTATTTCTGCTGGAAAGAACTTGATCAATAATTACGACAACACACGAAGAGCGTGATCCTGTAAAGCGCGGTAATTAATTAGATAAAACGCGAAACCTCGATGATCAGGATACCAGTGGCTAAGTTCCGTAGCCAAATTGCAGAAAGTATTTTGCCAACAAGAACCGTCTTAAACATTTGATGAGATTATTTAAAGGTAAATAGGATAACGTTTACTAGAAATGACGTATTGTTACTAAACGCCTGTTCGTGACAGTGCTGGAATATAATTTAAGCTATCGCACGCGATCACCTCTTTATCAGCCTCTTTATTGTAATGGTTCATTGGCAATTATACAATGGTATTAGTAATTCTTAAATATAACATTTCTTTTCAATCTTAAACATGAACATGTGTACCGTGTGAGCTTAAAGTACGGCAGAAAATACGACGTTCTTTAAACAGGGGCAGTTACAGGATTTCGTGTTAGAGGGGCGCACTTTGGGGACGCAACTACGAAAGTACGCCCACTTCCGAAATAAAACGAACAGTATAGTATGGTTTATTGGGTTAATTGAGGCTTGAGGTCGTTTGGACTGGCAAATTAAGCCGTTTAAGTCTGCAATAGTGATTTTAAGTGCATTAACTGCATATTGCTAAACGGCTGTTCACATGAAGAAGTAAACTTGAAAAATTTAAGAGACGGCGCGCGCCGGGTTTGCCCCTTCTAAATTCGTTCGTGTTAAATAGCATACAAATATTAAATGAACACATCACAACGCAAGTTACGTGGAAATATGCACGATTTTCGGCCTGCGTGATTCATAAAGAAATGCAGAAAAAAACCCGGTAGAAATGCACTTCATTTCTCGGAACACTGTATCCTCATAAAGTACCTGGGCACTGAATGTTCTCTTGTAAAGCTATCGACATGCCATCTGCCGTTGTCAGTCAGTCTAACCGCTTACCCCTCGAGAGAAGCACGAATACTTCATAAAAGAATACTTCATAACCACATAAACCACTATTCATAATGAAGAGAATCATCTATATAAATTACAAAACTTTTTCATTCGTCGTAACAATGTGTACGAATCAATATGTAGAATTTTGCAAGCACAATCGTCATATGCAAAAAGAAAACAGTGACTTTGGGTCGTTATACTTAAGAAGTAGAAATATGCTGATTGTGCCTGTTTTTATGATTGTGTTCGATTTATTTCTGTCCGTAACTAAAAACTTAAGAAAGTATGCAAAATATGAATAACTATTTGCAACGAGGGGGTACATTATATTTATTATTGCATCATATTTTTCTGTATAAAGATCTTAGATATATAATTGTTGAAACGTATTAAGATATAATAGCTGAACCATTTCATTCCAACTTGCTTTCCTTTTTCATTTTACTAAGCGACAATCTTGAAATAAAATAACATTAAAATGTATTGTGTAATAACACGATACACTAACATGATAATATTCTTTTGCCATGATTAAACGAAAAAAAATGTTCCATGTGTGAAGTACATATAATGCGCACTGCAGGGGCCGATTTCTCGAAACTTCTTAACTCTGTTATAACACGATTTAGCTCAGATCACTATTTCTGTTCTTCTATAATTTGGGAAAAAGTTACATTTTTGGATTTGTTTTTACTGTTTATTAAATTATTTTGACTGATAATCACGAAATACTAAGTTTAATTTATCAAACTAAGGATTAATTTAAAAGGTTATATAAGCTACTTAAGTCTGTTAAGCTTTCGAAGTTTCGAGAAATGAAGGCCGGATGTTACATTTCCAGTTAAAAAAAGTTAATTAAATTAAATTTGATTTTTATACTTTCAGATCATTCTCCAAGACCTATCAACAATGACATCAAATATCACAAACAAATCTTCACTTGAGCTGCAGACTCCCGGGAGGAATCTTTCTCGTTACGATGGCAACAATACCATTATCACAGATGGCCCATTCTTCGACCAAATGAACAAGGAACAAATGGAAATATTTATTTACCCATTTGTGCTCGTTATAATATACATGGTAGTTGGGTTTATCGGAAATTCTATAGTTATCTACATTTTCACCGCGAAATGGAAGCTTACCAAGACAACAGTATTCATCCTCACTCTCGCGGGAGTTGATCTGATGTCTTGCCTTATAAACATGCCGACAGAGGCAGCCATTCTATGGAATCCAATCAGTTTTGATAACGATATTATATGCAAAATATCTCGCTTCACGACCTTCATAGCGTCCGTGTCTTCGTCATTTGTCTTAGTAGCAATTTCAATAGATCGCTATTTGATGGTATGTAGACCGTTTCTAGGGAGAGAGCTGGATGTCAAATACGCCAAAAAGACCTGCTTTGTGGCTGTTCTGTTAGGACTTGTGACCACTTGGCCTTCATTGATATTCTATGGCACGTTCACATACCATGATAAAGTAGTAAATTCTTACACAAATGAATTGGTTACTATTGAAACGAAAACCTGCCTCATATCCAATTTCTATGTTGAAAATTATAAACTGCCCGCTGGGTTTTACTTCTTTCTGTTTGGTGGACATGTTATAATGTTTGTAATACTGACCATGTTGTACCTGCTAATTGGACGGAGTCTATTCATGTCAACGGATGGTGGGAAAGTAACACAAGAAAAGCGCCACAGTTTGAAGTACTTTGGCTTAAGCATAGTGTCAGCATTTACTGGCACCGTGCCCAACAGCCCGAATGACAATCGAGACAAGTTGAGCTTCGGAGGTCGAGGATCACGGGCAGTTTCATTGGAAAATATCAACAGAATTGAACCAGGCCCCCGACTACCAAGTCCTACCCAAAGGAGAAGCACAGATACTTCAACGACTGTTTTAGTAAATGACAATACCACACCACAACCCAAAACTGGTATGGATCAATTCACTAAAAATGATAATGATATGAATAGTAAGCAAACTAAGGAAGGTAATCAGACACCAGAAACAAGATCAAACGATTGCCTTATTAAGCTAGACAACGGGGAAGTTAATAGCCACCTAGCGAACAATAGGGACAGTAGTGGTACGAATGTTAGCGTGTCGACTTCAGATGACAGTAGAGATACAATTGCTAATGAGGCTTCCTCAAAAAGAATGTCTGCCAAGCTTAGATTGGACATGGACAAAGTCTTAAAAGGAAACCGTTTTAATAATAGTGCTAATGGCCGATTGACATCGGGGTCAACTGCGAGCTCTCTCACTCTGACCCCATTGTCAACTACGACACCAGATAGTGTTAGAGCTATTTTATACAGGAGCCAGAGTGTGGAAAGTAGAGCACGGTTAAACCGAATTATCGCGGACGAATTGAGGCACTCCGAGGTGAAAGAGTTCAGTTTGCGGAGTAATACATTAATGATGCGGATGGTCACAATTGCGTTTGTTATCAGTTTCTTTCCATATTTAGTGATCGTGACCCTCAGATATTCAAATCCTGATATTCCAAACAAACTAGGCATAGCGGAGCAAATTGCTTATCACGTGTTCTTAAGGACTTATTTTATAAATTCCATGATTAACCCTTTTATCTACGGGTTCATGAATATGGAATTTAGAGCGAAATTGAAAGAACTGTTTTGTGCGTTTTGTACAAAGTACAGTTTTCGATCTCCAGTGAATATGTGATAATTACCATGATGCTTCTAACTATTCCAACAGTCTGTTAAGTTGGCATGCTTCCTAAATGCTATGTCGATAGGCTTGATTTATTGTAACATACTTTTTAACGAGAGAGTAATTACCGAAGCAGTTAAATTGAATGCCTCATTGTGCAAATGCATCTTTGTGTTTGATAGAAGTTTTGCAGATTTTCAGATGAAAATAAACAACTGTATTTATGGGCGTGCGTTTAATTATCTAATCATTTTATGACATGAAACGCTTCTATTCGTGAATCACTAACATTGTTCGCATATTGAAAGTGCTATATTTACTAAATTGAATCACATGCGACTGTTTACCCTGTATTGTGATGCGTTGTTAGTTGCATAAAATATTGAAATCATCTTTATTTCATTTGTGTATCCCTTTGTCTACGGTAAAATTTTAAATGCCTGCATTTAAAACGCCTGAAGCCACTTTTGCGTTACATTCAAACGTGCCGAGAAAATGAAAGGAACACACATAAAGATACATAATAACCATTCAATTTACATGAAAGGTTACATACATTTGTATTAATCTTTTTCTAGCTTTCCTTATTACACCTTACAGAGACTAGACACCAGATGGTTCCAAAAGCTGAGTTGACCCGTTTAAAAATAGCACATGATGGTTTCCCAGTTTAAAGAACGTACATTAAGAATGTGAAAGTCACGTGATTAGTACAGAAACATATATCGACGTTTTTCTTAAATTAGCTGGGATTTACGTGGTAGACGTATCCAGTAAATTTTCGAACTAGAAAAAAATCCGCAAAAACTTCGAAAGATCGTTAGGATTCGACGCGTTGTACAAAACGATTTCACTTATTTTAGTTTTTGACGGTTTTCCTTTTTTCTTGCAGTTGTATCATCTGGTGTTTAGTCCCTATTACGGTTTTCAAAGGTTGGATTTACTATGCTTGCTAAATATTGAACCTCAAAACTAGGTACACAAATGAAATTTGAAACACTGTATTTGTCGGTTTTACAAACCAACTTTTAAATTATGGAGTACCTTTAAATACTGTGAAATCATTAATGTTCGTGGGCATGAAATTTCGTGGTTTGCCGAATAAAAACAATTTCGTGGGTACTTGAATTCGTGGATTTTCATTTTTGAAAAAAAAAATCCAAGATGCGATCGTCCTAGATCGTCTGCATAATATCCACGCGCTGGCCCGTGATTTCCGTCTTCTACGTCACTCGGTTTATGACACTCGCTAATGTGGTATGACATGCTAATTAGTGCATATACCCATGTCACTTATCGATTTAATTGGGAATAAAGGTAATAAAAGAAGATGTACCCTGATCATAAATACAGATAGGGGAAGCCATTGGATGCCAATTAAGAATTTTGCAAACTGTGAAAACACCGAAAAGGTGCGTATATTGTCACGTTCGGTGCTTAGTAACCTTCCATGTACTAGTTATCGATTAATTATTTCATTAAATAAAAAAATCGAGTACAGACACTCATCACGCACATCTTGTAAACTTGGAGATTTTCATAAACAGCATACGTTTAAACACGTGCTTATAACTGTCATTTGCTGTATAAAACACATTTAATTGATTTGGTTCATTATTTGTTAAAGGCAGTTATAATATATTAACAGAATAATGATCGTAAGTTATACAGTGAGACAGGTTTTAACACTGTATACTGCAACCTCTGTAAATAATATACTAGAGTATGTACGTAACAAGGCAAATGAAAAAGTGAATAAAGGGTTTATATTTCGTGGGATCTTGAATTCGTGGATCACCCAACCCACGAAAACCACGAACATTAATGCCCCACGAACATTAATGATTTCACAGTAGATAATATTACGAAATGCGTTATATCTGTGAAATCACTATATGAGATATTTATCGTTTCCTCTTTTCTGAAGGTAAATGCCTGGGACACTATAAGTCATTTCGTAACTTAAGACGATTTTTTATTATTTTGATAGTTAAAATTCAAAGAAATGTATGAGTGTTTTTAACATTAAAATATGTTGTTATTTTTTAATAAGGTAAATGAAAAGAATATAATTCAGAAAGTTTTATATCCTATGACATATGATATATTTAATTGAGAATAGTGACTCAGTTTAAGAAATGACTTCATACGTTTAATAAAGACCAGCTCTGGTGTTTATAAGTGTCAATTGTACTGCAGCTGAATATAAGGCCAACAACTCTTGATGGATGTGTTTTATCCACCGAATATGTTTTGCTATTTCGTGTGTAACACTTATTTTCAGTTTCACAACTTCAACTCATAACAAATTAAAACTGAATGGCATTAGGCAAAATTAAATGGATTTTATAATCCTTGTTTACGAACTGGTTAGGGAATAGGGACACCTTTTCGCCCGGAAATAGAGGCTTTTCTTGAACAATAAATTCTCATTATTTTCGAATGAAAATGTACAGAGAGAAATAAACGCCCCTGAACTAAAAATATGCACGATGCGTATGATGTATGCTTATCTTTAATATGAAATTACGTGCCAAAGAATATTCACTGAAATGACGGTGTATTGTATCAATAATTCGCCACCTTAGAAAAAAGTAATTATTAAAAAAGATGTTCCTGACCGACAACTACATATGATATTTCTTTCCATTATCTATAACATTAAACATTTTGCTCTGTTTAAACGATTATTTGGGGCGATAAATTTTTATTTTTGTTGAGTAGTGAAATCAAAGACCCTCCACTGGAAGAAATGTGGAGCAACCTCGTGCAAGTTCAATATTACTAATAAATTACTCATTTTTGATGCTTTTTTGAACACAAAATATTATTTGTATTAAACAATAAAAAATCAGTTGTTAAACAAGGTTATTACAGGGTGCGCTAATAATTTGTTTCTGCGAAAAAATGCCACCTAACCAGTAATTTCAACAGTTAATTAGCCTCTATAAAATTGTAAAAGCAGTGTTGCCACTTGATAAAATGTGCATTGACGTCGAAATAATGAACGCGTATTATACAATTTCTTTGATTTTGCTTAAATGGAAGAACATTTACTATATACTTACATATACAATTTAGTGACAATAACCTGGTTATAACACTACAAATCAGCGACTGAGCTCCTTAGATGAACTAAAAACGGGGACCCGTTGATTCGATACGTTTATAATATGGTGACATTGTATTAAAAATCTATACATTATCTTAATGTGCGCGCGTATGTGTATTACTAGTTTCACTGCCAGGTGAAGGAGTGCTCTTTATCTGAACAGGTATAATTCCAAACAGTCTTGTAAATCTCTTCTTTGCTCAGCTTAAACAAGTTTATTTATGGATAATAGAAGAACGCTGATTAATAAAAATGTATGCATGTGCATGTCAAAAGGGCACATACAGACACTTGAGAACAGCCCATCCATCATATAACATACAATAAACACATGCTGCCTACTCAAAGCGCAGTCTAAAAAGAGTGATATTCTTTGCCAATTCTTCAGAGTGGATCTATGCGCAATATTCCTTTTCTCCAGCAGTCTGTTTACTGGGCGCCACATATGCTCGCATTCCGACAATGCTTCGTTTTATGATGCATTCAAACGTTAACACATCAATAGAATGAATTTTAACACGATTAACACTGAACTATAAACTCACTTAGGAAGTAGTTCAGACGAGAATTTGAAACATGTCCTGTTTATAGGAAGAACTTTTTTCTTTTTTACTTTAAGACAATCGAATTATATTCAAAAGAGTGATACCTCTGAAGTAAAAGGGTTGAATTCACTAGACAACTTAGATTCAGCTTAAAATCAAGAGTAGAATTAAGGATTTTGATGGACTGTAAATATAGTTCACCAAAAGACTGAAATAAATCACTGAGGCATGTCTAAGGATAATAATAATAATTAACATTGAAAACAGCCTCAGTATACAAGATAGGGACTTTGCAATCAAGGGACTCTGTGTGCATCTAACAGGGATTTCTTTAACACTTTGGCTACAGGGCTTGTCCATGTATCTTCCATTGTATCATTTATATTCAGACTGTTCAGGCATTGTCACGCAATGGTGGGTACCGTTCCGTCAATGTTCCGTACAAACTACAGGTCTCACAGACTTATTATACAGTGGGAATACACAGGGACGAGCCCAGCAGCTCAACAGTTACCGTGATGCTGTTTATGGCACACGCTATAACAGAAAGTCATCAAAAGACACTCCAGACAACAAACACAGTCCATTTATATATAGTTTTGCATGTTTTACAAAAAACAATATCGAGCTCTAAACCTCAGCCTTGTCCTATCATTAAAGCTGCACTCTTACAGATTTACCGTTTTTACAACTTTTTGTTATTTTTTGTCTTGGAATGAGCAAATGTTTGCGTAAATATCTGCAAACCAATGATAAAAGACAGCTGGCAAGAGATCAGGTCGCAAATATTCATATTTCCGTTCGAAAATAAATGTTTTATGGCTAAAAGCATACTAACGGTTTAAGAATAATGCATAAAACATCAATTTTTGAACTTAAATATAAAACTCTGCGATCTTTTTTGTCAGCAGTCCCATATGACTGGTTTACATGCATTTTCACAAAAATGGACCGTTCCAAGACAAAAAATAAAACTCTTGTTAAAACGTTCAATACGTGAAGGTGCAGCTTTAATACACAAAAGCAAAATTAAAAGGTTAACAATGAACCTGGGTGGAGTTTTATCTTTATTTCATTTTGAGTCATTGGAAACGAGCCCTGTGGTGCAACCGTAGCATTGTAGACTAAACATGGCTAGAGTTTGTTATGCTTATTACTGATGTTAAAGTTCTGCAGGTTTACACACATTGTTTTCAGGCTTGGATGTAGTCCATTGAACACACTGTTACACCAAACTATGACATTGTCAAAGCATCACAAATAAAGTACTCGATATTAAAGACATACTTTAACACTAACGCCAATGGCATAATAGAATAAAAGAAATTATATTCATCAATTGTCATTTATTTGTAGTTAAATGAAAATGGACACCACGGAATGGTATACGATAAATTGATAATCTATCATGTTTGTTAGATATTCAAAGTATCGTTTCCAGGAAGACGCTCGATCTAACACAACAACCATTTATGGAGGAAACGCCTAGAAGGTTTAACGTCGACTGCCAGTTCTTTGTGTTTGTTTTATTTCATGCTTTATTGTTGATGCTAGCTACAATAAGGCCTAAATGAATAGTTTTGTTTTCGTTCATTTGCATGAAGTTTCTTCAGATAGAAACGAACAAAACAAACAACGAGATAACTCTTCCGACATGACTTGAACAATCATTTTGAGTTAATCCCCCTTCTAGATCAGTAATAGTTTATTTTTTTCAATCACATATTATTTCAATGACGATAGGTGGAGAATTTACACATAAGTTCATTTTTGCAAACGACACGATCAGGTATCTCTGGACTCGATGAACTGTAAAATTATATTGCTTTCTTGTTACATTACGGGAAACTGGCGTTTTCGGGAAAGTATAATGAAGAATGAAGGAGCATTCGGTGCGCAAGGGGGGTTGTAGAACATGAAGGAGCATTCGGTGCGCAAGGGGGGCTGTAGAGGGTTAGGAAATAAAACGGTATTCGGTGCGCAGGGGTGGGGGTGGTGGTGGTGGGGGGGGGGGGGGGGGCTAGAAAATGAGGAATATTCGGTACGCATGGAGGGGCGAGAAGGTAATCAGTGGCGGTTCTACCGGGGGACACAGAGGGCCCGTGCCCCCCCCCCCCCCCGGCGGGCCGGCAAGCAATGTTTTTTGGGGGCACAACTTTATTGATTTAACTTTACAAATAAGTTGTTTTGTGACAATTTAAATTTTACATAAGCATTTGAGCAAATAAAGAGTTGAATCTGATTATCGAGTATAATATAGTATACGAAACGAAAAAGCCCCTTGATTTCAAATGGCATCGGAGGCCGAACATTTCATAAAAAATCGGCGCAGCATTTTACACAGACAGCTGATCAAAAGTAGACAAATATGGCTGCATTTATACGCGTAAGTTTACTGTTTTCAGAATATATCATATACCATTACCAGAAATATAAGTTAATTTAAACTGTTAGCATGTGCACATTATATGTTTGTCATTCCTTTTAATAATGTCACTGTCAACAAGATATGCGTGTGCCTGACGGGCATTTAACAAAAGTTTGCCGCCTTGAAACTTTCCATTTCGGCCTTTATTATCGTCTAGTTCTCGGAATTATGCTAGAGCCTTTGTAAATGAATACATAATAATTCGCCTGTTAATCCGTCGACCCTGGTTCGATTCCCCAAACCGGCTAGATATCGTTGTTGTTTTTTGAAAGGTTTATCTTAGATCAGTAATTGCTATCTTTTTAATTAAATTGATCTGCCAAACATCATTGACACTGAAGACAAATGTTAATTCCATGTAATTATATGATTAGAATAATGCATTAAAAATTAAGATATGTTTATAATTAGGTGTGCCGCCCCCATTTAGAAATTCCTGGATCCGCCACTGGTAATGATGAGTATTCGGTGCGCAAGAGGTGGGGGTAGAACACGAGGAGTATTCGGTTCGCTAGGGGACGGGTAGGATATGAGGAATATTCCGTGCACGGTGGGGGGGGGGGGGGGGAGAACATGAGGCGTATTTGGTGTGCAAGGGGGACGGGTAGTAAATGAGGAGTATTCGTGGTGCAAGGGGGACGGGTAGGAAATGAGGAGTATTCGGTGTGCAAGGGGGGAGGGTGGAAAATGAGGAGTATTCGGTGTGCAAGGGGGGAGGGTGGAAAATGAGGAGTATTCGGTGTGCAAGGGGGGAGGGGGGAAATGAAGAGTATTCGTGGTGCAAGGGGGGAGGGTGGAAAATGAGGAGTATTCGGTGTGCAAGGGGGGGGGGGGGGTAGAAAATGAGGAGTATTCATGGTGCAAGGGGGACGGGTAGGAAATAAGGAGTATTCGGTGTGCAAGGGGGAAGGGTGGAAAATGAGGAGCATTCGGTGTGCATTAGGAATGATAGTCTACGTCATCGGCCATATAAACTTCACGCAAGGGGTGGGGGGACAGTCACGAGGGGAAAAGGAAATAAGCTTAAGTGACACAGAACAGTTGTCAATTTCAGTATAAGATCGTCTTTTATTTATTTGTGAAAATAAAATGGATTATACACTGAAATCAAAATATATCCTCTTTTACTAGACCTGATCTGCGCGATGATGGATGATGTCTGACCACCCTGAAGAATACATGTGTGTGTTCGGAGGACTGGACAGGTAAGAATGGCTTCCATCTGCTAGGCGTGAGGTGATGAAAGGTAGGAACATTCCGCTAAAGAGATCCATCGATAGCTGTAGAATATCAAAAGTATGTGAACAGAAGTGTTGATCTGATTTAAACTGGCCATTTACAACAATTATAACTGCAACAATTTCAGCGCGGCATTCTAGCTTTATCATTATTCTTGCATACTAGACATGTGTGTCCATATCTTTACCGGGCCAGTAGATCTCTGTCGTCCCCATTTCAGAATATTAAATAATAAAATGGATATTTATACGGGAAAAGAGAGTGTTTAAGAAGGGCAAATTCAAAAGAAGATTAAAAAAACAAAACAATTTCAACAAGAAAAAATCAAAACTTCAAAATGTTACAGCGCGACATGACTTTACACCCAACTGTTCACGCGCTATTTGGGGCAAGGTATAAAATGCAGCATTTACAACACCATTCGTTCTATAAATCATACCGCTGAAAAGAAACATTTACCTGTAAGCGGATGTTTGACTCTCGGGCAAACCTCGTTACCGACATGCAATCTGGTTCGGAAATTCCATCATTCGGCATGTGCACGTGAAAGGTTATAATAAGACCCCAAAGGACCAAACATACTTATTTCACCAATCAGTCTTCAAGCGATGTGACAAGGTAAAAAATGCTCTTAATATAAACAAATAAACGGTCACTTTGTAGTCAGAACTTTTGTTTAAAACAAATGAAGCCTTTACCGAGGTTTTGTATTTTTAAAACCGTATAGTTATGTCACACACTGTGTGTTTAAAACAAGGCAGACTAGTGGGCTCAGTAATTTTATTATTAAGAAACATTTTAGAACATGCAAATAACCAAACAATAAGAGGAAAACTTTAAATAGAGGGCTCAATAACTGTACCCGAACCACCACACACACAATTAATAAGTTGAAAATGAATTCCATTTAAGTGCACTATGGCATTATTATAAAGATTCTTAACTACGCAATATACTTGCAGCGTAGTAAAATGAAAATATTTCGGACAATGTTAACCGTCCATATATATCCAAGGTTGTTTTCGAAGGAAAATTGCCAAGATTGTCCAAATGGCCACCTGGTTTTAACTTTAATGGTCATTCGGATGTTAAAAAGCACTGACGGATTTCTATAAAAGATTATTTATGAAAAACGTGCATCCAAACAAGAAACACATCATATATTTGTTAGTTTATTACACAATGAAATCTAGTATTATTTTTCCTGCATGTCCAGGTTATTCTAACGTATAAAACAAAATTAAAACTGTAAAAAAAGACATTCTTAGACAGAAACAAACTGAACTTTATGGATTTGATGAACGGTACTGTGGTTCTTGTTATATTGTTGTAATATATATATATATATATATATGTTATCGTTGATGTTTACATTTCTAACTATATCTAGTATTGATACATCTGTTAGTAAATGCATTTAGTTTCTCATACATATATAATACAATGGTTTTTTTTTTGTTTTTTTTTTGTACTTTACTAAATAAGAGACTCTCCCATTGTTTTAAAATATCACTATGACAATTATATTTCTTTACATTATGCGCTTTAACTTCTTATAAGTATCAACTGTTTAATGTTTATGTTAAAGATTATGAAGGTAAAATGTTATCACCAATATCTATTTATGTTTAAACTGATTTGAGCATCTATATTTGATTGTCTTTAATAATTATGCATCTCAATGTTTTCATGTTGTACATGTATTTGATAGAATAAAAGTATTGACTTGACTTGACTTGCCTTATATTATGCAATAAACAACATGTATGTTTTATCGAGTATTTGTCCTTGATAATGGACCATCCGATTTTCATTAGTACACGACACCAGCAAGTACGTACTTTGCAAGGATATAAATGACTATTGACGTTGTAGTAACAGTCCGTCTATGTCCTACACGTGTTTATATTTACAACACTTGAATCACTAGCTAATTAAAGGGATGATGGAAGACTTCTCCTCTTAAATAGTCCACGAATATAATTGTTATGTATATATTTGAAACAAAAGTAAAGTTCCCAATATCGCACCATTTCAGAAGACATTAACAAAATTGTTCTTATACACCATATACTAATTGGTCAATGAGGAGAAGGCACACGTCAAATATTATATGAGCCCCGAATGTGCGTACCCTTAAACACTTGATCCGCCCTGCTATCTCATCAAGGCCAGCACAAGCCTACATATATATGCATACGAAGAACATAACACACAACAAGGTTGCGTAAGGCAGAACAATCACAGAGAATTTCACCATTTTTGCAATGATGCTTATTATAAATCATCGGAACAAATACATTGGCTAACAGTTGTTAAAATTATGTGGGTACCACCTCAATGATACACTGCAAAATACAGGGACAAGTCCAGTATTCAAACATTTACATATATACCCAATTTCGAGGCACCAGGTAAGGGCCCAAGCGGCATTGAATGATAGACAACAACGTTATAATATCACAAACAGACAACTCACGCATCTCAGTAGACAAACTAAGCTTATATAAACATTTGCTTGTATTTTAGGTATTAAAATGATTATGAATGAAAAAAAGATACTTCAATGATAACTTTTGCTTTATTTCAACGTGTTTTAATTCATCTAGTTCATCAAATCCCGCTCCCATTTTCCTTCCAAGTATATTACACTAACGGGCGAGTGAAGAATCTGTAATTAAAAAATGCCGAATCTGATTATAATACGTAATAGTCATATTAGGAACTCAAATCAGTTATGATATAAAATATTGACTTTTTTCTTCCCACTGCTTCTGATTCAGAAATACCAATTTTCATGGTTCAGAAATTAAAATTCATTAGATTGTTTTTAGAGGTGTATGTTGTTTTATGTTTAAACTTGCTTATATGGGAAAGGTATCCGTAAAAATAGGAAACAACAACAACAACAACAACAACAACAACAACAACAACAACAACAACAACAACAACACACTAAATAATGATAACCACACCTATATGAATTGCAATCATCGGAGTTGCCGAATTCCCATTGATGTGAACATGGGCCCTGCCAGTAGCGTCAACATGGATAGTTTTTCCGGTACACGCGCTATTTACGTAATCGCCGGAAATGACGTCACAATATGTTCCGACAGGCAAGCCAGTGTTTAGCTTTTCATTAAGTATACTGTTGTCAGAAACAATTGCAAAGAACCCTGTAAAGTAGAACGATTATTTATACTAAGGTAGGAAAGTTTGCGAAAACATATTTTAAATCAACACATGTTTAGCATTTACGGGACTTTTTACGGATTTTATGGAAGCAACTCTTTTAAAGCTGCACTCTCACAGATTGAACGTTTTGACAACTTGTTTATTTTTTGTCTTGGAATGAGCCAATTTTGGCGAAAATCCATGGAAACCAGTTATATAAGACTGCTGACAAAATATTAGATCGCAGATTTTAATTTTTAAGTATGCATTTTTCAAACGGAAATATGTAAATCTGCGAACTGATATTTTGTCAGCAATATTTTCTCATTGGTTTGCAGATATTTACGCAAAAAAATACTCTTTCCAAGACAAAAAATAAAAAAGTGATAAAAACGGTATATCTGTGAGAATGCAGCTTTAAAGCCTTTGTTGAAATTTAACATTTTATGAACAAACACAATATAGACACTGTGTGTGATACTTGATTAAACAGCATTTTGATAATTATCAAGCCTATACTCATTCGAAATCTTTAAACGGCGGATAAGAGCATTATTTATATAAAAGTTCATTTGAACCCAAACGTAAATATAAGAACAGGCCGCTTCTTTAATTAAGTACCACTTATAAAAAATATGTATATTATGTATGCATGCTTTTAGGAACAGCAACAATACAGTTTCTTCATAACGTTGTTGTATACCTCTGTTGCCTCTTGAAAATGCCATCTGGTTGGGCGTCGTGCTCTGCCAATTCTGAAGAGGGGACCCATGTACAACATTCCTGAAGTTAACCATCTTGAATATTGGGGTCCATCGATGCTCACATACCTGTGAAAACGAATATTCGGGCGATTGTACTCTTAGAACTTTCTGATCCGTTAGAAATCTTTAAAATGTTCAAGTACAATATACAGGCTTCTAAATCACCACAGAAATAGATACAAGATAACAATTCATAAGATTAAAAATATCTGTCATGCGTTTCCGTTCCGGATAGAAAAATCCGAGCCAAGGACACCTGCGTTGCCAGGCAACGAGGCTTGCTTACGGAAATGAGTCCCAATACATAATCTATGGCAGCTTTATATCTACTTATAAAATTTGAGTTTGACTAAGATAATTGACAATTTTAGGAAAAGTGGCTTTTGAACAAAATGTAATAAAAGCAAATTTGAACCAATTTTCAGTATCAATGGCTTAATCAGCCTTTAGGATTAAAGAGAAAGTTTAAGGCGAAACCTAATGACTGATATATAAAAGGCGAAACCTAATGACTGATATATAAAAGGCGAATCCTAATGACTGATATACAAGGCGAAACCTAATGACTGATATATAAAAGGCGAATCCTAATGACTGATATATAAAAGGCGAATCCTAATGACTGATATACAAGGCGAAACCTAATGACTGATATATAAGGCGAATCCTAATGACTGATATACAAGGCGAAACCTAATGACTGATATATAAAAGGCGAAAACTAATGACTGATATATACAAGGCGAATCCTAATGACTGATATACAAGGCGAAACCTAATGACTGATACATAAGGCGAATCCTAATGACTGATATATAAAAGGCGAATCCTAATGACTGATATACAAGGCGAAACCTAATGACTAATATACAAGGCGAATCCTAATGACTGATATATACAAGGCGAATCCTAATGACTGATATACAAGGCGAAACCTAATGACTGATATATAAGGCGAATCCTAATGACTGATATACAAGGCGAAACCTAATGACTGATATATAAAAGGCGAATCCTAATGACTGATATATAAAAGGCGAATCCTAATGACTGATATACAAGGCGAAACCTAATGACTGATACATAAGGCGAATCCTAATGACTGATATATAAAAGGCGAATCCTAATGACTGATATACAAGGCGAAACCTAATGACTAATATACAAGGCGAAACCTAATGACTGATACATAAGGCGAATCCTAATGACTGATATATAAGGCTAATCCTAATGACTGATACTAGTATATAAAAGGCTAATCCTAATGACTGATATATAAAAGGCTAATCCTAATGACTGATATATAAAAAGCGAATTCTAATGACTGATATATAAAAGGCGAATCCTAATGACTGATATATTAAAGGCGAATCCTTATGACTGATACATAAGGCGAATCCTAATGACTGATATATAAAAGGCGAATCCTAATGACTGATACATAAGGCGAATCCTAATGACTAATATACAAGGCGAAACCTAATGACTGATACATAAGGCGAATCCTAATGACTGATATATAAAAGGCGAATCCTAATGACTGATACATAAGGCGAATCCTAATGACTGACATATAAAAGGCGAATACTTATGACTGATATTTAAGGCGAACCCTAATGACTGATATATAAAAGGCGAATCCTAATGACTGATATATAAAAGGCGAATCCTAATGACTGATATATAAAAGGCGAATCCTAATGACTGATATATAAAAGGCGAATCCTAATGACTGATATATAAAAGGCGAAACCTAATGACTGATTTATAAAAGGCGAATCCTATTGACTGATATATAAAGCAAATCCTAGTTACTGATATATAAGGCGAATCCTAATAACTGATATATAAAAGGCGAAACCTAATGACTGATATATAAAAGGCGAATCCTTATGACTGATATATAAAAGGCGAATCCTATTGACTGATATATAAAGCAAATCCTAGTTACTGATATATAAGGCGAATCCTAATAACTGATATATAAAAGGCGAAACCTAATGACTGATATATAAAAAGCGAAACCTAATGACTGATATATAAAAGGCGAATCCTATTGACTGATACATAAAGCAAATCCTAGTTACTGATATATAAGGCGAATCCTAATAACTGATATATAAAAGGCGAAACCTAATGACTGATATATAAAAGGCGAATCCTTATGACTGATATTAAAGGCGAATCCTAATGAGTGATACGTATATAAAAGGCGAATCCTCATGACTGATATATAAAAGGCGAATCCAAATGACTGATATATAAAAGGCGAATCCTATTGACTGATATATAAAAGTCGAATCCTAATGACTGATATATAAGTGGAATCCTTATGACTGATATATAAGGCGAATCCTAATGAGTGATATACAAGACGAAAGCTAATGACTGATATATAAGGCGAATCTTAATGACTGATATATAAGGCGAATCCTAATGAGTGATATACAAGGCGAAAGCTAATGACTGATATATAAGGCGAATCTTAATGACTGATATATAAGGCGAATCCTTATGAGTGATATACAAGGCGAATCCTAATGACTGATATATAAGGCGAATCTTAATGACTGATATATAAGGCGAATCCTAATGACTGATATATAAAAGGATGTTATGAAAAAGCTACCTACCCAATCCCCGGCACAAGATAAGTCGTCATTTATGACAACATTAGCAGTACTCATGTCCGCATTGTGTGGTGGACCTTGCCAGTTGTTTTTGTCCTCGCCATTTTCAAAGTGTCTACAAGTGTATTCATAAAATGCTCCAATACAGGTTAAAAGAGGACCATTTTGCATAATAATACTATACATGTACAAAAACTGCTGGAACAAGCAGAGTAGCAAACATTGAAACGAAACCTCTGTTTAGAGACACATAATTTAGGTCAAAAACACACTGGAAATAAGAAACACTATGCAACAAAACAATACAACCAGACTGAAATAGTACAGTTCATTCGTCACAATTAGGAATGATGCACCAACCGAGCCATAGATCTTATCTAATAGTATCTACAACACCTTATTGTCGTTTCGTATTCAATCACAAGTCGGTTCAAATATGCACAGTATAATACACCATTTCTCTACCATGGCATTTTGCCTCTAGAAATATCTTGTACGGTATCTCTATATAACGTTGGGATTCCTGGCCAACCCATAATTTGTTTATGTTATTCCGAAGTGTTTTATGACTATATACCCAGCCACATAGAACTAGTAAACTGACCTGCTCCATCTATATCTCGACATTACCCTCGGGACACCATATGGACTCACCTGTTCCACCAATAACTGAATATTACCCTCGGGAAACCATATGGACTCACCTGTTCCACCTATAGCTCGACATTACCGTCTAGACATCGTATTGACTCACCTGTTGTACCTATAAGTCGACATTACCCTCGGGACACCATATGGACTCACCTGTTCCACCTATAGCTCGGCATGACCCTCGGGAAACCAAATGGACTCACTTGTTCCACCAATAACTGGATATTACTCTCGGGAAACCATATGGACTCATCTGTGCCACCTATAGCTCGGCATGACCCTCGGGAAACCAAATGGACTCACCTGTTCCACCAATAACTGGATATTACTCTCGGGAAACCATATGGACTCATCTGTGCCACCTATAGCTCGACATCACCCTCGGGACACCATATGGACTCACCTGTTCCACCAATAACTGGATATTACTCTCGGGAAACCAAATGGACTCACCTGTTCCACCTATAGCTCGACATTACCCTCGGGACACCATATGGATGGGCCAACATCAAACCAGTAGCCAGCACGTACGCCTTCTCATCGAAAAACGAGATTGCCGGGCCTGAGGGAATCAAAGAGCAATGTGTTAAATGAATATGCAGCATTGATGAGTGAGTTCACTTAGAACGTGTACATGTGATGTATTAAAGGTGGTCGTAAATAATTCACTCATCTGTGATTGATATTGGAACAAAATAAAATTAAAACCACGGTCACATATCCATTGATTCGGGATAAGGCACCCCTACGTGCAAGAAGTTTCATAGGATTTTTTCAAAATGTAAGGGCGGTCGCAAGGGCACAATGCTGTGTGGGATATGTGACCGTACTATTAATCAAGGTTAAGAGACCAATATTTCAAGTTTACGCTACATCTTACACACCCTCTATTGATGAAAATATCATGTGGCTACTGTTGGAAACAGGAAATGTTCACATATATATACTTGTAAATTTATACTAGAGCGCTTCATCTTTATTTCTTTTCCTACTCTAATCAAACTAATGTGTGCTAGATAAACAAAGCAATATAACTTCAGTACCTTCGGACCCATTTGTCCTCTGGTTGTCATGGTTGCTGATGAATACCAAGGAATCCTCCGAAGGGAGGTAACTCTCCAATGTCGGGACGAATTGTGACAAATTGAGATTGTCACGCAAAAATATTTCTGCCATGTCCATTCCATACTGAAAGTTTGTCACTCTGCCTGTTTGGACATATTGCTTACTGAACGCTTTCGAAGTTTTAAATTCAATAATCTCTTGGTAAATGAAAGAGCGCTTGCCGGTACCGAAATATTCCGTCTTCAAATCGTTCAGCCTAGAAAATAGCACACTAAGATCACCTGGCCACATATGCTTCGCTGCATCAATACGAAAACCAGCAACGCCAATGTCAATCAGGGTATTCAAATATGATGCAATTTTTCTCCTAACATCATCCGTGCCTAGAGCTAGATCCACTAATCCAAACAGGCTGCAATCTCTCGCTTCCTTCTCGTTGTTATAATCATGAATTACGCCATCGTCTGTACCACAAACATCCTGGCCATTACAGTTAACCTGTGTGTATGGTACAGTGGGATAGCTGCACACATGAGCGTCAAAGGAACTTCCGTCCGTGCCAACACCCGAGAAATTTGCTGTCATATGGTTTATAACGGCGTCAACGTATATCCTGAAATAACGGGAAGCAAAACCCACGAATCATGTTTTTAGTTTTATCATTTTAGCATTGACATTGAATTTTTGCAAAGTTAGTTCTAATCCTATTATAAACTCTGTTAATATTATCACGGCCCTTCTCGGGAAGACTACGAAGAGTTACTACAGACACACAACTACGGTTTTAATTTCTGATTTCTAATCATAACTCGATTTGAAAGGGATATTGTTCAGGCGACGAAATACACTTACCTTACACCAGCATGATTACAAGTTTCAACCATTTCCCTGAATTCTTGTGCATCACCACTCCTTGTGACCAGATTATAGCTGACTGGTTGATATCTGTGTTGTACAATCTATAGGTCTAGACATGTTGTGTGTCAGAGCTGTTGTGTAACTCCAAACTTGTCAATTCAAATCTTAAGAACGTGTTATTTCTAAATTTGATCTTGTACTTAAAATATTGTACATGATCATTCCATTCTTAGTATGGCATTGTTTTATTTGTGATATGATGTATATATGCAAAACAAATAAATTAATCTACCTCTCCCACCAAGGCCTAGTCGCCCAATCGAAAATAAACGTCGTGTTAGTTATCACTGCATTTTCGTTTGGCGGTGAAATCTAGGGATTATATTAAATAACCGCTTTAGAAAGGAATCATATGTCAGCCTGCTCATTTTGTCCTCAATACAGACAAATGATTAACTTGTTTTTGTACAGTACCATACATATCAATGCATTGAGATATATTTTGAACGTTAACACATTCTAACTTATGAATCAGCAGAGCGCAAAGTAGACAAAAGTCAAACTATTTCACCTGTACGCCACAGTAACCTTTAGGTCCAAGGAATCGGTCGCATTCCAATTTTATATCCGTCCACTTCCATTCGAACAAATGAACAATGACGGACCTTCCAGGAGCACAATGCGGATCATTGTAGGGACCACCGAAACCTGATGAAATACAAATATAACCTTGCAAAGAATCATTATGTACTGAGATATATAGAGGGAACATTATAAAAGTCGATTGATCTTTTGTGTTGTATTACTTCGACTGCTTTCGTAAAGTTCATATCGAACAATACCGAATAACATAAAACTTATAAGAGATATTTTTGTGAAAGCAAAGAGAAAAAAGTGCCCGATAAAATTCAACATATCAACCGATTAACATAGTATTACTTTATTTATTTCAGATACAAGTATTTTATCGGTTAAATAACATTCAAATTTGGCCGATATACAAAATTATTAGTATGTCAGTGCACTATCATTGTTTCGAAATAAAAATATATGCAATAAAATGTGTTTTACCTTGTACTATGCAGACTGTTAGAACAGTGATCTGTAATACTGCGTTGATAAAACGCATGTTGGTTCATTCAATTTAGCTTTAAACTTGGCGTAGTGTATTTGGTCTTATCACGTCTCTTGTGTCATATACATAAATGATAAGGTGGTGTCAGTATTTGGAGCAGCGCGTACTTGCCATGTCATCAATGTTATTCAATAAGAAGCCAAAAACTGTCACACGGCTGAAACAATAGAACCTTGGAATGCTCTCAATGATTGGGCCAGTGAGACATTGGCTCGAAACGTTTTAATGTATACTAGGGTCTAGCCCACCCAGTCATAGAATGTTTATTTTCTCAATTTATTCTCATGTATACAAAGTACAATGTAGATACAAAGGTTCACTTCTTAGAACGAATACAACAAACTTGGGGGAGTCCCTGTAGCCGATGCTGCACAATAAATATTCACAGTGTCAGACAGAATTTATAATGTGTACTTATATAAAATTTAATATTAGAAAATACGAGCATCGGCGGCGCTGGGCCAGACCCAGGGATACAATGAGAACAACTGGTGTAGAGAACATCTAGCTGACTTCTACGTTATATGCCTTTGTTTTATATATATGTGTTACGTTAGTGGGTATACAGTAACAATGCTCCACGGGAGGGTTGATCAATACCAAAGGGCAGTAATTTACAGACAAAAATAACAATCTGTTTGCGAATCTAAAGTTTGTGTCACCAACCAATATAATCATTATTGACCGCGTTCACAACCAATGTTCGCTTGTGACAATACATGATTAGGCGACTATAAATTTAGTGCTAGATTTTCATCCCAGCTTGGCCCCTATGATTTCCACCGTCTCGTAAATTGTATTGACTCAAATACAAATGTTGGCTTGTATTTGCATACCTGCCCTATACTGTCAGGGAACGGCGTGTATTTATTATGGTGGCATATAACTGCCGTAAATAACGTGTTAACGTTCGCGAATTGTTTCGTGTTAACCACTTAATCGCAATAATTATCTAGTTAATATTAGCGTCTACACATGTACACATAATACACGTATATAACATTTAATCATTATCATTAATAGCTGGTCTTTATGCATTCCTGTATTAACTTATTTTATTAGTTTACCCTATATCTGTAAAATAGTGAGGCTTTCTAATTTGGCATCATTTATAAATATGATATCACATAATTTCAATTGTGTAAGAAAAAACGTTTTAGAAATCGAAATTCAGATACTGTTGCTTGAAATAAGAGTTGAGGTCAAGAGTGCTCTAGTGGTATATATGTCATTGGTTTGAGCCCGACCAGGGGTACGTCCTTCGGGCCTCTTAAAAGGACACAGTTTTGGTTTCAGCCAGGAAAATACAGTCAACTGTGTCATATTAACTTTTAGCTGCCGTCACAAATAGTATAGACCAAATAAGACGGAATAGGAATCAAAGCACTAAAAGCGTTGAAAGGCTTTTGTTCCTGCTTAGTTTTGTTAGTATAGTCATGTAATTATAACACAAATTAATATAAACATATACATATAAAATATAGATACTCATGAATTCCTTCGCAACTTTTAGATTTTTATGTTGATACTCATTTAAAATAAAACCATAGACTATCAGTCACTTGAAATACCTATTTAATATGATCAATACCTTAATAATTACTTAAGTATGGAATAAAACTCAAGGCATATATTGATTTACAGTTGTTTGTGCGTATAGGTTGTGTTTTTGTGCTCTGGAAAAAAATGTTTATTATGGTCAAAATTGATGGAATTGTATAGCGATTTTTGGTACATATACTGGATTTAAGGACTTCTGTGGATTATAGAAACTCTTTGTGCAGAAAAATAAAGTTTACATGAGTTTACAGGGCGAAATTTCATTTTTTTCCATATTTCAAACAGCAATTTTTCATTCAACCACGATATTTCTTTTGTGAACACATATCATCACATTAGGAGAGGATTATATTATACAATTGAGCAGTGGAAAGCAAATTGGATAATTGGTTATAGTGCGTATAGTGTGGACATAATTGCTGATCTTTTAGTCACGTCTCGCGATTGACGCTCTATGCTGTTTCATCCATGACCAAGAGTAAAAAGCGCTCAAAGGAAGAGGCGTCGCCGGGATCAACCGCAGACCAGCCGGACAAATGTCAAATTATGTCGAGCAAAACCCCGCCGCCTTCCGGTATCGTAACCTCGGAGGCGCTGACGCCCCCGCCAGGTTTCTCCCCAGCTACAGGAGCCACCCCCCATGGTGGTCAGTATATGGCTCCCCATCTCCAATTCATTTCACCGCAAAACCCGCCGTCGGCATTTCCTTACGTGCAGTCTCCGCTTGCGGCTATGACATCGCCCCCGCCCGCTGATCAAGGTTTATTTTTAGCAATTATGAATAAACTTGGCGAAATTGAATCTAGACAGAAAACGATGGAAACCAAATTAAATAAACTTGACAAAATTGAATCGGACATGAAAACTATTTCTGCTAAGATGTCTCAAGTTGAAGCTAGGGTGATTTCTTTAGAATCCAAGGTGAATGCCACGGACTGCAAATTAAATGAAATTGAATCAAGCCGAAGTTTTGATAGTCAGACTTGCGATGATTTAAAAACCAAATTTAACAATGTCGAAAAACTTTTAGTTGACCAAAAAGAGAAGAATGCAAGTTTGTCCGAGGGAATAAATTCTTTTAAGAATATAAATTCTCAGTTAAATGAAGATATTATTGATCTGCAATCACGCTCAATGAGAGACAATCTTTTATTTTTTAACATCACCGAAGAAAACTCAGCTGATCTGCGAAAGACGGAAAATTGTGTTGATAAAATTATAACTTTTTGTGAAAAAGAGCTCAAAATTGAAAACGCAAGAACTAATTTTAAACTTGATAGGGCTCATAGAATCGGCAGGTACGAACAGGGTAACACACGCCCAATTGTTGTTAAATTCAACTTTTACGGTGACAAACTAACAGTAAAGGAAGAGGCCCGTACTAATCTTCGTGGTTCTCCGTTCAGTGTAAGCGACCAGTTCCCGAAGGCCATCCAGGACCGACGGAGAAAGCTAATCCCATACCTTGTACATGCCAGGAAACAGGGCAAGGATGCGTCATTGGCATATGACGCCCTTTATATAGACAGAGTTCGCTACACTCATGACCGCCCCCCTCCAGGTCCCGTCCCGGAGCTACCCCCCCGCAACCATCGGAATCAGGCGCGCCTGGCCACCGGAGCGAGTGACAGACCCTAGGATCTCGACGAGAAGCAGCTCCTTTGTCTTTCGTGGAACGTACAAGGACTCACAAGAAAACTTAATGACAGTGTTTTTATAAATTTGATAAACAAATATGACATATTATTTTTTTCTGAAACGTGGAACTCTAAAACTACTAATGTAGACATAGACCATTTTCATTGTTTTTCTTGTCCGCGTCCAAAATGTAATAAAAAAGCTAAACGTGATAGTGGAGGTGTAATAATCTACTATAAACAAAAATATTTTGGTTATATAAAACTCATTTCTATTAATACTAATGGATTAGTTTGGATTAAGTTAGACAAAACATTCTTCGGAACAGATAATGATATTTATATCTGTAGCTGCTACATTCCACCTGAAGATTCTAATGTCTATAAAAACATTAATTCACAATTATTCGAATCTGACTTTTTTGAATTATTGTCTAATGATATAAGGCATTATAGCCAACTTGGAGATATACTTATAACGGGAGATTTGAACTCCAGGGTAGGTCAGAGGTCAGATATTGTACAAAATATTAATCTGGACCGATTTGTTGACATGCCATTAAATGATATACCTGCTGAAAATTTACCAAAAAGATCGTCGTTTGACAATAAATCTAACGGTTTCGGAAATAAACTATTAACGGTCTGCAAAGAAAACAGTATTTTTATTGTAAATGGTCGCAAAGAAGTGGGGAAATTTACTTGCTATAATCTGATCAGGAATAGATTAGCCGCTAGTGTCGTTGATTATGTTATTGTCAATTATGATATGTTTCAGTTGATTGATCATTTTGAAGTGCATGATCTAAATGAATTTTCGGACCACTGTCCATTACATTTTACAATAAATCTAAACAATATGAAAAATTGCAATGAAAATTTTTCAAGTGATAAAATTATGTGGGATGTTTCTAAAAAGGAACAATTTTTATCAAAACTAAATGATAATAAGCCCCATTTTGATAATATTGTTGAAAATTTATTAAACGATTGTGTGGATTTAAACACTTGTATCGATGATTTTTCAACCTTGATATATGATATATCATTTGCTGTACATGGTAAAACCATTCGTATTACAGGTAACAAAAATAGTTCACCACACAGAAAACAGTCGCCTTGGTTTGATAACACGTGTAAGCAACGTAAAAATGATTTTTACAATTGTAAAAGGCTGTATACTGAAAATCCTACACCTGATAACAGATTATTATTTTTGAATGCTAGGGACTTGTATTGTAAAGCCAAGCGTAAAGCTAAACATAGGTATTCATATATTGAAAAATGTACATTAGCTACACTTAGCAAGACAAATGCTAGATCCTTTTGGAAATATATTAATAAGTATAAAGGTAAAAAAAATACAAATTCTAATGACATAAGTATTGATGAATTTGTTCAGCATTTCAAAAATATGTCAAATACACCCCATCCCAGCAATTTCGATGTTAACGATTATCCTGATTCTGTGAATACTATTGAAACCAATGAATTGGATTGTGACTTCACTGTTGATGAGATACGTAAAATTATTTCAAGTTTGAAACGCAATAAGAGCTGCGACACATCTAATGTTGTTGCTGATTTTTTCATAGATTCCAAAGAATTTATTGCTCCATATTTGACCAAATTATTTAAATACATATTTCAGAAGGGTGTCTATCCAGAAGCGTGGAGTAAAGGGGCTATTGTCCCAATCTTTAAAAAAGGTGATCGTTCTGATCCGGCAAATTATAGAGGAATAACTTTAGTTAATATTACTGCTAAGATATTCTCATTAGTTCTTAGAAATAGAATTGATAAATGGTGTGAGAACAATAATGTATATAATGAATCACAATTCGGATTTAGAAATAGTCATAGTACTTCTGATTGTATTTTTATCTTACATGCATTAATTCAGAATACTATTCTAAGCAAACATAAACTATATTGTGCATTTGTTGATTACGAAAAAGCTTTCGATACTGTTATCCATGATGCATTGTGGGTAAAATTAGTAGAATCGGGAGTTAGCTCCAAGATGATAAATATGATAAAATCTATATATAGAAGTGTTAAGGCTTGTATTAAGGATGCTAGTAATATGTCCTACTCTGATATGTTTGATATATCACTTGGTGTTAAACAAGGGGAGCCATTATCACCCCTTTTATTTATTTTGTTTATCAATGATGTTAAAGACTCTGTTGACTTTCACAATTTAACTGAGTCAGACATTGATACACTATCTATTTTTATGCTGTTGTTTGCGGATGATATCGCATTATTTACCACTGATCCTGTAAGTTTACAGCATCAGCTAAATTCGCTGTACATGTATTCATGTTACTGGGGTTTAAAAATCAACATTAAAAAAACTAAAATATGTGTGTTTGAAAGCAGGAAAAGCCAGTGTAATTTTAGATGGACAATTAATGACGAAATTGTTGAAGTGGTGGATAACTTTTGTTACTTAGGTATTAACTTTTCTTATACTGGGAATATGAATAATGCTGTAAAAATGCTGAATGAACAGGCTTTAAAGGCATACAACCATCTACTATCTGTCTTTAGTAGATTAACACTAGATATTAAAACTAAACTATCGTTGTTTGATGCTCTAATTGTACCAATTATTTTATATGGATCGGAGATTTGGGGAGCATACGATCATAGCGAGCTAGATAAACTCCATTTAAAGTTCTGCAAACATATTCTTGGTGTTAAACAACAGACATCTAATGTCGCCGTTTTAGGCGAGCTAGGACGGTTTCCATTGTCAGTTATATGTAAAGAAAGGGCATTAAAATATTGGATAAAAATTAATATGAATCCGAATTCATTAATGCACCATGTGTTAACAAAACAATCCAATATTTATCATTATAATAACATACGTCCTGCTAGTAAAAAAATATGGCACTCAGCTATGTCTGATTTGTTAAACAGAATGGGTTATGGTAACTTGTTAGTTGATTTTAATACAGATTACAATTATTCTCCTTTGTTAACCCAAAGAGTACGGGATCAATATATTCAAACGTGGTATGATAACTTAACATCCCAACCAAAAATGGAATACTATTGTAGATTTAAAAACGAATTTTTATTTGAAGAATATTTAACGTGTGTCAAAAATGATAAACACCGAAAAGAATTATCAAGATTTAGACTGTCATCTCATTCACTGGAAATAGAGACTGGTCGATATACGAATATTAACAGAGACAACAGAAAATGTAAACTCTGTTCACATGACACTGTGGAGTCTGAATACCATTTTCTACTTTGTTGTACAGCCTATTCAGATCTTAGAAAAAAATATCATATTAAAGTTAATTGGCCAAATATGGCTAAATTTAAATATTTGATGTCAGTAAAGAGGGACTTATTTTTACAAAACTTAGCTAAGTTTATATATAGTGCTATGAAATTAAGACAAGAAAAGCTAGAAGTTTAGCTGCTTCTAATGGTTATATTTTCGTATATATTATTAGGATATTGCTTTTGTGAATGTATATGTAATGTTATCACATAATTGCTTTATAAATCAATATACTTTTGTGTCTTGGCCATAATTAGACAGTTTGTAAATGGCCAAAGGCAAACATGCCGATTCGCCAATAAACTCTTGAAACTCTTGAATTAAACCTTTTCTGAAACCTTCATCGACAATACACCGCTACAGATAAACTATTTAGGTATTTTGTTAGACTTCAATCATGACTGAGTCGTATTTAATTAACTACTAGGGTATGACCTCTAAATCAAATGCATCCTACAAAATGCATTGGACATGTCAATGAAGTTTATGTTTTAGGTTTTTTTTCTACATGACAGGATCCTCGCGCAAAATTCATCTTGATCGATTCATCCACATACTATTTATTCCCTGTAAGAAATGATGTATTTTAATATTGCCCTCAACCTATTTTACTCGAGGACGTAATTATCCGAGTATATCAATGGTTTATAAATATGCATATGCAACATGCTCAAGACTCAAGGCTGAAATTACTGAGACAAACTGCGAAATCTCCACACACTTTCCGTTCTATTCTGTATAACATGACTTTACTCACAAAATGAAGCAGGTCGAAAGCCTGTAAACACTTTAAGCGCTTTGATTTGAATTAATAATGTGAATAATATGCATTCAAGCTGCATTCTCACAGATATACCAATTTTACAACTTTTTTATTTTTTTGTCTTGGAAAGAGCAATTTTTGCGTAAATATCTGCAAACCAATGATAAAAGATTGCTGACAAAAGATCAGATCACAGATTTTCATATTTCCGTCCGAAAATTAATGTTTTATGTCTTAAACCGTTACTAACGGTTTAAGAAAAATGCATAAAACATCAATTATTGAACTTAAATATAAAAATCTGCGACCTTATTTTTAATCAGCAGTCTTATATAACTGGTTTCCTTGGATGTTCGCAAAAACTGGCTCGTTCCAAGACAAAAAAAACTTGTCAAAACGTTCAATCTGTGAGAGTGCAGCTTTAAGTAATCATGTTGAAAGGTTGTTCGTATGTTATGTCACAAGTAAATGGTTTGCTGACAAAGTCTAATTTTAACGAGTTAGTAATACTAAATAAACTACAGATATCCAATAACAAATCTATATAGTCAACAAAACACGGGCCCAGGAGCTAATTTGATTTGCAAAACATATTACATAACCGTCCGACGTTTGGATTTCGCTCATTTGCGTTTGAGTTGGTTAAAGTCTTAAATAGTCCTGATCATGAAGTTTATGTGTTGTTTTAGGTTCTGGGTTTTGATTTGGATAGCTCTCGTCCACTCGAAGCATCAGGACAAGGTAAGTTACGCTTTCTTAATTTTATTCATAAGCATGAACAATTGTGGCGGTCAATGAAAAAAAAAAAAAAAAAAAAAAAAAAAAAAAAAAAAACAATCTATAGTAAAATCTTCCTAGCTATTCAACTGTGCAACTATCTTAAGATGCTTATTATTGCTATTTTTTTCGAACACACCACATAGCTTTTTTTCCTTTTTGTTCAATTTTTTTTAATAAATTGTATTGACATTAAATTGCTTTTGTTTCTTAAGCCCAAATATCTGATTTATCGTTATGAACTACTCAAAAAGTTTTGTATTTTCATCCCCAAGTTTAGTTTTTGAGCTACGTAATGTGTTAATTAAATATAATAAAAGTATATTCCTATCATAATGATGTGCAATTTTTACGACAGGAAATCACAGAGGCTTGTGTTTGCATTTTCATTCCAGCATAAGTTGTTGTTAACTGTAAAAGTTAAGAAAAAAATAAACCCGTTGGTAGTTACATTAATTTGGTATCATGATCCATTGTAGAGATTTTTTCCCTTTTCATCCACAGCTATGTTTGCTAAATATATAAATGTTATATTCCTTTGTTAATGATATGCATTTGGAACAACGGTCTATCTTAGAGGCTTGTTTTTGATATTTCATCCCCAACATAAGCTGTTGTGCTACTGTCTTTGGTAAATATGGTAAGAATTAATGTATTTGGTAATTGTATGCATTAGAGACAACGGTCCATATGGGAAAATATGCTGGAGCTTTTCCTAAACATTGGTCATTAAAGGACGTAAACAAGTTCCAGACTCTTAACAAGAGCTCTCAAAGAATGCAACAGAGTTAATCGTTTAACGTTATTGAAACCAAGAAAATTCTTAATTAAACAAGATATTATTCTTTTGAACGTTCCGGAAAGTGAAAAGGATATGGTCGATCATCACACATCGCACCTTGGCTTTCTTAGTAGTCTGTACCGTTCGATAGTTATTTCTACTTTTAAAGAAATATTATAATTTTTCAACATTGGACTAACTTGAATTTTGGTGTATACATCAATATTCAAATTTACCAGTGAGTCGACTTCCGAGTTCAAGTTTATATGCTTTTATTTTTACCGAGCCTTTAGGCATATCCAAAATACATACTTAATTCATTCAAAAGTAAAATTCAAACAAAGGTAGGTAGTAGTGATCAATTCAACATTTCAAAGAACACTATATCACAAGAAAACATAAGAAGATACAATCTTGAAATGCTAATAAATACCATAAATTCACATTTATGTGTGAACGAAAGTTCTGGGAGAGGTTGAGGCTCTTTCCCCCTTCTCTATGGATATAAGTTGCATAAGGGTTGTGCATATTTGTTTGAAAGTTTTTTTCGGTTGAGAAGAATGAAACAGAAGAGATATATCGAACAAATGACGTCACTTCAACGCAAGATGTGCTATAAACTCGCAATGCGTATTAAATCGGCAGAATTACTGTTCACGTTAAGCATACGAAAAAGACAATGGAAAAGAACCACATTTCACGCGTTCGTGCAAAACAGGCCCAGCTTAAATAAATCTCTTTGACTCGACAGTCATTTTCAGCATTTAACTCTCACAATCGGACGTTTCAATGGGTCAGACAATCATCAATGAATTTGATTATGCACTGACTGTTTCAAAATATTTTTAGTCTGTTTATAAGCCGAATTGTGTTGACATAAAACAGAATTATGAGAAACCACCAGTTGCATCTGACTAGCCTGTAAATACATGTTTAAATGCCATAACTGGACTTCATATATGTTTTTTTTTAATTTTCAGACATTTCGAAGAAATCGACCAATCATAGACCCGATAGAGTGTCTTACCTCAATATCGCCATTCGGTTGTAGAAGAGTCCCACGGGATTCGGATACCATGACCAGGGACACCAGTTTGTACATTCGATTATTAACTTTTTCTTCCTTTTTACTCTTATATTTAAAATGCGAATATACCTGCTCACTAAGATTTCACATAACAATGCGTCCGATTGAATTGGAGCTTTTTGGAGACCATGGTGACCTAGCAGACCGCACTCAGTCGTCCTCTTCCTCTGGAACTGTGTAGCGACTTATTTGCTGGTATATAAGGACGCTTACATAATCAGTTGCCTGAATTACTTTAAGCGATATAATACCGCCGTAAAGCCAAACCCAATTGTCAAAAATATAAACCGCTTACAGAGTCCCGCCTTCGGTCCTTTACCAGAGATTGATTGAGAGTTTAGTTTCTTAAAACACTTAGACAATTCTTTTCGCATACCGCTGCCTGATGGAGCACTGTCAAAACATTATTTTGAAAACAGGTTTGTCGAAAGAATAATAAAACGAAGGCGGTGTTCTTTAAGCTGCATAAATTTCCCTTTGTTTCATTTAACATGGTTTAGAAAAAGAAAAATCTTTGTTTTAAGTCTTCATTTTCAGTAAAATTTTACTTTACGACGTAGCATAAATGACGTTATTTATCACGTGGTATACACACACTGTATATGTTGACTTGAATTGTTGAATCATGACAGGTGTCCGGAGGTCTTACAGAGGTGATGTGGCGTATTGACGCGATTGGGTACAATACGATTGAGAACGTGTTTCCTAACTACAAAATACAATGTTCGTTCAAGGAGATCGTGAACGAAATGGTCACACTTGGAGCTAAATTTAGGTACGCAGGTACTCTAGACATTCATTTTGTAAATAATTTGGGACCAAACAAAGAACAAAAGCAGAATAGAGCATGGCTGGCTATACTGGATACGAAATACCAACACTTTATACACAAATATAAACACCACATACACAAATGCAAACACCATATTCACAAATGCAAACACCACATACACAAATACAAACACCACATACACAAATACAAAAACCATATACACTAATGCAAACACCACATACAAAAATACAAACACCATGTACACAAATGCAAACACCACATACACAAATATAAACACCATATACACAAATGCAAACACCACATACACAAATACAAACACCATATACACAAATGCAAACACCACATACACAAATATAAACACCACATACACAAATGCAAACACCACATACACAAATGCAAACATCACATACAAAATATAAACACCACATACACAATTGCAAACACCACATACACAAATACAAACACCACATACACAAAGACAAACACCACATACACAAAGACAAACACCACATACACAAATGCAAACACCACATACACAAAGACAAACATCACATACACAAATGCAAACACCACATACACAAAGACAAACACCACATACAAAATACAAACACCACATACACAAAGACAAACACCACATACACAAATACAAAGCATGTTAATATTCAGGAACATGGTTCTCATGTTCTTCAAAGAACCATGAGGATAAGCACGAAGAAGAGAACACTTCCAATCTATCTAGACAGCTACTTCACACATGCTTCAGTGAACTAGTTGTTTGCCATTTCGAACTTCATAAATTGTTGCATTATCCATATTTATTATCACAAATATAAGCAGCTCGCCAATATGAAAGAAGAATTCGCGTCATCGATAGAAATTGCGATTGAGTACATAACATCCCCTATGTTTTATAGTATATTTATGGCAATATTTCATATACCTGTTTACATATGTGACGTCGTATGCCCAAATGTTTAGGTATTCACGGTAGCAACAAAAACTCATTTAAGAGTTTTTTATACTTAAGATAGGAATTATCTTTATGATTATCACAATATTTTATAATTTATTATCAAATTCAATTTAAGAATTACTTTTGCTTATTGAAATAAACAACTTAAGTCTGTTCAGCTTAAGAAGTTTCGAGAAATTAGGGCCAGTAGCAAATATTTCGGTTTAACGCACTTGACGAAATGTTGTAAACTTAGTAAGAACTCACTACACACAAACCATTCATGATGTTCGAATATCTACATATAGTCCACTGGCTGAGCCCGTTGGTCTGTCGCCAATACGTTACTGATGTCAGATCATCCGGAAGACTACATTCTACTGTACGGATGTCAAAACAGGTAGATTATTGTTTCAACTTATAAATAACTGTGTCAACATATCTAATCTGCAACGATTATGGAACGAGACTACTGTTGGCAAATGAACAATATAAACTGCAATTTAGTGAATAAATTCACGTTAACAATATCTTTTTGCAACGAAGAGGAGGTCAATTTCTACAAGCGGTTTCGAGCAGCATGTTTTTGGCACTTCCAACAGATTCCTTAGTAAACGTTCCGTCTTTGTTAGCGTAATTTAAAGCTACAATCTGAATTGGTCGTTTGATGTTAAACCAGTGCATACTGCACATGTATGGAATATTTGGGAGGATAAGAGCCCGACTGTATAGTTTAATATGTCAAATAGATGATGACTGCAAGAGTTTTTCTCTGATATGGAGGGTCGTTCGAGCGGCTATAGATACATGATGTACTTGATTTTGGATGTACCTAAAACTCCGTTCGTTTAATGCAAAAAGACTTGATACAAGAACTTCATTTTCAAACAGAAGTGATCTAAACTAATTTGATTGCCTTATAATGTGTTTTCTTTGTAGCTTAGTTGTTTGCAGCCATATGGATTTATGAAGCACTTTCAACTGTGACTGCAAGAAAGTGTATTCAATGAATTTTAACAAAACCAAATTGAGATGGTGTATACTTCATTAGTCACTCCTACTTCTAACTGAATTAATACATTAAAGCTGCACTCTCACAGATTTACCATTTTTACAACTTTTTAATTTTTTGTCTTGAAAAGAGCGAATTTTTGCATAAATATCTGCAACCCAATGATGTAACATTGTTGACAAAAAATCAGATCGTAGATTTTCATATTTCCATTCGAAAATTAATGTTTTATAGCTTACTAACGGTTTAAGAAAAATGCATAAAATATCACTTTTTGAACTTAAATATAAAAATCTGCGATCTACTTTTTGTCAGCAGTTTTATATAATTGGTTTCCATGGATTGTCGCAAAAATTGGCTCGTTCCAAGACAAAAGATAAAAAAGTTGTCAAAACGTTTAATCTGTGAGAGTGCAGCTTTAAGTATTCATTCTGTTTAGATAATATACACTGCGGTAAAATGTCCTCAATAAACCTCTAACTGCGGTGTTATAACAAACATTAAAGTCACAAGTTTCCCTTTTAATTTTAATTATATGTAATGCTACGTTTACACTATCTTCCAGGTGGCCACGGCAGCCCCGTTTCAGACACAGTGGAGAAAACGGGATAAACGTGGGACAGCGCGGGGGAACGGGATATGCAAACGTGACAGACCGTTATTGCCGTGCATGCCGGGCCAGAATTTTAAACTGTCAAAAAATTTGCCACGGCAGCCACGGTGTGGATGAGAAACGTAGTAGGTCGTAGTAAAACGGGGTAAACGCAATGACACGTGACAGTATGTGACAGTACGTGACAGTACGTAATAGGCCGTTACACAACTTTAAAATCGTCCGTAGGGGGGCGGGAATAATATGTAATCCCCGCCATTGGAAGTTTTTTTCTAGTTTTGTCACGTTGTGCTTCGTTTTGTCACGGTTTTCACGGCAAGCTAGGGTGGACGATAGCCGTTTCGTAACGTTTCATTTGCGGTGAAAACACAAAATCTTCTTCATCTTGGGAATTCATGTTTACTTGTCGAAGTATTCTGATACAGAGATTGCTGTTGCCTGGGGGATTTTCTTTATACAGTGGACACAAACGTAATCCAAAGCTCTGCAGTGTTCGCGTTCGATGCATAGGAGGCCTTGACAAAACGTGGAAAACGCATCAGACCTGGATGAAGACATGAACAACGTGAGGGATCCTATCAGAACGTATCGGACCGGGACGCAACGTACATGCATCCCTGGTAGACCGCGCCCGGACCTTAGTGCGCCTTGGACGAACCACTTTTTCGCCCCTACGGCTTGTCACGGTTACCTTGATAAAACGTGAGGAAACTTAGCACAACCTAACAAAACTTATTTATGGAGAAAAAAATGGCCAAAATCCCACGGCGCAATACGTTTCGGGCAAACGGGGCTGCCGTGGCCACCGGGAACATAGTGTAAACGTAGCATAATGGATTGTACTGCTCGACCTACAGTTACCTGAGGCCACGTCGAATTGAAGATTCGTTCTATTCAATTACCGCACCTGTTTTTAAGGAAATGTGAATCAAATATTATTATTGCACTTCATAACACTGTGAAGGGTAACTGCCATTTTTAACTTATAACCATATAGAACTAAATAAATGTTACCGTCGCCCGCTCCTTTTTCAAACGAAATGGATGTTTTATTCTATATTCTATTGCTGGCGCTTGCTCCAATTTTTCGCGGTCACAATCCGAAGAACAAACTATTATATTGATGTAGCATTACTTCATTTTTGATTAACATATGGTTCGAATTCACTTCGTACTTCTGTTATCATTGGCTACAGTGTTTTGCTAAAATGTAAACAAACTTAACCAAAATAGAAGTTAAATGAATTAAAAACTGATCTTACCACCGTTGATTCTTTGTAATTTAACTGACATAACAGAGGCGTTAAACGTAGCATATGCTGATACACAGTGTTTTTATTCCTGTGTGATGTTAATTTAGATAGAAACATAAAACTTGATCCTGTTAACTTGTACTTAACATGTTTGTCTGTTGGAAGCATTTACGGAGTAACAGTAAAGTTGCTTACGTAAACATGATGTTACAAAGAAGTATAGGATAGCAACATATATTCAGCAATATCACGCCTCCAACATAAATGACGCAACGCCATTGGTCCAGAACTGGTCATGCGGTGACCCCATATTCTTCAAAAAATGGCGTCTATTTTTCGATTCCGAAGAATACTCCGATGAATAAATGAAACATTCGCTCTCACCCGATATGGTTTCCTTTGCCAACTATATCCCATATCGGGTCACCTACTAACCCCTTAACTGATAATATTTCTATGAATCTCATATTGCCCTACCACACGTCAGCTCGTTACGAATGTAAACCATCTTCATTTAAAGTCGAAATATCATAAATATTATAGGATGTTTATGCATATCATTACAGGAATGCGATTCGGAACGGGGTCTGCTACGGTCGCTGGTACTTGGACATCAACCTGTTTGCTCACAAACTCGAAAACCCGCCCATGAAGTGTATCGTGGACGAGATGTGGCGAAAACTGGGGCTCAGGTTCGACCATCCCGCGAACACACGTGTGTCCATCGGCTACCGTGAGTGTTTGTTTAACTCAGATAAAATTGTTATATGCGCTAGCCTTTTGTAGATACTTCCTAAAAACAGTTTTAAGAACACATTTTTTTGATAACGCTTGTTGTTATAGATGTGCTATGTTACATTAAACAGTTCATCTCTCAAATATGAATCACGAGGTGGAAACAGAAGTGCGAACAATTTCATGCACATAATGTTGTAATAGTACAATGAATCAGTAGGCGACACTAGGTAACGCCCCAAACGCTGTCACAAGATCATGTTTATTCAACTGTCATTTGTCACGTCCACATTGACTAAGCTTTCATAATATCGAAAGTTAATACTAATAATTTCAATCCAATATTTACCTTTGTTTAATGGGAATGTGTTTTGTCTCTCAGCATGTCCGGGAGATGTGAATGCTTGAAAATGATTGATAAAATCGGGAAGTATCCATTAGCACTTCCATCAGTCGTGGTATCATCTAAATATTCGATTGTATTTTTCGTTCTTTCTAAAATAAGATTTAGTTTCTCGACAACTGCTAATGTTACGCTTGCTGTTATTTCTCCACAAATATGTTAACGCATTTATTAAATGAAATAAATTAATTAAGTTACCTGTGTTTTTCTAGAATCAGTTCGTTTATTTTACCGACCTTATAACCATTGGTTTCAATCCCCATGCTTACTCTGAATGAGAGAGGCACTCAATACATGTTGCGGTAACCGCCTTGGAATCCACATATGTCAAAGAGTGACTTTGTTATCCCATGATTTTGTATAACGCTATTTTGATGCTTGTGGTGTCTGTTTGTTAGGTTTGTACGTTTGTGTCGTTTATTGTCGTTTGGTATCTTGCCTTGTGCCTCTACACAGGGTTTATATTGAATGATTGACTACTGGGCGTGTCCTTACAGTCTTCGTTGTTGTATTGAATACTCGTTTGTCATGCCTTTGTCTGCTAATGACAAAATGGTTTGTGCCATTAAATTAAATAAACCGTACATGTGTTTAAACGTTATAGGGGGCACTCAAACAAACAAACATTTCAATTTTAGTATGGTAATCATTGAAATAATAACTGTCAGTAACGCAGGACTATGACTATTATTATACCAAGATCATATACAATACTGTTGGTAGTAAGTTCAGTCAGTATAATTATCATGTTCATGCATTGTAGCTAAAGGTGCATTAGTAAGTTTATTTCATCAGAACAGAACAGAACAGAACAGAAAATTTATTGTTAACTTGAACATATACAGTTCATCGTTGTTACAATAACATAACACATGGCATGGCAATAGTTGATAACTGCGAGAGTGCATTATACATATATACATAAATGAACTAACAATGATTTCAACATGTTAAAAGTTAAGCATTATTATTCAAAGCAGTATATCGTAGCTTAAAAGCATGTTTGCAATACAAAGCTAGTTTTCGTAGACATGCAGCATTTTCCGAGTTTAATAATTGAATGAATTTAAACATGCTTGGTCTTGCATAGTAAAATTTAGTTATGTATTTTTTCCTAATGTCATTATATTTCGGACAAATCAAAACAAAGTGATATTCATCTTCGATATCATTATGGACACATAAAACACATTTACGTTGATTTCTTTCAATATTAACATATCTTCCTCTTTCAACATTTAACATATGAGAGGACAATCTTAATCTAGCAATACTATTCCTAAGTCTATAGCTATACAATTTATCTATATACGATGACATATGTATAGTGCATTTTAGTTCTCTGTATAACACTAGTGAACTTAATGAGTTTATATCATTTTTCCAATGTCCAATAAACGAGTCGATTAACCTTCTTCTAAAATTAGGAATAAAATAATCAATATTAATCGACTCCGGATATAACCATACTTCATTGAATCCTGCATTTTGTAATATAGTGCGTACATTAGAACACCAATTGTTTGAATTTGCGTTATTTTCCGCATCATATCGAAGGCTTTGCAATGTATTGTATAAAATGCAATTGTCTCTTTTAAATTGATACAGTTTAAGAAAATATTTAACAATTCGTATATGTCTAGTAACATACAGAGGGTACCGTCCTAGTTCACCATATATTGCAGAGTTACTAGTGCTTATTTTTTACACCAAGAAGTCTTTTCAGAAATTTTCTATGAACCCTTTCTATATTTTCAGCTCTACAAAAGCCCCATACTTCACAAGAATAGCACAAAATTGATGACACAAATGAGTCGAATAAACCCAACATAATTTTAACAGGAATTTCTTTCCCCCTAGTTATCCCAAACAAATTTCACATAGCCTTAAGTCCTTTATCTGCTAATGTTTGCGTAGCATTCATAAATGATCCCCCACTTGACAAAACAATGCCAAGATAGTTAAAAGATTGAACCTTTTCTATCAATTCATCATTGTAATAAATATTTATATTTTCATTGTTATTACCTCCCTTTTTATAAACAACTATTTTTGTTTTATTAACATTAACCTTAAGTTTCCACTTTTCACAATATGCATGCAAATTATTTAAAGATCTTTGAAGACCTTCAACAGTATCAGAAAATATTACAGCATCATCTGCAAACAATAACAAATAAATTGAAAGTTGGTTTAATGTCAAACCTGCATCGTTATTTTCATTTAAATATAGTTCTATATCATTAACGAACATTGAAAATAAAATCGGTGACAATATTTCTCCCTGTAAAAGGCCAATATCACAATCATAAAAATCAGATAGCGAGCCCATATGTTTTACACATAATCTTACTTGACAATAAATTGACTTAATAACGTTAAATAGACGACCGTCTAATCCAGACTTCAATAGCTTAAACCACAAACCATTTCTATAAATAGAATCAAAACACTTAAGTAGGTCAACGTAACAACAATATAGCTTCTTTTTATTTTGCAGTTGTTTGTCAATGAACGACTTCAACAAGAAAATTGCATCTATTGTACTATAATTGCTTTTAAAACCGAATTGTGCATCGGTGAGTAAGTCTGTTTCCTTAACCCATCGTTTCAGTCTTTCATTAATCAACACAGTAAAAAACTTAGCGAAACAGCTAGTCAATGTAATGCCTCGATAATTATTAGGATCTGAATTATCACCTTTTTTAAATATGGGTAAAACTACGCCTTTTGACCACGAACTCGGAAAGCATTGCTTTTCTAAAATGTAATTAAACATAATCTCCAAAGGAGTTTCCAATATGTTAATCCATTCTTTAAAATATTCATAAATAATGTTATCAAAAGAGCATGCTTTATTTGTTCCTAGTAATTTCACCGCTTTTCTAATTTCATCCTTTGTAAATGGAGAGTCGAGTTCTTCGAATGTTGTTAAATTCTCAGTAGAAAAGTTTTCAACAAAATTCTGGATGTCTACGTCTTCTTCAATTACCGTTTCACTTGATAATTTTTTAAAGTGCTCAAAAAAGGAACTGATATTGACATTTTCACTGTTATCGTTTACTGGCGCCCGTCGAAACATTTTCCAAAATTCTTTTGGTTTTTTATTTCGCATATCATACATTGTTTGTGCCTGTGCCTGATTATACTTGCGTTTACTTAATCTGCATTGATATTTATAATCTTTTTTTGCCTGTAGTAATTCAGTTCTACTTTCATTAGTTTTATTCAAATTATAAGTATTTAAATTGACGGTATAAATATTTTTCTTAACACGACATTCTTCACTAAACCATTTTTCCATATTTTTGTCGCTTTGCGTAAAATATGTATTTTTTGCTACCTTAGTGCGCTTTTCAAAGTACTTATTTCCTTTAGAGCTTAAAAATACCGTAAATGTTTGTACCATTTCATCCGTATAACAATCATTGCTTTTCATTGTTAATAACTGTCCACATAAAATATCAATATCTCGACTTATATCTTCTAAAAACTGTTCTTTATGCTCTACATTCCATTTGAAGATCACTTTGCTATTCAATTGTTCGGATTTTACCGTTAATACCTTAAGATTAAATGAAATCGGGCGTGATTAGAGAATGGTGTAAAGTCGTGTACATTAAAGTGTTTAATATAATCAAAATTAGAGCTTTTAGTTAATAGATAATCTACCACGCTCTCCCCGTTATGTGTGTAACATGTTGACCTTCCAACGTCGGCGTCATTTCCAAGACGTCCGTTGCAAACACGTAAGCCCTGAGATTTACATATATCAAGTAGAAATTCACCGAACCGGTTTGATGTTCTATCTGAAGATTTTCGCGGCAACTGCTTATCAATGTCCAATAAAGTTTCGTCTCCTAATATATGGTCATTTCTTACAAAATCAGCCTTTTCCCAATTCTTGAGTTTAAATCACCGAAAACATATACAGAGCCTAGAGAATGAAAATGTGTAATTTCCTCTTCTATCTTTTGAAATATATCAATATTATACATATCATGACTAGGTGAATTCTCGGGAGCAATATAAGTGAAAAGTAAGTAAACATTATTATTCATTCGAAAAAAGGTCTTATCTAACTTTAACCACATTACACAGTCTAAATCATTTTTTATCATTTTAACTCCTTTCAATATAGTATTACGAACATATACCGCAATTCCCCCACTATTTCGTTTTGCTCTTCTATTTTGAAACTTTCTAAATGAATGAAACAGCTTAAAACCTTTCAAATCAATTGTAGAATGTTTGTTAGTCCAGGTTTCACTTAAAAATATTAAATCATAATTGCTTAAAATATTTGAAAAATCAGTATTTTCCCGTTTAAGCTGAGTAAGTCCCTCAACATTCCAAGTCACACACCGTATGACACCCTCGCCTCCGTCCTAGTGGTTTCCGTTTCCGGTCCCGGTTCCTGCATCCCGATAAAGTTGACCGTTTATAAATAATCTGCTCCCGCTGATGTAGGTTTCTTTACTCTGACGGCGCGCGTCGAGCATAATAGGGACGAGCAGCTTTCGGGCCTCCATCACTTCCGGTGGATACTGCTGGCTAACACCAAAGGGCCTGGAAAGTTTGTTACCATTGAGTCTGACTTTTTCCCGGTCCGGATAGTACACGAATTTGGCTACAATTGGCCTTGTTTTCGTGTTATTGTATCTTCCTATCCGATGTGCACGGTGTAGCTTTATTGACTGTTTGGCGTCTGCAATTTCCATCTTTGTCTCAATTAGCTCTAAAACCTTTTCCACGCAGTCTGCGTCGCTCCCCCTGTTATTCGGGTCTGTGTTCTCCGAATTCCCTTATTTCATTTAATGTCTTAGAGTCATAGTTTCGGCTTTCTTCAATATCTTTAATTTTCGTTTCAAGGCCGCCGACCCTTTGATCAATTTTGTCAAGTCGTGTTGTGATTTTGTTCACCGTTATTTGGATAGTGTCCAACTGGGTCAATTTACTTTCAATACTATCCAGCTTTTGAAATATCATTGAAAACTGATCATTGTTCGCTAATCCAGTTGATCCCGTTGATCCCATATGGCCCAATTGAGTGTACTGTTGCATGGTAGGTGATGCCTGATTTGCCACAGGTGAAAAAGGTAATCCAGGTGAAGAAAAATGTCCTTGATTTTGGTTTTGATTTTGACTAAACATTGGTCCTGGGGTGAAACATTGTCCATTTTGATTATAATTGTTCATTTGCATGTTCATACCTTGTTGATAAGAACCTTGGTGCTGCATTTGCACTGTCGGGGTGGCCTGCGCCATTTGTTTTGGTGTCGTTTTGTTTACGCGCCTTTTCTCCGACTCTTTGTTCTGCGGTGACCCTTTACTCTTCTTGCGTTTTCTGGCCCCACCCATGGGCGAAATGTACACCGTTTAAGTCCAAACTATCAGCTATGACTTCACAACTTCATTAAAATAAGATTCAACACATATATCCGTTATTTATCCCTTATTTATATCATTAAACATTATTTTAATTCCTGTGCAAAATAAACTGCCGCCATTGCCACGCATGCGCATCATCATTCCATTTCATCTAAGAGTAAGCATGGTTTCATCCAATTAAATTTAATCAGATAGTCATACAACACTGTTCCAATGTATGCAGCATTATTTAACTATTTTTCTTAAATATTTCCAAACATTATTCCTGGAGTGGAAACTTTCATTGATAACTATAATTGCTTCAGAAAATTATATTTATAAATACAATTTGGATCTCACAGGATGTTAACTACAATAAGATATGTTCTTGGTTGTTGTGATAAAAAATCACCATTGTACCAAATAAAGCTCACTGTTGTTGTTGATGGGGGTGTAATTGTTGATCCAATTTAGTTCGTGTATAGCTGTTGCACCATGGTTTTGCAATACTAGATTTATCATAGAAATAAGCCTGCCGATGTATTAAACGGTGAATTAGGCGAGTATATAAGTGTAAAATGGCGATTCTGTGACTCTGTGATGGTCATCTCTATTCAATAATAACTTAGATATTCCATTCAAGCTGATTGGTGTACGTGTAGAACATCTATCTGTTACCTAGACGAAACAAGGCTCAATTCCCGGCAACACTCATTATATTTTATAATATTGTAACTGAAAAACAGAAATATATTTCCTTTCGGACAAGGTATGCATGGTCTATTTGGAACTAAAGGCAATATACAAGTCAGTCTGAGAGAAATTCACTAATCATGATAGTACTCAACTCAACTTATCTTTATTTCCACCCAACGTGATGATATTCATATTATAAACAAATAGTAATTAATAATGGCAATACTGTACAAATTAAGCAGATTAACGTTTCACTTTGGCAATAAATACAATTTTACAATGCAAAAGGCATTATGTCTATTACGTGTTTTCAAACACAGCTTTATGTCTTAGGCATTAAGGCACTTATATACATATACGATCACCTCAAGAACTGTTTGCGAGTCAGCTGGTAGTCAGGAACTATGAGTTCTGTGCCAAGAAGTGCGAGGAAAAATGTTTCTCCACCCATTAATGTCAGTTCTTGGGCAAGGTTGACGTCAAGTTCTGTGACGCCAGCGATGAAACACCACCTATCCCGTTCATCTACACTGCATTCATATACGCTGTGTATTTCTACGTAATTAACGTCTTTACCACAGTTGTAGCATCGTTGAAGACAGGTCGTTGGTATTTTGCACCAAAGCTTAATAATTAACATTTGGATGTGTTTGAAATAGTTCGTGTCAAAAATATAATACACTGTTGCTTTGGAAAACATTTGGGTGTAACACTTTAAAAAGTCTAAAATCTTCGTCCGACATAGTCCTATCTGCCCACAGCAAGGTAGAATATATAGAATAGAATTTTACAGATGTCAGGTATAAAACCTAAAGTTACATTCTCATCTTGGACGTACTGGAAGTATCGTCTTAAAAATATATTTTTTCTAGTACTTTTAGAGTCAAGACATAGAAGTAGATGTAATAAACAATTTCCTGATTATAACCGACGAAAATAACTTGTCTCAGCATGGATATAAGATCTAGTTGTAACGTGAAATCCCTGGATTTTCCTAACAATAAAGTGTTTGAGTCGTTTGATTGTAGTAATGTCACTAGCTGTAATATTATTCCACAATTCGCTACAATAAAGTGTTTGAGTCGTTTGATTGTAGTAATGTCACTAGCTGTAATATTATTCCACAATTCGCTACAATATAGAACAATTGGCATAATTATTTTGATATACAGGTCAGCAGATACTAGTGGGATAAAACCATATGGATGGTCCCCTTGAGCGGTCATTGCGTAAAATTCATTTTTAGCTTTCTGACATCTCGTTTCTACTGTAGGTTTACATTTCATGTTGGAAGTTTGCTTAACACCTGGCCCCAATTTCTCGAAACTTCTTAAGCTTAACAGGCTTAAGTCGCTTATTTCAATTAGCCAAAATACATACTGAAAATGGATTTTGATAAATGAAAAATGTTTTTTTTTCTGATAATCATACAGATTTTTCCTACATAATTTCTGAAAATTCTTTAAGAAGTAAATAGAACACATTTTATAGAACAACACAAATAGTGAGATTAGCTTAATCCTGTTATAAGGGACTTAAGAAGTTTCGAGAAATTGGGGCCAGGTGAGTTGCCGAATTAGTCTGTGTGATACTATTGTTTCTAAACATAATTGCGACATTAGGAGGTTCACGTTTCTTACTGTAAACAATTATTTCAGATTTGTCCACGTAGATATCGATTATCCATGACTGACAGTATGTATATATACGATATTCATCATTCGCTGTAGGTTGAGGGGTGACAACGCAATCAGAGCTATGTCATCTGCGTATGAAGGGTTGTCGACCTTTGTTGATCGTACGGTGCAGCCATGGTTACTATCTTCTAAATCTTTTAGTAGGTGGTCCACGTATAGTAAATAATAAAACGTGGAAAGAACGCCCTCTTGGCGGACTGATTTCCGTATTGTAATGTTCTTTGAGGTGTTACCGTTCATTTTCACTATACATTTCAAGTCTTGATATAAAGAAATTTGTGTTTGTAATGCTTTTCAAATTAAGCCAAATCGTCCCATCTTAAGAAAGAGGCCTTCGTGCCATACAGAGTCCACAGCAGCTATTTGGTCGAGCATGCCTACGAATACCTTGCTGTTATGTTCTATTTGTTGCTATATAGTTTCCTGCAGTTTGAACACCGTCGTAACACAACTAAGTTTTTTTTTGCTAAATCCTTGCTGCTGTTCGCATGGAAACGCGATGTGTTTATTCTTTATTGAGTCTGTTCAAAATTACTTACTGATTGGTGAGCGTGTAGAACATCAAGGTCTATTTGGAACTAAAGGCAATATACAAGTAAGTCTGAGGGAAATTCACTTATCATGATAGTAAGAATAATATGAATATATTAAAAAATAACTCATGATTTTAACTCGGCATTCAATATGATTGAAATTGAGATAAACCAAAAATGATATGAATCTATTGCACGTATCGGTGAGGTGTGAGACGCACGAGCTCAATACAAGATATAATTAAAAGAAAATGTAATGAGTAAGGTACAAGCACACTATCAGCATTGCTTTTGGGTCAGCTAATGAGAAATTCAATGAGTTTGATAACATAACATTACGATTTTTTGAGAAAAAAAATGTAATAACATTCAGAACCATCAAACCCAGTTTACAAGTAAGAATTAATACATATGATTTATCACCGCATGTATGTTTCTTTGAGCAGTACCACTAATGATCTTTATTATTTCAAATATTATTTTTTTCACATATCTTCCTTGGATTCTTAAAGTATTTTTTGTAATAAATGCCTAATTAGGGTTAACGTTTTTTTGAGAATCCGACCCACAAATCAGCTAGTCTCTGTTATAGCCATCAAGGAATTCGACCCACAAATAAACTAGTCTCTGTTATAGCCATCAAGGAATTCGACCCACAAATAAACTAGTCTCTGTTATAGCCATCAAGGAATTCGACCCACAAATAAACTAGTCTCTGTTATAGCCATCAAGGAATTCGACCCACAATTAAACTAGTCTCTGTTATAGCCATCAAGGAATTCGACCCACAAATAAACTAGTCTCTGTTATAGCCATCAAGGAATTCGACCCACAAATAAACTAGTCTCTGTTATGGCCATCAAGGAATTCGACCCACAAATAAACTTGTCTCTGTTATAGCCATCAAGGAATTCGACCCACAAAGAAACTAGTTCTCTGATAGATCCATGAAGGAATCCGACCCACAAATCAACTAGTCTCTGTTATAGCCATCAAGGAATCCGACCCACAAATCAACTAGTCTCTGTTATAGCCATTAAGGAATCCGACCCACAAATAAATTAGTCTCTGTTATAGCCATCAAGGAATTCGACCCACAAATAAACTAGTTCTCTGATAGATCCATGAAGGAATCCGACCCACAAAAAAGCTTGTTCTCTGATATATCCATGAAGGAATCCGATCCACAAATAAGCTAGTTCTCTGATAAATCCATGAAGGAATCTGACCAACAAATCAGCTAGTTCTCTGATAGATCCATGAAGGAATCCGACCCACAAATAAGCTTGTTCTCTGTTAAATCCATGAAGGAATCTGACCCACAAAAAAGCTTGTTCTCTGTTAGATCCATGAAGGAATCTGACCAACAAATAAGCTTGTTCACTGTTAGATCCATGAAGGAATCCGACCCACAAAAAAGCTTGTTCTCTGTTAGATCCATGAAGGAATCTGACCCACAAAAAAGCTTGTTCTCTGTTAGATCCATGAAGGAATCTGACCCACAAAAAAGCTTGTTCTCTGATAAATCCATGAAGGAATCTGACCCACAAATAAGCTTGTTCTCTGATAAATCCATGAAGGAATCTGACCCACAAAAAAGTTTGTTCTCTGTTAGATCCATAAAGGAATCTGACCCACAAATGAGCTTGTTCTCTAATATATCCATGAAGGAATCCGACCCACAAATAAGCTTGTTCTCTGATAAATCCATGAAGGAATCTGACCCACAAATAAGCTTGTTCTCTGATAAATCCATGAAGGAATCTGACCCACAAATAAGCTTGTTCTCTGATAAATCCATGAAGGAATCCGACCCACAAATAAGCTTGTTCTCTGATAAATCCATGAAGGAATCCGACCCACAAATAAGCTTGTTCTCTGATAAATCCATGAAGGAATCTGACCCACAAATAAGCTTGTTCTCTGATAAATCCATGAAGGAATCTGACCAACAAATCAGCTAGTTCTCTGATAAATCCATGAAGGAATCCGACCCACAAATAAGCTTGTTCTCTGATAAATCCATGAAGGAATCTGACCCACAAATAAGCTTGTTCTCTGATAAATCCATGAAGGAATCCGACCCACAAATAAGCTTGTTCTCTGATAAATCCTTGAAGGAATCCGACCCACAAATAAGCTTGTTCTCTGATAAATCCATGAAGGAATCCGACCCACAAATAAGCTTGTTCTCTGATAAATCCATGAAGGAATCCGACCCACAAATAAGCTTGTTCTCTGATAAATCCATGAAGGAATCTGACCAACAAATCAGCTAGTTCTCTGATCTATCCATGAAGGAATCTGACCCACAAATAAGCTTGTTCTCTGATAAATCCATGAAGGAATCTGACCCACAAATAAGCTTGTTCTCTGATAAATCCATGAAGGAATCTGACCCACAAATAAGCTTGTTCTCTGATAAATCCATGAAGGAATCTGACCAACAAATCAGCTAGTTCTCTGATCTATCCATGAAGGAATCTGACCCACAAATAAGCTTGTTCTCTAATATATCCATGAAGGAATCCGACCCACAAATAAGCTTATTCTCTGATAGATCCATTAAGTAATTTGACCAACAAACAAGCGAGTTCTAGTTTAGTTTGAACATTTTTTACAACGGTTGTGAAACAATTTATTATATTAATCAGCGTGGTTGGAACGATTATACGCGATATTATGGTCTTGTGTTGTACGGGAAAAGGGGTAACCCGGAGAAAACCGGCATGGTGACCACACACCGAACTCACATGCGCCCATGTCATAAATCGAATCCGGGTCGCCTAGGTGAGAAGCGAGTACACTAACCGGACAACCAACCAGCAAAGATCCAGTACTGGAAAGATCTTGAATAGGTATACTGACTACGGTGTTGGGCGGATGACAACATTATTTATGCAAACTGTAGTAGGGGGTGATACCCTCATTTGCCGAATAGCGTTAGAAACACTATTGAAAATGGAATACTTTAGTCTTGGAGTTCAAAAATTACATCGTAAATAACATCGTTCAAATGTTGGTGTAAAGCGTTTGTCGATAAAAAGATAACTCAATTTCAACAAAGTTAAAAAAAATATATTGTTGCCAACATAAAACATGTGAGTTAGGCCCCTTAAATTATTCCTGGTTTTCATGTAAGTGGTTGAACACTATTGATACTGGGCGTCAGAGTTGATAAAAATGCTGACAAACGTTAATCATGAGAAAGGATGCAATTCTCGTTTGCACGGACATTTATCATTTGATTCTATAACGCGGTAATACGCCCTTCTTGTGGTTACCTTAAACAAGAAAACACAAGAGTACACCATATTACATACATTCAATGCAAACGGCAATGTCATCCATCAATTAATAATTAACAGTGCAGTTTTTCCTAGAATATTTGCCATAATAAAGATAAGCTATTTTCATTTTGTGATGTTAGCTTGTTGTCTGGATGGAGTCCAAACGCGTCACTCAATGAGTGTGAGTGTGAGTAATGTATTTTCCAATCTTATTAAACGTCATCGTTCAACAGGAAGACATACATCATGATTATCTCTTTTGATTCCAAATACTACAGCTGCGGAATGTCAGTTATAACAAAAAGTTACCATCTGTGTGCAGGATTCCTTAACCACTTCATGTATTACAGATATCTGGACGATATAGTCCCCGAGCGGAACTAGTACAAGGCACAATGACAATAGCTCCATGGGGATGCACAGGGCCAGTTCCCCGAGGGAACAATTAAAATGAAGGTTTTGGAGATTTTCGCTGCATTGAGGAGAGAGACATGTTTAGTTTGAATACGATCTTTATAACGAGTGAACATATGCGCGGTTCCGGGCAAATGTCGAATACGTAAAATCGAAGAGATGACATAGTTGATCCGTCATCTTTTTGCCCACAATGTCGCAAGTGGCAACAGTGTTTACGACTCAGTTGTACGATAATGTACGGGTACGGAGTGAGGGGTTTATACACAGCGGCTGTTTAAAGGGTTTTAAACTCACAAGCACTCTACCCGACAATATGCAATTTAACGAAAGAAACGACCTCTTAAATAGATGCGCCATCAAACGACATATTTTCGACTTCTACATTACGGAAAGCGGGTAATGAAACTCGAACCAGAACACGAAAAACTATGACAGACGAAGGGGTTTAAGGCCATTCCATCCATTGTATCACGAGTTTGTCACATCAAAAGCCGCAAGATGAAATCTCCCGCAATTGTCCATAAATAAAGCATGCGTTTAAAGTGACACTCGTAGTCAAAATAAATAATACACCTGTCTAACAAACATACATTTTGGGTGAAAAACCTTTTATTACACACTAAATACTACATTTATGGAAAATATTAATTACTTATAACAAGATTGCAACCGTGTATTAAATAGCTGAAAACGCAAAATATTAAATGGTGAGTCCTTAAAGATTTACAGTGAAAGACTATCGTCTCACAAGACATAAATACCATGTTTTCTGCACCTTTCTTTCAAATTAAACACGGTATCCTTTATACCATTGTTTTCGATATTTAGGGGATATTGTGATAGGACGTTTTTCTGGAGACCTGTATCACGTCGAGTTCGGTGTGTAAACACGGAAACATGTTTACTCACCGAACGAGACGTGATACAGGTCACCAGAAAAGCGTTTTATCGTTATATTCCATTTATTATTTACCTACTTATTTAATTATTCCTTTTTATTTTTCGGTTTCAATTTGATTTAAATTTACCGCCATCTGTCAAATGCGCGTATGAATTCAAATGTGTTATGTACATGTAGTTTTGTGTAATGAAGTCAAGGGATGCTATTACAGCGAAACGAAGTCAGAAGTAGCAATTTGTTTTAGCAAAATTAACAAATTGCTAGTACGAAAACAATTATTTAATGTCACAACACAAAAGAACAACATCGAAAAACGGTACTTATTTTACGAGTATACACTAATCGTCATTTCCTGTAATCGTAACGCGGCCATTTTTAACAAAGTAAATATTCGTGGGATTTTTCAACGATCATAATATGCAGAATTTAGGAAAGTCCGTGAGTCATTTGCTATTTTTATCGATGAGTCGAATTCGCCTTCTTCTTTGTATTGGCGAGCTGCTCATATGTATGATAAATAACATGGATAATGCAAAAATGGACTTTGAAATGCCAAACAACTAGTTCACTGAAGTAGCTGTCTAGATAGATTGGAAGTGTTCTCTACTTCATGCTTCTGCTCATGGTTCTTTGAAGATCATGAGAACCATGTTTCTGAATATTTACATGCTTCTGGAGCGAGAGTAAAGTTAGATAATTTAATGTATTTAAAAGTTGACAGGTTTTACCATTTTTTTGGTCTCGCTATTTTTAGCAAAGCGAAAGTAGTTCCGAGATTACACACGGTACTCGAATGATAACGGAATCAGAAAACGACAGTATCATGATACGGATTTTTCAATACGGCGTGATGTACTTTCACCGTTGGATATGGAAAAGGAATTTGATAGGCATATAATAAGTATCTATCCTTTTCGGTAAATTAAAATAATTGTATTAATTGTGGCACATCTAACTTGGGAGTAAGAGTGCATGTATAAGTCGCCAATGCCCATAGAAGAAAGTTGGAGTTTTCCGTGTATCAGGGAAACAACTGCATGTTTTGTCTTTAGGTTATAAAGTTGATCATATTTGAAATTGACATACAGATTCGTATTTGGCATGGATGAATTATTAAAAGCAATTGCGTTTATAGATAAGACATACTTACTCTAATTACTAAGTGTTGAAAGGCTAGAACACTGAGACACGAGATAATGGTGAAGGGAAGAGTATATGTAGGAGCAGCTGTTTAAGTGTTATTTGGTAAAAATAGAATTATTTGATCCAATTAATACTATAAGCCGGAATAACTGGAATATGTATTTTGTCGCGAAATCTCACTATTTCGTTCATACTTAAAAAATGCACATTGCAACTATATGCAGATGGATTTTACTTAAGCTGGTTGGAGTTTGAGCCTTGATTGTCTGTATTTAAGCTGGTTGGAGTTTGAGCCTTGACTGTCTTTATTAAGCTGGTGGGAGTTTGAGCATTGGTTGTCTGTACTTAAGCGGGTAGGAGTTTGAGCCTTGATTGTCTTTATTTAGCTGGTGGGAGTTTGAGCCTTGATTGTCTTTATTTTAGCTGGTGGGAGTTTGAACCTTGATTGTATGTATTTTAGCTGGTGGGAGTTTGAGCCTTGATTGTCTTTATTTAAGTTGGTGGGAGTTTGAGCCTTGATTGTCCTGATAGTTGGGTTCCCTACCAAGGATCATGCTACTACTTTCATTTCACGACCCTGACCTTTGACGAAAGTGAGGTATGATCTACATCTACATAAATCTCAATATGTGTAGTTTCATGTTATTTACATAAATATATTATATACGCACATGTATATCACATGCAACAGACGATATGATGATATATATGACTATTAATTTAATATAGTTCAATCATGATAGTCAGAACGTAACCAAGAGTAAAACTCATTAATATTGTCTACTTATCATAGCGATTTTGCTACATTGAATAATGCTGCATGAACTCAGGATATATAAGAATATATCCTTAATGTTCGAATATGTTAAGACATTTTCTTATTTTGTAATGTTTTTCGACACAATACCGAGATATTAAAAAACATGTGCAAGATATATGAAAGAACAGAAAAAAAATCAAAAAAAATCACCAATTGTCGCGTTGAACGCTTTCGTTTAATTTCATTTTTTGTTGGCCATATACGTGTATCGTGCACACTGATTTGAATAATAAATGGTGTTGACGCTAACAGCGCTGTAAACAGCCCTGCGTTCAGTACAGGTGCTCGCGGTTAACGTTTGCGATTTGATTTCCCACTTGCATGAAGTTATGGAGCATGAAGCATGGGCTATGAGGCCACAAACAGCTACATTGAGCAACTGTACTCCTTAAAGGAACTCAAATGTTTTGAATTTAAAAAAAATAAATAACTGCAAAATAAGGAGTGAAAATATCAACTTTCAGAACTACTTTTAAATTTCTTTATTGTTACATGAACTTGCCTTGATCAAAACAGAACATTGGACTTTAGTAAATTATGTCAAAAAATGTTAAAAAAAGAAAGAAATATTTTATAAATTTAAATAAATATATAATTGGAAATTAACAACTTACCGTTTATTACCGGTTATCCCGTTTATCAAACATTTTACTGATCTTTGAAGCTGAATGTTCGAACATTTGCTTTCATACCAAACAAATTACAGACAAAAACAACTGTTCGAACATAAATAAAATTTTATATCCTCGTTCAAATGTATTTTGAACTGTTAACCGTTGTAGTACGTAAAATGAGCTTCCTGGAGAATTCACACAATTTACAGATAGATCCGATATTTTTTTACCCCACCCACACCTCAAAATGTGTCAACAAACTAGCGTGGCATTTACTCTTTATCTGGAAAACAAACATTTTAAATCGAAACAGACTGGTCTCTGACAGTAAGATGACTGAATATTAAATTACTATAAAAACACGCATACATGCAGTCTTAAACTAAGAAGAATGGTTAAAATCCAATGAGTATCCACATTTGTTTTGCTAACACATTTGACCTTCCAAATTTTCATTCTTTAAATAGCGGCGTAGTAATCTGGTTTTGTATTCATGCCCATCTTAAAATAAAAAGTGTTTTCATTATTTTTTGGAACATATGTGCACTAATAATACTTCATTGTTTACTGTTCATAAAGCTTTGCAATAAAAAAACGAGCGAATATTAAGCTATAAGAATGAATAGCAGAGAACTATTTCTCAGCAAACCGAAAGTAGAAAAGTTGACAGCTATAACTATGCATGAGGGGCGCCCCACGGGTAGCGGCCTAAAGCCCACCCTTTTCAAAAGAGGGGGTAATTCAGAAATAAATAAAAAAAACAAATAAAACTCCGAAAATAAGCATAAAAGAAACAGAAAATTTGTTTATTTCAGTGTAAGATCGTATTTTATTTCACTCGTGATCATAAAAAAACTACATTTTCACTCGTGGCTTCGCCACTCGTGAAAATATGTTGTTTTTTTGACACTCGTGAAATAAAATACGATCTTACACTGAAATAAACAAATATCCTCTATATATTGTCTGAGCTCTCAATCAAAAATTTGTTTCATTTTCTCTTCTTTCGCATTATAAACAATGGTTTTTATATCAAGTAACTTTATGCTCGTATAAAGGGACGTCGTTGTCACCTTGATATTTTGTTTTGTTTCGGATGTTCCCATTGCCAATTCAGATATAGGGTCAAGCACAGGCTGGTGGATAGGAGTCACTGATGAAGACGTGGACAACGTTTGGCGATGGAGGAAAAACAACGACCTCATCGATTATAAAGGTATGACATTGTTCATAACATGCGGCTACGTGTGTTCTATCATTTTTTTATTGATAAAATGAAGCTCCGGTCTAAATCGACAATTCCTACCCAAAAGACGTAAAAGGCTGAAGCATGAGTCAATTTAGTGATTCGAGAGTGATTCTATCAGCTTTCGTTACAATCGAGCTTAAATAAATTAGTATAGACCAATTTAGTGTTTTCATTGCATATCTCAACATTTCCATTTAATTAAGACATGACCTTGAATACGCATCCTCGTGCAAGTCACCAATGATCGCTACTGACATCATGATGTGTAATAATTTACATTTATGATGACATCAAAAATAGTTATTTTACAACAGAGCTGTTAAGGGTGATTCATAACGTTCTTTTTATACTTTTTGTACAATGTATGTATCCATTCGCGCTCCCCTGAAGGTCAAAGATTTTGTTTGCCTAAGTTATGTTATGAAAGAAATACAAAATGACCCGCTGGTTTTGCAGAAAGGGCTACCAAACAGAACTACAATGCACACCGGAAATGCCTGCACTTGCACTAGTTTCCATGAAGAGATAGTTAGAATATACTAAGTAAAATCTTATTGACAAAGAAGGGTGGAGCAAGCGTGCCGTCTTCTTAAAGCTGCACTCTCACAGTTTTATTTTTTTGTCTCGGAACGAGCCAATTTTTGCGAAAATCCATGGAAACCAGTTATATAAGACTGCTTACAAAAAATTAGATCGCAGAATTTTATATTTAAGTTCATGCATTTTTCTTAAACCGTTAGTAAGCCATAAAACATTAATTTTTGAACGGAAATATGAAAAGCTGCGATCTGATTTTTTGTCAGCAATCTTTAATCATTGTTTTGTAGATATTTACACAAAAATCTGCTCTTTCAAAGACAAACAATAAAAAAAAATGTTAAAATGGTATATCTGTCAGAGTGCAGCTTTAAATACGATTTTACTTTATATTTCCTAACTGACTAAGAATCTACATTTTGATGGTCGGCGAATTCGGCGCACTACCTTGATCATGCTGCACCCATGCATTACCGCCTGTTTAAATATGTTGATTTGTTTACATCGTAAACCGTACCGAATTTGTTATCAGGTATTTTTTAAACGGACGCAAAAAGTTGTTTAATTTAGTTTTGTCAACAACAGTATAGGCTTTGAAGGTCTTTTCTTCCCAATCCTTCCGTTTGATTTGTTTTAGTTTACAGTCTTAGTTTTAGTGATTTTAATTAAAAAATGCTGATGCAATGTTCGGCTTAACTGATAATTCCTTGGAAGAATGTTCTTGCAAATATTGCTTCGGAGGAATGGTGCAGTTTGACGAAAAGGGTAATTGTTGTCCACATTATGTTTTCGTCAGATGTCTTGAATGATTTATTAGACTGGGGACCTGGTCAACCAAGCGACAACGATGAACATGCCCACCAACAGGACTGCGCGCAAATGTTTAAGAACTTTGCATTTCACTGGGATGACATGACCTGTTCATCCAAACTTCCCGGAATTTGCGAAATAAAGTAAGGTTTTAATGTTATATCACTCATCATCCATACTGAAATTTATATGTATGCTGAGATCAGGATTTCTAAACATAGAAACGTGTTATTTACATTGTTTTAATTAACATAAAATCGATTTAGTTTTACTGTGTTACTTGAAGGTTGTACGAATTGACTTACAAAAAATAAAATGTTTGATGCGACACAGTCGCATAACCATTCATTTTGTGGAAGTACATGCAAACAATATTTAAGTTTTTCAGTGGTTTGCATTATATTGGGTAAACTAACCACTATCTGGACCAGCCACTGTTTATACATACTGCTTCACCTGATTTAATACTTATGTGAAAAAACTACAGAAACAAGCTCAGTAGCAAAATATTTAAACCACTTAGTCGATTTTTATACTACACGTGCTAAATCTCATGTGTCTGACATATTGCGGTTGATATTGTGCGACTTTCAAAAAACATAGTAGTTGTCGTCTCTGTCGTTTAGTTTTTATTAGGCCTAAGTCATTTGCCTTTACTGGGATTTCGGTTAATGGGCATGTCCCCGTAGTTGCCATTACACTACTGCTTTCAAATATGCATGTGTTAAAATATCTTTTATATAACATATGATTATCACATATGTTGCCCCAATGATGTATCATGGTTAGAGAGAATTCGGACTACTTGGATTAGACCAAACATTCAAATTGACATGAGTCGCTAATACTATATATGTTAGCATAACATTGCGAGCCGGTCATGCTTGGCCGTCCCTCTTCCCCTAGAACACCACTTCTGCCATTTATTTTCTGGTGTGAATGATATTACTTCCGTAGAAAACACGCACGACACGCACCCCCACCCCCCAACCACACACACGATATTAAACAAAAAACACGCCACATGCTAACGTACACCAGCACGCACGCACGGTCATTTTAGAAATACTTATCAGATTTACTATGCTGTATGCTCGACCCTCGAAGTTTTGTCGATTACATTTTTCTTACTCAATCGATCTGGGAGATAACATGTATTAATCCTACAAAACTCAATCGGTAAGGTTTTGTTGTAACTATCTAGCCGTTGTACCTATCACTACAAAAGTAAAACATCGAATAAAGCTACCTTGGCGAGAAAATAAAAGGAGCGACGTGCCCAGAACAAAGAAATCGTATGTAAAATAAAGGTAGTTTGTTATATTAAATATGGCTCAGAAGTTAATTCTGAAAGAACTGTACTACGCCCTCCCTCGAGACAATTCTGGTGACTTACGTAACATTCCTTCACATGGTGCTCCAAGCTCTTAAAGATATTTGCCAACAAAAGTATTAAATGCATTCGCCTGTTCGCTTGTTATCTATCGTGAGATGACCTTTCTGTATTTCAGAGTGGACGAGGCAACTGTTATAGGTTGAGGCGACCATTTGTGGAATCTTAAAATGTCAACACTAGAATTAAAATAAAAATGCGAATGGTTTGACTATGTTGTTGTAAATTACACCAGTCAACAGATCATCTGGAAGCAAAGCACAAGGACGATTCTACTAATGAAGAAAGCCATGCTATGACATGTTAAAAATAGCAAAATTACATGTAATTAAAGGAACGAGCCCAAGGGTCGTATTCAATAACCAATTTAGATCTCACTTTAGTTTAAGAGTAGAATTTGAGTGTTTTTATTAAACTGTAAAACTGACTGGCCAATAGCCGAGGCATATCTAAGGATAAGAATAAGTGTTATGTTGAATACTGCTCCAGTACTTAGTTTGAAATCACTGGATAACAAGGTCCAATAGACAAACGAACCGAAAAACATGAACACACGCAATAAATGAACACAAACACAGGTAACATCAATAGTAAGCGCTAAAGAATTTCCATTGGTGCGGCAAGGAACTCTTATTGGGATGTGTTGGCTTAACATTTTATCATGGGTCAAAATGAAAGCAAACAGAAACACTAATATATCAATTGAATGCTCAAATTTTGGTTAGGCGCTCTATAAATATAGTAATTCCGTTGACACCATACAAATGTTATAGAGGGACGTCGTTGTCATTTTGATAATGCTATTTTTGTTTAGGATGTTCCCATTGCCAATTCAGATATAGGGTCAAGCACGGGCTGTTGGATTTGGGCCACTGATGAAGACGTGGACAACGTTTGGCGATGGATGGACAACAACGACCTCGTCAATTATAATGGTATGAAATTGTTATAACATGCGGCAACCTGTGTTTTATCGATTGTTTGTTGAATAATGTATTCCCGGTCTAGATCAAAATATCCTACTCCAAAACGTTACCGGCTGAAGCATTAGTTAAATCGGTATGTTTTTACTGCATATCTCAAATTTTCCATTTGTTTAAGACATGAACTTGAATACGCATCCTCGTGCAATTCCCCACTGAGCGCTACTGACGTCATGATGGGCAGTAATTTACATTTATGATGACATCAAATAGTCATTTTACAACAGCGCTGTTAGGGGCGATTTATTTCGTCCTTTTTAGACCGGGGGATTACCGAATTCTTTTACATTTTCTGTATGTTTTGGGAATTAAATGGTATAACTTTCGTTTTCTGTTTAATTAAATGCAAAGGATGTTGTTTGGCTATGTTTTGTTTACCATTCTCTCCATCTTTAAAAAAAGCAATTGAGCGCCGGCTTCTTCATTTCAACTGGAACAAATTATTGCTTCCTCTAAACCTGACTGTAAGGATCTGCAGAAAATAAAAGGCCTTGTTCGGACTGTAATCAAACTCCAAGCTCTTCTATTTGCCGTAAGTAGTGAAAATGCAATAGTCACAGTAAAATATTAGAAAAACCTCTTCCTATACGACACCCTCACTCATATGTATTCAAAGTACTATGTTATGTTTTATTTTTTCAAATGCATACGAGTTGTATTAAAGAAGTTACTGGACCTTCTTCATTATACTAATATGAAGGGACGAAACAATTAATTAAAGACAACTCAAAGTTGTACACGTCGGCAAATTCGGTAGTCAAAAGCAATTAAGCACATCACAGTTGCTGCAATTGCAGTAAGCACTTAACAATGAGACAAATGCATTGCACATACTGTCTTTAAATATATAACCTAACTGTCCAAAAATTCCACTATGTTTTAATGACCGTGTGTCATTCATCTTTTTTTTTACACATTCTTTCCTAAATACAAATAAAATTTCAAAAGACATTCTTTTTTTCTCCTTAAACGTTCTTACTTCCTTTGATTAAAATGAAATGTTTGAACTTAAATGCATGTAAGTCAACCTCAATGTAATGTTATCAACCTGTAACCTGTTGTAAATTAAATTATATTGTAAATTTCTTTTTCATTGAAAGGAATTAATGTAAGTTATTTAACTTATTTTCCAAATCCAATAATAATCATATTCATGTTTTGTACTAATTGTCTGTAATGTTTTGAAATAAAATATTGTTTAAAGTAAAAATGAGAAATGACATATAGCAGCATAACTGGTAGATAGCATCTTCCATTGCTGTTTTGAAGGGTGATCGGACTACGGCAAGCTTATGCTTTTCAAAAAGTGCTTGCATCAAATTACATACCATCGTGAACACTGTAAATGTTTAAACAGGCATTTAGTTTATGTTTTAATCATTTGGTTATAAACACTTATTTCGTTCAGAAATATCATCTCTATGAAAGTAGAATAAAATGAAAAGCAAATAATATTAAAATAATAATAAACAATATGAACATGACATCGTCGAAATAATATTCCAGCAGTGGCCAAAAGTTTAAATTAGTTTAGTTTGCCTATAAGTCATCATACGTGTGACTAGGGACAAGAGGCTTTTGCTATTACAGATAAGGCGATAAAGTGTGCCAGAGCTTGAGGGTCGCAGAACCATGGTTAATGGACAGAAACATACTGGAGTGGCCATATTGGCTTTATTCGGTAAATACACATGTTAAGGGACAAGTGTAGGAAGAAGAAATGTTACATAATATTATAAAGGTATATTTATTGTATTCGTTCCATTTAATTGACACAGTGTTATGCTGTTATATTTGTTTTAGTTGACGGGAGATTTGGTTTTGATTGTGTGGACGGTTGGGTACCTTTTGGCTCGTCGTGTTACTACTTCCAAACTACACCTCTTACGTTTGATGAAACTGAGGTACGTATTATGATTTATGCCAGTTTTATTTAAATAAATACGTTGTAGACCATTCAGAAACAAAAATAGCAAATGGCTTGTTAAAGAAATCGAGCAGAACACAACAGAAAAAAACACATAATTTGTCGATTATTTTGCATTTGAACCAAACGAAAAATGACGATAACAATGGAAAATTAACAGTTAAGATCAGTCCATGTGTCAAAAAACAAAGGTTCGAAATTTGTCTTTATATAGTTCAATTTACGTCAATGAGGATTTATTCAAATTCGTTAAAATGCTGTTTAATCTACCAATTGAAACTACCTAAAGTTATTGTTGATTTTAACGAGACCTTTTTACCTATCTTATTAGTGCATTTAACAAATGTTTGAGTACTTGCTTTATTGTCTAAATTATGAAAATTGTCCCGTCTTCAGCGGTACTGCCTGAGTCACAATGCCCACCTTGTTCGTGTAGATTATACTGAGGAGAACGATTTCTTGCGGGAAAAGGTTAAACATCAAGGTTAAATATCATTTATTGCTCTTCAGATTTTCAAAGATATAAGGTCGAGGTATTGTCAACGCCTTGGTTTACGATGTCGATGTTGGGATGCAAAATCTTCAACCTTGGACATAACTTAATTGAAACTGCATGCACTTGTTGACAGATAGAATACACACCATAGCAAGGCCCTTAACTTTTGCTTAAAAATGTTCAGTTTTACCCCTCGTTATAGATAGATAGGTAGATAGATTTATTTCAGAAATAAAATGTACACATAATGGCATTTAAATACATGATTAAATATAAATAAATAAATGCATCCATGTTAAAACCACATTATATTGCTAAGGATAACACAAAAAAGAGATTAAAAATCCCTTATTCCTATTGTGGTCCTTTTTATATTAATTGGTTGACATAGGAAGACATTTTAGAGCATTATAAAATGAAATGTTATACCACTTTTAAGATTCATAGGTAAAATAAGTAATAGATATAATACTTTCAGTAAATTGCACAAGCTTGAAAGACATGGTTATCACATAAATATATCACAGTAGTACAAGTTATATATTAAAAGAAAACAACAATCTATGGACTATTACATAAAATTTGCTTTATAATGCAAAACATAAGAGTATGTACTCTGATAAATCTATCTAAGACATGATTACAAAAATTATATTGGAATAAAAGAGGAACAGTCCTAGTCCAACAAGTGTGTCTTAATAGGGGACTTAAACTTATTCAAGGTTTTGATCTTTCTTAAATCTTGTGGTTAATTATTCCATAATGAACACCCGCGGTAGGCAAATGACTTTTTACCAAAACTGTTGACCTTTGGGTAGGAATAGCGTCCACTATCAACGAAAGTACATGTATATTCACTATTGAAATAAAATGAAAAGGACGACTGTTAACGTTCACTTATAGGACCTCTTGTGTTTAAGCTATAAATGTTGTACTAATAATTACAATATAAAATCAATCACTTGGTTTGAGGCTTGTAAGTTTTTTAACCGAACAATAAATACCACGCGATTTAACAGATGCTAACATAACTTTTGGCTAAGTAGCGTACATTTATGTTTTCGCCACTATATACAAAAAAAGATGACCACGTTACAAGAACTTGTTCGTGTAGATTACCCTCTAAATCATACTACAATATATCTTTAGGTCTATAATTTACTTTAAGCAGGGAACTGTTAAGTGTAGTATCTTCAAAATTAAACAACGTATGTTCCCGAATCGTTATTTTGAAGTTAGATACCGAGCCCGTTTTCACTCTCGTCTTGACTCTAAGTTTGAGACCCAGACTATAAGAGCAACATTTAATGATGTTGTTAAAAAGGCTATTACAGGAGCTAATATGGTAAAATCTCCTGCATCTATTTTTTATCATCTCTTCTGCAATCACGGACACGTCTTTAGTCAAAATAAGTAATATTGTATAAATTCAAAAGCATTTACTAATTGAGTAAAACATAGTGACATGCAACACAAACAATAGCGAAAACACTTGTACGTAAAGCAATATTTCCTTAGAGTAAAGTAACCAGAGACTAGAGGTTTGCAGCCTCATTTTATTTATTTGACAGGTATATTTGTGTTCATAATCATTGTAGACTTACAAGCAGCAGGCTGGTGGATCGGAGCAACTGATAGGGTCGTCGACAACGTCTGGAGATGGGTGGACAACAACGACCTGATGAATGAATATACCGGTGAATGTTTCTTTTTTACTTTGCTTAAGAGCATTTTTGGCTTACTCTCTCGTTACCTGGGTTTATAATTTAGGCATTCACAATGGCCTCCCGAACATTTGAATTACACATGCACTTATCGAGTACGCGTCTTATGCTTTGTTTTAAGTAGTAGTATTTCCTTTCAAATGAAATTTCAATTTCAGTCCTGCAACAAAGTAAATTATTTGCCTCTCTTTGCAGTAGGTCTTTACTACTTAGAGATGAAATGTTTTACTTTGGCTGATTTTGCTTGGTGACCTTTTTAACTAACCAAACTTGCTGGATTAGCAGCCAAGTCTCAAATTTGAGGTGTCACGATTCGAATAGACTGAAATTTGAGCGCATGCGCAGTTGACGTACTTTACTTATTAGGTTTAGAACTATAATAAATCGGGTAAGACGATCTCGCATATTCTCCAAATTTCAAATGTGTAGCACGGCGGCATATGTTGCTTTGTGCAAACCTATTCGCGCCTGTTTTGGGTTCATACTTAAAAATGACAATGGGTAGAAAGTATCAGCTTTCATCCTCGACATTGTGTTCCCTTATATCAGTTTAGGGCCTTTTTTAATTATATGTTTTACGAACGGCCAGAGTTGTAAAGTGTCGGAGGAGGAGGAAATAAAAATAAAATTACATTTCTGGAATTTTATTTTTTGGTCGGGAAAAACACACACAGAAAAGCAAAAGCTATGATGTTTTCTCTATGATTTTCTATTTTAATGTCAAGTCACTATGTTAGTGTGCACATTTGTATTTGCTTTATCGGACAAGTTCACTTCATATTTTCATTAATCACTCTTTATACTTTGTAAATGCAGGTTATAATAGACAAGTGACATAATAATAATCAATTATTTTCGGTAAATCTATTTGCCATTTTGAGTTTAAGGAATCGGCTATCACTTCACTGTGTTGTCTTGGCTGCAAATTGTCTGATACCAATTCACCAACCATGTCATTGTTACAGTTAGCAAAAGAGCTTTAATGTTTCCTTCTATACAGGGAATATTTATCCGCCAGGAACTAGCGATCCAGAAACTTGTAAATCAACTGATTATAGCTGTCTGATAAAACAAAAGCTGTCTATCCAACAGTGATTCAAATAATACTAGTTGTCCATCACACATTCTGTCCAACAAGCAGTCCAAACAACACTGGTGGTCCAACCAACACTTCCGGTCCATCCATTTATAGTAACTGTTGTTCAACCAACACGTATGGTCCATCCAATATAGCGGTCCAGTAAGCAATAGATGCCCAACCAACAATAGAGTTTCAACAGGCACTAGCTTACATCATGTTGATACCAATCTAGCAGCCCAACCGATTGTAGTGATGTTCTGCATTGAAAGTGATGGTCTCAGTAGATAACATCAGCATATTTGAATCATATCTGTAAAGAAAAGAATGGAACATTAAAAGTATATTTTTTATAAAAAAATAAGTTATTTTCAGACTTATTTATCTAAAATTTTTATAACATAGTATTATAACACACAGAGCAGTATAAATAACATAATTTATATCGATGATGATTTATATATGTTCATTCATAAGGCTATTAAATACTGTTCCTGGTAATATACATACAGATTCCTCATTATAGATTATCATAATTACATGTCAGATAGTAAAACAGCTTAATGTATTATTTGTGTTAATTTTCAAAACAAAGGTTTTAGAATAGATATTTTTTGTTATTAATAATACTCCAATAAGAATAGTAACCTCAGTCTTTTCTGAACCATCTACCCCACCCACCAGAACTAAACTGTCCAGGTAAACAGTCAAGCGATTTATAGCTCATGACATTTAAATTATATCACAATAATGTAATATAAACTCATTTAAATGACAAATCTAATAAAAATGAATAAATAATAACAAACCTGGAACGATAATTAGTCCATATTTATCGCTGTTATAACCCGGAAGTCACTCTGCCGCAAAGGATTATCCGGGTTAGCTAAAATCCGGTACCAGGTATCGATATCGAGAAAAGCCGTTATCACAGTTTATGATACCGGATTATGTTGATACTGTGTTATTTAAAGTATGCATTGGTTGTCAAAAAGCAATTAATAACGGACCGTGGATACTTGAATTTATCATCTGATATTAACCCTGATATTAACATAATTCGGTATCAGAAAGTGATACCGGATACCGGGGGATACCAGGTACCGGATACCAGGTTTTTAGCACCAGCCTGCAAATCCGATGAATGTTTTTCATTGGCTTAAACTTTTTCAGAGATGTTTACACCAATGTTTTTACAACTATTGCGATGTCCTCTGCTTATAATGAGTTGCCGCGATAAAGTTTCATCGGCGGAAATAAAAAAAAACGAAATCACAATTTTATTTCTATTTCAAAAATGAGTTTTTTTGAGCGGCGGTGCTCGTAAAACATAGAATCAAATAAAAAAGGCCTAGTTGAACACATTTGTTGTTAACTGCAACAGGTCTGCCTTTTCGTTAAAGTGACACTCGAATTTAAAATCAATACATACACATGTATAACAAACATAAAATTTGAGTGATAAACATTAAGTACTTACTTAATAATGCATGTATGAAAATATTAATTATATAAATATAAAATGACTAGTGAGTGCTAAAAGATTTACAGTGATCAACTTTTACGCATAAATAAGGTTGAAATACCGTGTTTTCTGAACCTTCTTTTCAAATTAAACACGGTGTCCTCCATAAGAACCATTGTTTTTGATATGTATTCATCCCATTCAGTAAATTTAAACAGTTGTATTAATTGGGGTTCATTTTATTTGGAAATAAGGGTGCATCTTTAAGTAAGATTTGATTCACAAATCCATCGACGCACACAATCGATATGAGAGGAAATGAGAATGGGGTATTATTTCTATTTGTTCTGACGGTAATTCTTACATATTTGTCAATTAGGTTCATGTTTCTTAATAGAGAGTCTTTTAAAAAAATATTGTACAAGTACGTATGACCTATTGCATCCAGGTATGTACTCTGTGTACAAACTTAAAGTGTACACACATGCTTGTTTTAACATTTTTATTATATTAAATGAGATACGAAAAGGAATGCACATTTTACATTTTTTTTATAGAATATATCTGAACTGATGGAAAGACAAGCATTTTCAATGCTCTTATATGTTCATTTCCATGTTAGAGTGAAATTGTGCTGTATTACAAGAAAGGTTGCTTATATGGAAAATGGAGTTAGGGACTAGTTTTCCTTGAGAATTTATTAACGGAAACTAAGAATGGCTTCTGAACTGTTGTCCCGAGGCCGATAACCTTACATTTGTCGTAACATTTTTAAATAATTACAAATTTAAAATAGTTGTGTTTCGCACCCACTCGTGTTTTAGACTGATCGTGTTTTAGACTGGTCAAACACTGATCGTGTTTTAGACTGGGCACCAGGGCAACCGAGCGACGATGACCAACATCCTCACTTACAAGACTGCGTGCAATTGTACAGGGAGGCGGATTATAACTGGGACGACATGTATTGTTCTCACAAATTACCCGGAATTTGCGAAAAGGGGTAATATAATGTTTTAATATTAATTATCCAGTGGTAACTTTGTACTCTCTCAGAAAAAGAAGTCAATCAGAGATACTTTGAGAGATAACAAACACTGCCCACGAAATTAACCTTGATCACACATGTGTATCTTTTAAAGCATCTCTAGGGCATGCATACTAAAGCAATAACCTTATACAACGAGACCTCATTAAATTCATGCACTATGGGGCAACAAGAGGGTTGTTGCTAACCTGGAGGTTCTTGCAGAACTTGATGTTCTCAGGAATATTTCCAATGTCTGAAATATACAACAACGTATGTCTGAATACAGGTCTTTAATATTATTCACATGTTTGAAATCTTATATCATACAGTCTAACAATACAATTACACAGTTCAGTGTGTCTTATGTCTGAAATATACACGTCTCGCATCGGACTCTTAATTGGTGAATCTGCTTTTAAAAAAAATTAGCCGTGAAAACAGAGATATACTGACTCACTGACAACTGTTCAACTTGAGAAACATGCGTATCGACGTGTTCAGAACAAGGGAATACTTTTTTAATAATAATAATGATAATTGAAATAGTTTGATCATTGTAACTCGTCTCTTTACTTCCATTGTTTTAGTTCTAGGATTATAGTTATATTATATGTATAAGCAAGGTTATTCAAATTCTCATACAGCTAATTTATTTCCGTTCAAACATTCAACCTAACCATTTACAACGAAATAAGTCAAAATGGCCCTTGATCAATGTCAAGAATGTGTTCATAGTTACGTTGCTATCTGCGAGTCAATGCAATAATAAATTAATGCAATAATAAATTAAATTCTTAGAAAAAAATAGACATTGCTATGTCAAAAGTATGACGTTGTCAGAAGACATTCATCACAATAAAAACAACTATAAATATGCGTAAGCTTCAGTCAACAATTTTCGAAGTTCAAAAAACACTATATACATGACATGACATTGCTGTATTTCAGTGTGGCCCAGGGAATTGTCATTGGTTGATATGACGAGTATTTGTTGAAACTTGTATTGATAAAACTACTAGTTAATAAATAATACGTAAGGTTTGATCGGGTTGTGATAAATGTACACCATCCAACAGCTCATCTCAATGCAAATGTCTGTTGTTCCAAATATATTTGAACAAAACAAATAATAAATATTTACAGGGACAAGTCGAAACCTTCAAAAAGCTTGTTTGAAAGTATTCAAGCGAAAATATCGTTTTAAGTCCAAAGGAAAATCGAGCAAACAAACATGAAACACACATTTCAACACCACACGAAACTTAATATCAATAATATATTTTTTTCAAACAGACCGTGGAAGGAATTAAGAAAGCTCTCTTGTTGGGTTCTGTTTTAAAGTATTTTCATGGCCAAAAGAAATGTAGGCTATTCGTTAAGTACAGCTGTGTTAATTTCCACAATCTGCTTCTTAACTGAACTGAATATCTCAATTCCAATATACTCAAAATATATATGGCTCCATTTACACAAAAGGCCGATAGCACAACAATTGGACTGCATACAGCTATGAATTGGACATGTATTTAGATTTTAATTAATCTTATAAATAAGCAGTCATTATATTGTGTGAGATAAATGTAGTTTTAATATCATTTTATTTAAATATCCATCAAAAATACCTATTGAAAATATTTTTATAGAACGTATTCAACACGTGATAGTATAATATAATGGAAAGTTTTTCACACTATTATGGAACGTTTGTCACAAGTTTTATTTGTCACACAGTTTGTTTTCATTTATAAACACTCGTCAAATGTCTTTCATTCCAGATGCCAAAAGGTGGTTGAACTATTTTCAGCACACATTTAGGTGGTTAAACCAAAAAAAATGACCATGAAGGCTCTTGTTCAGCAAAGAAATAGTCAGGAAATTAAAAGAACAGATTTAAATAATGTTAAAGCAGTAACCATTGCAAAAATATGTGTTTTTGGAGCTTAAACGTCCTTAAAAGTATCAAATTCTCGCTTTCCACATTTGTAAACAACAGACTGGCAGAAGGTTTTCCTTCAATAACCTTTTTATTCTGTAACCTAGAAGCATGAAATAAAAAGCCGAGTGAGGCATGGTAATAGTAGAGCCGAATGCGCGTCATGGTATTTTTGAAATATATACTTTATACTACTTACCAGGCGAAAACAGGTTCCGAAAATCCTATTTCTTCATGTTTTCGCCGCCATCTTGCATATCAAGCTCCAAAACCTCACTTAAACCCTTGCAGATTCCGAATACGTGTACCCCCCTGATAACTAAGCTTTCAGTCATTTGAATTTATGAAAATTTTGCAGATTCATGATATCTTTAAAACCGTCTTTAGCTGACTCGGAATGTTTTGGCATGTAACGTCATTTTCTTCAAATATTTTACATAGGTAATCATTTGGAAGACACTATTAGCTAATATACAGTGTGTGTATACCACGTGATAGATAACGTCGTATTTGCTACGTCGGAAGGCAACAATTTGCTTAAAATAAAGACTTAATGGGGCTGTACTCCGTATGATGAAATAGCGAAAGAAAAAGAAAATTGTCGAAAACTGACATAAACTTGGTATCGATGTGTACAATGCATTGAAACTTACTAACTAAAGTACCACATAGTTTACAATTATTTTTTTTCGCAGTTTTTTCGTATTTTTCCATTAAAAAATATTACTAGGTATGTCTACCTAGTAGAATTCATTCCTTATGCGTGATTGGCTAGTTAGGTAAATAGCTTAAATATTCCAAACGTTAAGGGTAAGCCTTCGGAGCACGGTGGATACAACACTGGACTGCAATTTTGGTGACACCGGTTCGAACCCGGTCTCCGACTCGATCTTTTTTTTACATTTTGGTTTCTTTTTTACAATTGCGATATTGAAGAGTAAAGATTTTATCAAATAATTGTCCTGAGATTGGTTACAGAAAAAAAAATGGTGCCAATCTGATGTACCGTCCCTTTAAATCAAAGATAACTTTTCTTTTACTACACCATTTTAAATGAAACATAGGGCAGTCTATGCCGCTTAAAGATCCCCGCCTTCGTTGCATTACCGGAATTGATAAGGTGATAAGTTTCATCAAATAATGGTTTAACAGTGCTCCGTTAGACGGCCATATTGTGAAAAGGTTTGTCGAAATGTTTTAAGAAACTAAACTCTCAATTAAACTCTGGTTAAAGACTAAGGGCGGGGCTCCGTAAGTGGCGTAGACTGCGCTATGTTTCATTTAAAATGGTAAAGAAATTGGAAAGTTATCATTGTTTAATGTCTTCATTCGAAACAAAATATTGACTTCTGACGTAGCATTTATGACGCAATTTATCAGGTGGTATACACACACTGATATATGTCGCTTTTATTTTTAATAATGTTTTCTTTATTTGTTCCCAGTTTTAGTACAATGATGCTTTTATTATGAAACTCTATGATCATAGAGTCTCAAACCTTTTATTTTCTATGGCAGACTGTGTGTGATGCTCATAGTTTCAAACAATGACCTCATCGTATCTTTGAAAAGTTTTTGCATTAGCAATCTGATTTGTATTCCTCCGTCTGCAGATAGAGTTGGAATTTCTAATCATCGAAGTACTTGGGGTTTACCTATTAGAATATTATTATTTGTTTTATTATTAAGTTTCCTCAAGTTAATGAATATTTTTTATAATATTTACCTTATACGTTTTTTTTTCTTTATTCAGGATTGTTGGGATAAGAGTGAGGTTTGTGCACGTAAACTGGTTTAAACCCCCCAGTAAATTTACATTTTACTGAAAATTCCAAGGCGGTATATATCAATCCGTGATAAACATACCTAATTTGTTTTATATAGTATATATTCAATGTGCTGTTTGTTGTTATTGTTGTTGTGTTTTTTTGTTTTTTTTTGTTCTATGTCTTTGGCGTTTACCCTGCGCCATTAAACGGGGTTAATGTTTTTAGCAAATGAGCTTGTTTCTGTAGTTTTTCATGTAAGTATTGAATTATTGTATACTTTATGAAAAGTAAAAGTGATTTTAGTGGTTGAATGTTTGTTACGTAGTTTATCGAATAAAACTCATATGTGTGTATTGATATAAACAGTTGTACACCGTATTCTAGTATTAAAAGGATAAACATGTATGTCCTAAATTCTGCATACTTGCTGTGACTATTAGAAATTGAATAGATAACGAATTCGGGAATGCTAGTTTAGTGTCAACTGATTGCACAATAAAAATGAAGGAATTTATTCTGAACAGAGTGTACTTGCTAGCTTTCCCCGGTAACTATCTGCGACTTCTAGATTTTTCTACACATGTACATGTCCATAACAGTTTATTTTTTGCTTTCATTATGATGTAGACAAATTTGTAATCTATTTTAGTGTCAAATGAATGAAGTTTCGCGATTCAGTCATGTATTTAAATTGAGTTGGGATGTATGCATTTAAATAATTGATAGTTTAGTGTGTCTTTTATCCTAATAGTTGGCATATCCAATTCCTTGTGCGGAACTGTTTTATCATTGACTGCACTAACAGTTGGCCAATGCATTACCGTGGGCGGGAGTTTAAGCTTTGACGTTCCTCGTAGTTGACATAATCATTTCTTTGGGCGTGCATTTCAGCATTGACTGTCGTCATACTTGACGTTTTTATTTCAGTGGGCAGGAATGTTAGCTTAATTGCCATATCAGTTGGCATATTCATTTTAGGGGACAGAAGGTAAAGCCAAGACTGTCTGTAGTTGGCATCTCTATTTCAGTTGGCGGGAGTTTGAGCCTTGACTGTCCGGACAGTTGGGTACATTTCCATCGTTCATGCTACTACTTTATCTACAATCCCCTAAATTTTGACGACAGTGAGGTAAACTGCTCAATTGCTGATCATAAAACTTAAAAGACCGACTTGATAAAATATAAATTGAAGTTCGAAACATATTCACTGCTCTTTTACAAGGGTTGACTATTTTCGGGGTGCATTCATCCGAAGCTGAACAGGTCGAGTAAGTGCATTGCACATGCGTTTGTTTTATAATTTGCTCGACTATTGTTTCGGACCAAGTTTATCTTTCCGTTTTTAAAAGCATGTAACAAAGCAAAACTTTCTACTAGAGCTCGGACTTTTTGGATTTTCTTATTAACTTATCAAAGTGTAAATAAAGCCAGTAACAATTTATTACTGTGTTATTGTACATTTATCGATGCCATATTTTTACAGAAAACCAAAACGTTATCAACAAATTTCACATCGTTATTAAAATATGTTTATCAACATCGACGCTTGTATACGGCCAGAAGACAGAAGCCATTGTTTGCAAGTTCTCAGTCTAAAACTTGGTGGATGTTTGGTTTAAATGGAGGCTAACTTAAACTAATACTAAAGCTATTTGTTTATTCACAGCGATACTGCCAGAACCACAACGCACATCTTGTCCGCGTCGATGAGAGTATAGAAAATGCCTTTTTGCTGGAAAATGCTGGTCACAGAGGTGTCTTTTATAATGACGTATAAACACGGCGCATATCTTGCAGTTACTAACCTTTTTTGCTAACAGAGACCGCATAACAACATTTCATTATACCTCACTTTTGTCTACAATGGTAAAATCCCCTCTCCCGAAAAAGAGATATTTTGACTATCAGAAACATTTTCAATCGTTTTGACACGTGACCAAGCGAAAATTCACTGTCAGGTCATGTGACCGCAGTGATATTTTGAATGTCATAAAAGGGCAAATAACTGCTTCACTATTTTAGCTTAATCATGACGTGATTGCCTCCCTTATACACATACAGCAGTGACGTCACTAATCAATATGTACACAAAAACATCAGACGACAAGAACTGTCAGTTTTTTAAGGAATTTTAGCACAATTTAGAACGGTGGAATTTTGTTCTAGATATAATTATTTTATTAAGTTATATTGTGTGTACCTTGTTAAACCTGTTTAATTAAATGAATAAAAAACATTTTAAAACATTTTATGTACTTAATTTTGTTCGGTATGATAAAATAAATTTGGAATATTAATGAGGTGACATTATATAAATATCATTTGGCAGCATGTGTGACATTGATATTGTCAACCCTTGAAACAGAATGTCACCCTCGGCTTACCACCCGGGTGACATTCTGCTCTCGGGTTGACAATATCTATGTCACACGTGCTGCCATATGATATTTATATAATGTCACCTCATTAATATTTGTATCAATCGAACTAATAAATGACTTATTTCTGTTTGCAATATTTATGGCGCATACCTGGCAGTTACTAACCATTGTTTGATAACAGAGACCACATAACAACATTATGTCAACTCACTAATATTTCTAATCGACTATCACTCGAACTAATAAAGAACTTATTTCTGTTTGCAATATTTATATTTGACTGACCTAGGTGACCACATTGGATGGTGAATCGGAGCCACTGAGGCAGACGTCAACAATGTCTGGAGATGGGTGGACAATAACGACTCGGTGGAATATAATGGGAATAATTGAACTGTTGCTGATAAATATTCATTTTATTTTTTTTTTACTATTCGCGACATTATGATATTGATTTCAAAGGGCATATAAACCCGAGAAATACGCATATATAATAAAATCAAAAACAATAAACTAGTAAATAAAAAAGTATTATGGAGATAACGAGAAAATCAAAGAACAAAGTGTTAACAATTGTTTTAATCAAAATTCTGTAAAATCAAAGGCATGTTAAAAGAATTGAAAACCATTTTTCTGCTTAGAGGGTTATCACTTCACAATCTATTAAGAATTGAAACGTTAAATTGCAGAATTTCTGGAGTTGATTATATACAAACCCTATTGTCTTTGTAATGCCAACGCAACAATCATTTCGTTATCAGCTGAAATCTCATTCCAACTTCTATTGAAATAAAATCTCGAGTCAATATTTTTAAGGGGCCGAAATGGCAGGGCCGAAACCATTCGGAGCTCCTCGGTCATTTTTTTTCAAAAACAACCTCGGATGTATTTGGACGGTTTACATACTTAAAAAGTGGTACGTTTAAGTCCGCTGCAAATAGATCGCAGTTAAAAAGTTAAGTTAAACTTTATGACATAACTCTTGGTAATCTTAATTATATTTGCAATAAAACACTTCACCGGCAATCAATTTAAACTGAGATCAATAAATACAACTCTTAAACACTACATTTCATTCATGATATTATTCAAAAAATTACGAACTACTTCAACTGATGTACCGGCATACATCCGAGGTTGTTTTCGATAAAATGGCCGAGAAGTTCCGAATGGGCCGAAACGTTTCAGTGGCCGATTCGGTAGTAAGCCGATTTGGTAAGGGGCCGATTTGTCTCGCTACCTCTCAGCTGAGTTTACCCATTTAAAGTCAGCGCATCACGGTTAAACCTGCAAAAACTGAAGTTACGGTTACATTCAGAATACAACAAAATTTAAATGTAGGAACTTGAATTTATTATCACTTGAAGTTTTTTTTTGAATTCTCTTTGCTGGATCTAGAAGAGTATTTTAGTCTTCATGTCGAAATTAAGTTTAGACCGGACAATATTAAAAAATATAAAAAGCGAATCAAAAGTTTAAATGTTTTATCTGTATCATTTAGCAGCTGATATGTGTTATATGCAAAACATGATTGTGTATATAACTTAACAATGATAAAATATCATAACATTTTATACATTGACAATATGTTTCCTTACTGGCAATAAAGTCCTGAACAAAGAATGAATAGATATGGAGAAAAAAGGTTTCCATTGCTTACAACGTCCACCTACATTATAACATTAAGAATGGTATTTATCTGTTTTAGCAGACACATTCGTATTGTACATTCAATGCCTTATCTTAGTTTTACAAATAATTAAAATATCCGAAGTCAATCAGCATAAGTCCTGATCATCACACCATTACATCATAAAAATTATGTTTTGTCGCCACCAATACTCCGACCTCGTATTAACCCTGTGTGGTTTGTAGATACTAAACCATCTAAAACAGTTGTCAGTGCACGCAAACTGGTTTAAACCCCAAGTAAATTTACATTTTACTGACCGTTCCAAGGCGGTACCTAACAATCATTGATAAACACACCTAGTTTTCTTATATAGTATATATGCACTGTGTTGTTTGTGGAGTTTTGAGCTGTTGTTCCATGTTCCTTGTTTGTGATTTTTTGTTTATGTGTTTTATGTCTTTGGCGTTTACCCAGTGCCATTAAACGGGGTTTTTGTTTAAACTTTTGACTACTGAGCTTGTTTCTGTATTTTTTTTCATATGCATTTCAATATACTATTTATGTATTTGAACAAGGCTACGGAAACGAACATCAGAGGGATGAGAAATGAAAATAAAGCGTCTCATTGATGATAAAACTTTGTTTGATTGTTTGCACATACATTGATCTTCAGAAATGGAAAGCTGCATTGATGAAATGTCCTGCGAAAGTGTTGCGAGAATTGTAGAATTAGAAGTGAAGGAATTTGAGTGCATCGATAGCAGCATTCTACCCAGATGTGATGTGGAAAGTATGCTTTTTGTTGAGTAAATAACCATATAAAATATTATCCATAGCAGAGCAGAACTTACAAGTTAGTGTAATAATATACTGATACAGCAAGATGTCACCTAGCTTTATGATTTTATAAGCTATCTGTAAATGAACATATGAGTACGTATTTATTGAACTTTACAACAAAAAGCAGATCAATGCACCATACATGTACATGAATATTGTTTTGGTTAACCATTTAACTTTGCATTGTTGTTTGTTAAAGTTTATATCTACTTTGTAAATTTATATAATAGATCGATATAGCTATATAATTGCTAGCCTTGAATAATTTACAGTGAACTCCAGCATAACCTATATTCAAACAAATTATATTTTAGACTGGTATCCCGGTCAGCCGGATTCAGTAAATGGTCATAACCAAGACTGTGCAGTCCGCCTGAAGCAGTCAGGATGGCAGTGGGATGATTACTGATGTTCCAAGATGAATCCAGGAATTTGTGAACAAAAATAAGAACTGAAATCTCAGAGGTACTTGCTTTTATATGTATTAAGTATGAGTATTTATACAGAGAATTGGACTTGATTTACTGTGCTTCTTTACGTTTAAGAAACGGTATTGTTGTTCAGATGCAAAATGATGCATTGATTATTGTCAAGATATAATAAAATTTGTATATCGTATAAAATTAAATCATAATTGACATGTTTCTGCATAGGGCAGACATCGCTCTCACCAAAACAGCCGCAGCAGTTCCATTAAGATCTATTATATTTCTGTCAGATCAGCCTGTATATTTAGCTGTATACCTTGTACATCCATGACGTAAACATAACACTGACAACAACACAATTATTGCGGTTGCGAAACCATACTTGTACGGGTTCGTGTAAGCTTGAACTAGTTTTGGGTGCTACGTCGTCCAGGTATGTGTAATCTATACACATTAAAAGCGTTTAATCGATATACAGTACACATGTGCACATACATATGATATACCTCATTCAGGTATGAGTAGCACCGTTAAAGGTAATAAATACTATAAGAGAGGTTTCATAGCACTACTTGTACGTGTGGAATTTGTTCTAATTGCTAGTTATTTGAGGTCTACATGTATCAGGTTTAAGTATGTATTCAGGGCACATGTATCAGTTTAAACCTACCTCATAAAACATGAGTAGACTTCTACAACGCGAACAGTAATGACAAATAATAAATCACGAGAAACACGCTTTATGTGTGTGTCGGTGAAAATACTATATAAACGGTTCACGTAGAAAAATTAAATATTTAAAAGTAGAATTTGAGTGTTTTGATTGGACTGAAAAAATAACTGGCCAATAGACTAAATGGAATCACTGAGGTATAGCTAAGGATAAGGGTAAGAATCGGTTGAATACTGTCCCAGTACTTAGTTTAAAATCAAAAGATAAGGTCCAACAGACAAACAAACGGAAAAAAACATGAACACACGCAAAACAGTTAACTATTTTCCACCATCTTAGCTTATCACGACATTTTAGCTTTACAGTCAGCCTTTGTACAACAAATAATTTGTTTGTATGGTTTGGCCTGTTCAGTTTAGTTTACCTCAGTATGAGTCTCAAACTCAGAACCCTACCTAAGTGGACCATTTACAATCGAATGGTTTAAACGCCAAGGTAATGAGTTGTTACAGGAATGTTTCAAAATTTTGGCCTTGATATAAGTAACGAGTGAGCCTTTATATGGCAAAATGATATCTTTATAGCAGAAAAGTCTTTAATGTAACATTTCTTAGCCCTATGTTTATTTATGATCAATTACAACAGTTTGCCACATGGAAAATGCATATATGTTAAAGATCAACGACCTGGCTCTTAAGAATAAAATGGTGTGTACTACTGCAAACCTGGTTACATGAAGTATATAAAGAACCGATCTATTATTAGGACACAGTTTATGATATACAGCTAAATTATGGCATACATCTTGTTTAAACTGTAACATAGTGTAGTAATATTTAGTTTCATTGCATATTGTAATTCGAAAAACACATTATTACAAACTTGTAATATCATTCGAATATCCGAGGTACAATCGAGCAAACTTACGTGAACACCCCTTTTAACACCTTATCATAAATGTTACACACGATTCAGCACCATACCAACTTAATATCAACCTCCAACCATTTTTTCAATAGACTGTGATGGCAAAGAAGAAACAACTCAGGATCGAATATGTTTAAAATTATTTTCATTACTTTTTGGGCCATTTTTTCACTTTGTAAGAAGTACTGATTACATATATCTTACAGAATGATGACACCCTTTCGAAAAGGCTTCTAGCGTTTTCATTTGGTTTCAAGTTCGTAGATTATGGAACAAAACAAAGCTTTGAAGCATCTGATGTTTTCAAATGTTGGAGGCGAGAATTTGAGACATCAAATGTGGTTTCGTTAAAGATACGCATTGCTTTGCAATAGTTTTGTTATTTCTCAAAAAGTCGCCCACGACCAAACAAAATGTCTGCACAAATGCGCAATCAACGAAATTCATTATTACAATTCTGGCTAAAGTTTGTTTCGTTTATCTTATAAATGTGTCGAATTTGCGACGATGACTCTGATTGCTTATTATTCCCGTTATGACAGAAATCAGAACTGTTTTACGTTGTAAATCAACCTTGGAAATTATTAATGATAGACGCAGGTCTTCAACTTAAGCATATCATGTGTATTACTAAATTGAGGCACAATATGACTTAAGAAAGCAGATGGGAACTGTAGCTACATGGTATCATTTAACATTTGTTAAACAATTAGATAAAACCCTATTTGCAGCCTTTATTGACTTTACCAAAGCATTCGATCATTTTGTAAGTAATAACATATGCCATAATGCCTAATGATATTGTTTTAGTTGAAAAAAGATTAGAACAGAACAGAAAATAATTCTAGATAGATTAGATAAGATATACATAAAGTACGTCAATGCATGGATATGTTAGATCAAGGGTTCAATATAAAAATTAGTCAAGTGATGAATTTCCACTGTATACTTGGTATAAGAAGGGATGAATCTAACCTTTCTTTATACATATTAGTATTCAAATGATATAGAAGAATATTATGTGTTAAATGAATTTGAGGATGCTGAATTGGATGAGTAGAAATGTTTCTTTTGTTGTATGCCGATGATATTGTTATTTTATCAGAATTCGAAAGTGAGTTACAAAATGGTTGTTGTTGGAATATTATGGTATTAGATCAAAACTTTGAGGGCAAATATAAAAGGTGATGGTCTTTAAAAAGATGGAAAACAACAGAAACAAGTCCAGTAGTCGAAAGTTTAAAGATAAACACCGTTTCGTGGCACAGGGTCACGAGAGATTGGAGATTGTGAAAAAGTTGACCAAAATAGGAAAAATATTTACACTTTATGGATCATTTAGTAGCACATTTGAACACTATGGGGATAAGCCATGAAGGCCGTATACCAGCTTACTTCAGATTTAATTAATGTTCCTGGTATTTCAATAATCACTACTTTTCTTTCTTTGATACACTCATATATCCTGTGTTTTACTATGACTGTGATGTTTGGTTCGTCTATGATAGCATTAGGACAGACATTCATCAGAGTTCATTTGAAATTTTGTAAAGAAATTCGAGATGTTATAACTCAAACTTGGTTTCTGAAGAAATCGGTAGTAAACCATTACTTACTAGTAGGTGTTATAAAAACATGGTTGAAAATACTACAATGCGAAAATATCCAATATGTAAGAACAGCTGATAAAAATTGTATTAGAATTTAAAGAGGTAACCTAACGGTAATCATTTGCAAGATGTGTAAGAAATATATAACAGTCATTAGACTTTTATGATCCTTGGTGCTTTTTAAGTGTTGGAGATGTTGATATATTTATTTGTGACCTGAAACAGAGACTCAGACATATATGAACAAAATTGAGTTTCAGAATTAAATATGTCATCAAACGTTAAAACCTTTGTACTTTTTGCAAACTTCAAACTACAAATACACATGTATAATGTTAATATTGCAATATTTTAGAGAAAAAAAAACATTGACAAGGCTAAGACTTTCACCACATAGATTGGAAATTGAAGCAAGTAGATTGAACAAACCGGACTCTATACCTTATCATGAAAGAAAATGTCAAATATGCCATGTTCTTAGGAAGACGAATTTCATGTTAAAATGTTCATTATATAGTGTTTAAAGGAAACAAAACATACGTATAGTTTGAACAGATCATATGTACCAAAGTTTGTAGAACTTATTGGAAGTACCTACCTAAAGAGCATTAGCATTGTATATTCATAAGAGTTTTAAATTAAAAAATACAACAAGTAACTTTCAATACACGTACATGTGTATGCATGTGTGTGTACATATGTATATATGTGTATGTGTCTGTATATGTATATTAATATAAGGTTTTTAGCTGCAATCTCCTAAAAGTGATATTATTTAACTAAGGTAGCCTTTGATCTCAATAATTCGGAGTTAAGCAGTTATTCTTAATTTGTGTAATTATATATATTTATAGAATCACAGATGTTTGACCAAAGCTTGGTTGATAAATGCCCCTAGTGGAAAGAATAATTGTCCGAAGTTTATTTATTTTTCACTGGGGCTATTATCAAACGAAAGCCATGATCAACCATGTGTTATCCTGTATAATACATATGTTTCGTAATTTTAATGATTTAAACCGGTTTTGTGCATTTAATATTGTGCAATAACAAAATTAATAAAGAATTTTATATGCAAACCTTTTCTAGTCTTAAATATTTTCTGTTTTACATCGCCTTATGATGACGTACAATTCAGTTTATAAACACAGCTTGGGTCGATCAAGCAGAGGAGCAGTTTCATAATAATCTGAGCTTAAATAATCCTATTCATATTGCTGGAATAAATTCCATTTCCCTGAATACCATTCTAGAAAACAACAAAATCAATACTTTTCAATGGTATTATTTTGGAAGTCACAGTGAGTGAAGCACTTGGGAAACCGATTAACACATACAGCATGAACTTGCAACATGAGCAAAGTATGTCTTATTAACAACATGCTTGACAAAAATGGAGCTTACAGACGTGGTCGACTGGCCGAGGAAAAACTGAGATAAAACCCTCCTTCTGGGAAAAACTCAGAAACCTCTGCCCGTTTGTCATCCAGATTTACAGGATTTGTCTCGTACCACTAGATGTCGGGCCTCATCACCCATAAGCTCCTTAACAAAGATGTATAGAAAAACATATAATTTTATGATTCATATATACGTATTTTATCAATTCATACAAATGTACATTACATGATTATGTTCTTTGAAGAAAAATGAAAAACATATTTATCATTCATATGATGAAATTGCTTAGTAACTGAAAACCTTTCACAATAAACATTTTCTTGTAAAATTTAACAATCAATTGAATCGATGTGAACGGATCGGTTCCCCAAAGCTGAATGCCTTTACATTCATATTCGCACGAATTCCTCCTGCTTATCAATCGCCACCTGGCGGTTATTACATTATAAACAAGGGAAATTAATTTCCTTCTAATTCGTTTTACTCAAACGTAGGAAATTATATTTCCTTGAATACCATTCTATAACCTCCTATAGAAAACAACAAAATCAATACTTTTCAATGGTATTATTTTGGAAGTCACAGTGAGTGAAGCACTTTGGAAACCGATGAAGTTCAAAGAACGGGTATGAGGATATAAATAACCAAATATTCTTAATATCATGATCTTTTCCAAATATACTCATAATTGACATGGAAATTTAATCTTCCGTTTACAAACTAAATACCGATTTCAAACAATAAAGAAACCTTTACACGTGTCTTTGTTTAATAGATTCACTTAATTAACACCATGTTTTTGACAATCTGTCCTTAACTCCATTGTTGAACACACTTGTTTCTCCAGCAGGTCTTAATCAATGTTCACTGCTTTTAATATCGTCAATGTCAGGAGCAATTTGTCCGAATAATTTCATCTCATATATCCGTATAATATATCAATAAACAGCATATCATGTATAGTCAGTATACATTTCGGATAAAATCATCCTTCATTTCAAATCAATTGAATCCTTTTTCAACAGTTGAAATTGACACAAGCTGGAATGAGTTCTAGCTATGTTAATTATCGAACTGTCTCTTATGGGCTTACTATATAGATTTATACCAAATACATATCATTCATGAATACTGTACTTAAACCAATACAGTTGCAAGAGCGAAAGTCGCAAAACACTTGAGGCACTTCAACCTAATGAAAATGAATATATTGTAATATTAAAAACTTTAGCAGGCAAAATATCCCTTCTCCCTAAACCGTAAATTGATTCCTACTTTTCCAACCGAATGAATAACTTTCGTTGGAGAATAATACTTTTTGCCATCCACTTCTTTAGCAGTTCCGGGAGAAGATCCACCTTGCCGGCCAAGCCTTCTGGTAAACCATTTGGTAAAATGCCATCCTTATGCATCTGCAAAAATAGACGTTTACACGAAAATGTTTCTGCAAAACCATCATTTATAACTTATTCATATAAATTAGTTCAGTTAACAATCATGGCTTATGACTGATGCTATTACAATATGTTTCAACATATAATAACTGTACTGCATCCATGTCTACTATCTTTGACAAGTAATCTGCAATCTCATTGCTAGATCTTGGAATCCATTCCGATTCCAAAGTAATAGATTTTGCAATACAAAACTGAAATATATCTATTGCTAAAACCTGCAAATCAACTTTCATCGAGCCCTTTGCTACTATGGCTTTTACTCCCTGGTTGTCTGTAAACCATTTTACCCTCTGACCTGCCAATACATGTACTAAAGACTGTAAAACCCTGTAAACAGCGGCTAACTCTCGCCAAGTAGAAGACCTAACACTCTCTTCCGTAGTCCACGTACCATGTGATACACCGTTTCTCGTGCTTACAGCATACCCTGCAAACCCTGTACAACTAGCATCCGAATACACAATTTTTGAGCACTTAAAAGACTCAACAATACTCTTTGTGTATAAATTTGACATATTTTCCCGCCAAAATTCTAATTGCGATTTACTTTCATCCGAAAGTTTGATATACTGTTCCCAGTGGCGTGCAACAAGAATATCGATACTCATATTTCTAGTCATGATTAATGAAATTTGTCCAACAACAACTCTCATAGAAATAATCTGACCTACACAACTTGCAACCTTCTTAACATGTACATGTCTGTGAGTCTTGAGATTATCAAAAATCTCTGATATTGTACCCAAACATTTATTTATTCTACGATCTGGAATAGAAATAAGCCCATTTCCCGAATCTAGCGTGACTCCTAAAAACTCTAAAACCTGCGTAGGCACCCAAATACATTTCGTTGCGTTCGGAACGAAACCAGACAATAAAAGATCAGACTTAAGCTGTTGACCAAATGACATTGCACCGTCAAATGTTTGTGAACTTCCATAGCCATCATTTAAAAACATTGTAACAATTTTCCCCTCTCCACGCCATTTTTTCAACAAAGGTCTGGTCAATTTAGTAAAAAGATAACATGCACTTGAAATCCCAAATGGTAGCACTAGAAATCTATAAAACACATCCGTTCCTTCTGGCGTTTTCCAAGAAAACCCTAAATATTCTGTATGAGGCTCAAAAATATCAACAAAATGATAGGCACTCGTCAAATCAAATTTTATCTGATAACACCCAGCTTTGAAAAATGACAATGCAACTTTAATGTCTTCAAATTTAACGGACTGCTTCCACAAATGTATATTTACTTCCCTTAAGTCTAAAATAAGACGTTTCTTTCCTGAACTTTGAGTAGAAACAGTTAAAGGGTTAACAATATATGGTGGATATTTACAAACTGAAATCAATTCTCGATCTAACAAGTCCTGAATAGCTTCTGAAACAAATTCGGATTCTAACAAAGCAGATTTGTTATTTTTACAAAATGTCCTTGGTGGATTTGAATACACAGGAAGTTTATAGCCGTTTTCGATAACGTCCAAAATAAATTCACCTGCATCAATAGATTGCCAAAATTGTATATGTTTCTTTAACCTTCCTCTTACAATAATGCCTTTATGTCCCTGCTCATATTCATAAAAATCATGAGTCAATTTACTATAGTCAAAATACTCATTTATTATTGCATCAGCTTGAAATACGCAATAAAATGAAATGATATACATGTATAACTTAATACAGATTGGGCTGCCTTTAGATATATGTCTAAATATCAGTTTTAATCATAAAATTGCATTAAATAATATCTACAATACAAAACAGTATCGAATACAACCAAACTTTTATGCATGATTATTTTACATTCAAAATCGACATATATCATGTTATTTTACATGCAAATATAAACCAATTCTGGCAACGTTTTATCTCCAAAGAAACATTAATGACATTCGAATCGTATCTACATCCAAAAATTGCAATACTGCCTCTGCTTTGTTTGCATGACTGAATTATAAAAATACAGCGCCTTGCAATACTGCCTGCGCTCAACTAGAAAAACTGGCGCCTTGCAATACATGCGCGCCCGCGCTATGTGCATATTATGTTTATCTATCATGCATTTTTGTGCCTTGCAATACTGCCTGTGCACACTGTTTTCATATGTCTAAATGAATCAAATACAGCGCCTTGCAATACTACCCGCGCTCTTTTTAAATATCAAATTGAATCAAAACCAGCGCCTTGCAATACTGCCCGCGCTATGTACATGCTTAAAATAAAGTGCTGCGCCTTGCAATACTGCCCGCGCTATTTACATGATTAAAATAGATTTCCGCGTCTTGCAATACTGCCCGCGGTCAAACAAGGACAATACTGTCATATTTCTTAGATCAAGCAACATTAGATCAAATCGTGCAATACTGCTTTTACTATATACAAAGACCATATATCAATACGTAACGTAAATCATTGCCTGTTCAATTACACAGAAAAATCGACTTTTAAAGCCAACATGCGGAATTTCAAATCCGTGTTACCAAACATGCCTTTACCGTTTCTGCAAGGGACATAATACTGTCTCCTAGTAGGCAAATCAAACCAATCGGTTACCTCCCTTACAAATGATCCATTCGGACAAATAAACGGCCAAAACAATGCCGATTAACAGCATGGAACAATCAGAACTCCTGATGCTCTATCAAATGACATTTTCTTGAATACATGTGTAATCATTGTGATCGGGGGCACAAATAGACCAACATGATCTCCCCAAAATTCTGAAAATGCATCAACCCCTGCACATGTAGGGTTCCAGAATCTCGAATAAAATACTTGCAATTTTGCATTATAGTCCGAGGCAAACCAATCTAATTGCAATTTGCCAAATCTTTTTTGAATCATTTCAAAAATATCACTCGAAATACCCCAATCTTTCATGACATTTTGCGAGCAGTTTTATTTAAAAACTTACTACTTTTGATAATCCTTGCGTATAACATAGAAATGCCTTTCCTACCGAATTTGAAATATTGTGAAAATTAATGTATATACACTTTTATATACAGTAAGTACTTGAATATGTCGGTAGTATCACACCATTTACAAACTGAATATTGAATAATAAGTATATGAATTCCTTTTATATCGAACCCATTTTACTGACATACACAGGGACAGACTCCATAACGCTCCATACGCCTCATCATTGAACTTAAAGCCAATGGATCTGCCATAATTATCATAATTTGTAATGCTTTGCAGATTTAACAGCATTGCTTAAAATCTTTCTCTTTCAATTCAGAGCTGATTGAATTTTATTTATAATACCTATCTTTTATGTTGCCTGTATGGCCACAACTATGGGTGACGCTGTCTGGTGATATTATAACAGAAAACCCCAACAGTCGAGGGAAATACACCGGAAGCGTGGCACGTGAACAGGCGATGACATCAACCCAAAAAAGTTGTCACGAGATGACCAGATTGACCATCTCATACGTTCACACCCACGTGGTTGAACCGCAAAATCCTGTAGCCCCGACTTCTTTGTTTTGCATCTTTCTCCAACGTGTAGCTCGCAAAACAGAAATAAAATGTCCCCTAAATATTCTTTAATAATATGTCAACGAAAAACACTCTTTATAAGTAAAACTCGAAGCACTAAATATGAAAATAGCGGAAATATTTTCTCTATAACAAATTTATCGATGCTTTTAAAAACAAGGACATTTTCTCACTAGTAACACAGTACATATGAACTGAATAAACTCATCATTTCTGAATTTTTCACTTTTCTACTACGTATATTGAATAATTATGATCATACATGTAATTCGTAATATCATATAAATCCAACAAACATATTTTCAATACGACTTACCCTCTGCACGAGGATTTAAACCATGCTTTATACGGCCTATTCAGTAAACACGGACTGCTGCATACTGCCCGGTACGAATTCAAATTTAACAATCAATTGAATCGATGTGAACGGATCGGTTTTTCGCACGAATTCCTCCTGCTCATCAATCGCCACCTGGCGGTTATTTCATTATAAACAAGGGAAATTAATTTCCTTCTAATTCGTTTTACTCAAACGTAGGAAATTATATTTCTCAGCAAATACGTCTCACTGGTTTTAACTTTCACCGAATGTAAATTTCAGGTACTGCGGCTCCCAGTAGTACACGTTACTCAAATATGGAGAATGTGAAACTCATTTCCCCTTACCTGACACATATAGTTTCATAAAAATATCATTAAAGGCTTTGTTTGTGTAATTGTTTGCCTACCAGGTATCCGTCGGCCATATGCCTGTCATGATAATGACCTCATGGTGAACGTGCTCGACTTCGTTGGGCAATTATGCCATAATAGCCCTCACTTGCCGTGATAATCTCACGGGTGAAAAAGATAATCATTTTTGCAGGAGCAAATTTCTATAGTAAAATGTTACATGGCCTTTATGCATTGTAAAACTATTAAAAAAATATTGAAAAGTTTTATTTGTAAATAAAGTGTGATTATGGTGGAATAATATTTGTTGTTTATTTTGTAAAAGTCAATATATGTGTTTAATGATATAAACTGCTGTATACCGTGTTCTAGTATCATAAGCATAGTCATGTTTGTCCTTAATAAGATAAGGCATCAATACATGTGACTATTAAAATTTGAAAAGATAACGGATTCAGTTTCAAGTTTTAGTGTCAACTGATGACAGCATCAAAATGAAGAGATTTGTTCTGATTCCAGTGTTCTTTTTAGCTTTTGCCGGTAATGATTTACTCATTATAGATCATTCTACACATGCACATGTATATAACAATCTACTATTAGAAAGTTTGAATATAATGTCTTTATCAATGTATAGGCTGACATGTATTTGAGGGCAAAATCAAGTGAAGTTTGAAGATTGATATATGTATTTTAATTGGGCGGGAATTTAAGCATTTACGTAAGTTTTTGTTCTGTGTCTTTATTGCTCTTATAGTTGGCAAATTGATTTCCGTTGGCGGAAAGTTAAACATTGACTATAGTTGACATAATCATTTTAGTTGGAGCAAAGTTAAGCATTGACTGCCGCCATAGTTGGCATAAATTTTTAATTGGAGCAAAGTTAAGCATTGACTGCCGTCATAGTTGACATAAACATTCTAGTTGGAGTAATGTTTAGCATTGACTGCCGTCATAGTTGGCATAAACATTCTAGTTGGAGCAAAGTTTAGCATTGAGTGCCGCCATAATTGGCATATTTAATTTAGTTGGAGGACAGTTTAGCATAGACTGCAGTCATAGTTGGCATAAACATTCTAGTTGGAGGAAAGTTTAGCATTGAGTGCCGCCATAGTTGGCATATTTAATTTAGTTGGAGGAAAGTTTAGCATTGACTGCAGTCATAGTTGGCATAAACATTCTAGTTGGAGGAAAGTGTAGCATTGAGTGCCGCCATAGTTGGCATAAACATTCTAGTTGGAGGAAAGTTTAGCATTGAGTGCCGCCATAATTGGCATATTTAATTTAGTTGGAGGAAAGTTTAGCATAGACTGCAGTCATAGTTGGCATAAACATTCTAGTTGGAGGAAAGTTTAGCATTGAGTGCCGCCAAAGTTGGCATATTTAATTTAGTTGGAGGAAGGTTTAGCCTTGACTGCAGTCATAGTTGGCATAAACATTCTAGTTGGAGGAAAGTGTAGCATTGAGTGCCGCCATAGTTGGCATATTAAATTTAGTTGGAGGAAAGTTTAGCATTGACTGCCGTCCTAGTTGGCATATTCATTTTAGTTGGAGGAAAGTTTAGCCTTAAGTGCCGTCATAGTTCGCATTAACATTTTAGTTGGAGGAAAGTTTAGCATTGACTGCAGTCATAGTTGGCATAAACATTCTAGTTGGAGGAAAGTTTAGCATTGACTGCCATCATAGTTGGCATAAACATTCTAGTTGGAGGAAAGTTTAGCATTGACTGCCGTCATAGTTGGCATAAACATTTTAGTTGGAGGAAAGTTTAGCATTGACTGCCGTCATAGTTGGCATAAATTTTTAAGTTGGATGAACGTTTAGCATTGACTGCCGCCATAGTTGGCATAAGTATTCTAGTTGGAGGAAAGTTTAGCATTGACTGCCGCCATAGTTGGCATAAACATTCTAGTTGGAGGTAAGTTTAGCATTGACTATCGTCATAGTTGGCATAAGCATTTTAGTTGGAGGAATATTTAGCATAGACTGCCGTCATAGTTGGCAGAAACATTTTAGTTGGAGGAAAGTTTAGCATTGACTGCCGTCATAGTTGGCATAAACATTTTAGTTAGAGGAAAGTTTAGCATTGACTGCCGTCATAGTTGGCATAAACATTTTAGTTCGAGGAAAGTTTAGCATTGACTGCCGTCATAGTTGGTCGTATTCATTTCAGTGGGCGGGAGTGGGAGTCTTGATTGCCTTAAAAGTTATATAATGTTCCTTTCAGTGAACAGTAGGTTTAACCCAGACTGTTTGAAGTTTTTATATTTCAGTCTACAGGAGTTTGAGCATTGTCTGTCCGGACAGTTTCATACCATTCCATGATTCATGCTACCATTTTCACTATGGTCGACTGAACTTTGATGCAAGTGAGGTAAACTCCTAATATGCATTTCGTTAAAATCTACAGGCAGATTTTGGTCAAATAGAAATTGAAGTAAGGAAAATATTACTTTTGTAGTATTATCGGTTCACACACTTAAGTTGACTGTTTTTACCGATCTTTTGCAATTGCTACAGGATTTAACGGGGTACAAACACGGGAAACCTGATGTACAGGTGTCCAAACGAGCTCAGTAACCAAAAGTTAAAACATAAACCACGTTTAATGGCACAGGGAAAACGCCAAAGACATAGAACACAAAACAAACAATCACAAACAATAAACAAGAAACTCTGTTTTACTATTGTGTGGTTGCAAGCATTTAACGAAGCAACATTATATTCAGTTCTAAATAATTGAGAGCAGGAGTATATTTATAAAAGTGCAGAAAATCTATACAATCTCATAGTTGAAAAAATAATAAAAAATAATAATAATTATTCAATACTAGAGTGTGTTTGGCCAGAGAAATATCATTTCGAATGCCTGTGGTATTTACCCGAGTCATGAACATTGGTAATCCGCAAATGTCGTGTTACGATATGTACTCTTGTTGCTGATCTTATATGCATATTTCCTCCGATCTTCAGCCCAAAAATTTCATAAACTGGATTGGAATCTTTATCAAAACACAATTTAAGCCAATTTAAACGTCTCATTAGTAAATAAAAAACAACATCTGACACACAATATTTACATCAAAATTACCACATAAGTTATTACTATCAAACCCGCCTTAAAACGATCACAGATCACACAGGAGGTCACGGGAGGCTTGAGTTGTTTTCCTCAGTACTCAATCTAAGACTTGAACCTATTCTAAGCTTTGTTGTGCTGTTTGTTTATTCACAGCAATACTGCCAGAGCCACAATGCTCACCTTGTCCGCGTGGATGACAGTATGGAAAATGCCTTTTTGCTGGACAGTGTGGCTCACAGAGGTTTGTGTATTAATCACGCATAAAAATGGAGCAGTCCTCTAATGTACACATCAATTCCTGAACAATTTGAAATGACAAGCGGGTCGGCATAACATTTCATAATGTCAACTCGGACACTTCGATTTCTATGAAGCGAACTGATTAATAAATATTTGTTGATTGAATTATTTCAATTTTACTGGCATAGGGAACTTCACTGGATGGTGGATTGGAGCCACTGACAGAGACGTCAACAATGTTTGGAGATGGGTGGACAATAATGACTTTTTGGAATATAATGGTATGAATCGATCCGTCATGGAAATACGGACCAGTTTTGTTTTCATGTTAAATAACCCTCTATACGTGATGCGAGGCTATAGCCGATTGTTCAATTATGCATATTTAAAAAACTCATTTTACCACATAATATCACTTACGGTTCGAAAATCATTTTCTTCGGAAAGACAGCCCAATGCTTTCCACCCAGTTTGCAGGGAAACTATTTTATGCTACTCCTTTGGAACTTGGAAAGTCTCAATATTTGTCATGTAATGACATTAATAAAATACGAGTTCCTAACAGATTAAAGAACGTCACAGAAAATAATTATTTGACCTCATTTGAACTAGGAAAATACATAATTATAACAAACTTATAGTGGTAAATTTTTTTGTTTTAGTAAAAGATTTTATATATATATGTAATTCACCAAGTATAGCCAAATCTCACGAGTGGCATAACGTTGTGAAGTATATCGCGGTCAAACACTGGCCATTGTTCTTCGTATTCGTTTTACGGCGCACAAATGAGGTTGATGTTTTTTTAGACTGGGCTCCCGGTCAGCCGGATGCAGTGAAAGAGCATGTGCAAGACTGTGCACTTATCTACAGGCAATTTAACTGGCATTGGGACGATAACTGGTGTTCAACATTGCATCCAGCAATTTGTGAACTCAAGTAAGTATTCATGTGTTAGAGTGATAAGGTATTTATGCAGAGTCTTGACTGGTTTTCCTTACATCAATAAAAGACCGGAAAGGGACATGTATCTTAATCTAATTAATGTTATAAAGAGTTGCAATATATTGAGAACTTTGTTAAAGTTAACAACGTTGTGAACGGCATCGTTGTTAACTTTCAAAAAGTTACTGCTATGGAAATTTAATGTATTAACTTGCAATTTGCAGTCTTCATTACAAGATGCGAGACAAGAGTTTTAGCTCTCTTTGTTTTATTTAGATGCACATCATCAAAAAAAAATTTAAAGGTTAAAAATGATCTTCTTAGTCGCTTTGATAAACATGCCTAGTGTTTTTATATATAGTATGTATGCACTGTGCTATTTGTGGAGTTTTGTGCTGTTCTTCCATGTTTCTTGTTTATGTTTTTTTGTTTTTATGTCTTTGGTGTTTGCCCAGTGCCATTAAAAGGGGTTTATGTTTAAACTGTTTGCTACTGAGCTTGTTTCTGTAGTTTTTCGCATAGATATTGTTAACATTTACCAAGTTCTGATCAATCGGCCCATTAAGTAACACATTCTAAATATCGTTTTGTTCGTTAAAATTCCAAGACACGGGTGGTAATGCTTGAGTTGTGTCATTTTTACGTATCAGAAGTACGTTTTATACACACACCCTGTACTTGATAAAATCATATAGAACACAATTAACTCTTTTCTTCTATGCTGCTTTTCTGTAAAATTCCATTAAATTATACTTTAGGAAACGTGCATTGGCTAACTGTATTTCGTTTGAAGTGCATAATCGTCTATAAAACATTGTTCTTCTTTGCATTATACATTACCAAACATTCTCGATAATCAATTTCTTAACCAGTATAATAATTTCAGATTTGAAACATTATATTGGGGAAAACGTAAGAATTGAGGGTGTTCCATACCCTTTAAGATATTGGCCAGCAAGTATTCAATGAAAAAGCTTTTTTACCTGAAAATATACCGTGACATGACATTTCTGTATTTCAGAAAGGCCGAGGCAATTGTCATAGGTTGATTCGACCATTTGTAGACGATTGTACTGCAAACATATCGGCTTAATAAACATGTGAGTTGTTCAATCGTGTTGTTGTAAATGTACACTACTCAACTGCTCATCTTGGAAGCAAACACCTTCTGTTCCACAGGCTGTGGGTTGATTCTACTAGGCCAAGAAAGCCATACTAGGACTAGTTTATCATCTCAAAATTAAATACAGCGTCGAGCAAAGTACTAGTAGAAACTCTCAATATGACATTCATGGTTCATTAGAAAAGCGAACACGCTAAACATGGAGTGCACACTATTATTATTATATTATAACAACAAAATGTAACAATTGATATCGACAAAGGACAGCTGAGCCAGTACATATTTATAAAGTGTTGAGTCAGACAACAAGTGCATGGCACTGTTCGACAACAATCAGTTGGTCCTTATTTATATATATGTCAGCAATATCAATTAATCACAATAATTTATATTTTCAGGCAGCCTTTAAATGACAAACAAATTGCTCCTCGAAGTGTCGAACAAAAGCGTCTGTATAACGGATCGGTTACAAAGCATTTCAATCATTAAGTTGTGCAAGACTCCCTTTACTTTTTGAACGAGAGTCAGGGTCATTGTCTTTCGTTTCTGTGCACAAACCTGTGCTTAGCCTTATCTTACATTAAACTTTCCAAAATGGGCATACCCTAGCCAAAATGAGCAAATTTCTGGCACTATGTAATGCATTTTCTCAGATGTATAGTGCTATATAAAGGCTCTAACCTCTTGTTGCATAAAAAGGCTCTGAAACTGATACACTTTGTACTAGTAAAATGTGTCGCTCTTCAACGAGGCCTTCACAGAAGCGCGCTGGGATAAGCTGGCTAAGAGTCGGGTTAAGGTTAATTTTGTTTGACCTCTAGTGTGGGGCTCAATCCATGAAGCCTAGCTCAGTGTTCAAGCCCTATCCAATGATAGTGTTTGGAAAATAAACATGTTTTTTTCTACATCAGGAGGAAGGGCTAGGGATAACCCGACCTGTAGTTTGCCTTGCCCTTCCTAAACGCCCTATATTTCGTGACAGGTGACAGGTTTTAGGTCTCATTATGTTAGTTCAAAATACTCAAACGAAATCATTTTTAATAAACGCAACCAAGCAGATTGGTGCACGAAGTTGGAAAAGGTTTTACGGATGCATATTTAAAAAAGTGTTATTTATATTAACGTGTTGCACAGAACGTTTTATAGTCAGTGACTACCAATATCCTTTCCTGATATTTCCCCCGTTTTCGAATAACCTATCACTATACTAAAGTTTCGTCTTATATATAATACAGACATAATTCTCTGTTTACAATCATACATCAATCAAATATTATATCTATGGAAAATCTAGATTGAATTATAATATAGGCGAACATGTGAAGTACGCGTAACTTAGATCATTTCATTGTTTTATCATATCACTTAACATCGACGGTGTAAAACGTGGTTTTGCAATATATTCATCACGATAAGGACACAGGTCGCAACTATGGTGTCTTTTCTCAGTTGTCGTATCTGACATAATCATCATTAGAAATCGCCATTTAATTACGTTTTCGTCAACGTGCGTGTGGTGTTTTAAAACTCCATTAAAAAAGAATTGAATTATTTCATACGTAACTAGTGGGTGCTTGATGTATTGTTTGTTTTCACGCAAAGTAATAGTTATATCAAATAAACTAATGTGTACCGTATGCTACGTGCAAAGAGTTCAGAGTATTATCATTAAGTGTCCTCAAGTTTGGCATACATGTGGCATTTTATACTTCCAACAGATAACGCATTCAGAGTTTCTGATTTAAAGGTAAATGACACATAGAAACAAGGATAATGAACGGATTTCTTCTGAACACATTGTTCATAATAGCTGTTCATAATAGCTTTTGCCGGTAATTTTTTTACTTTTTCTCAACAGTTTTAATCATGCTAATGTATATATTTATCTATCATTTGAAAATATAAGTAGGCTGCATATTTTTCTTAAAATCTTAAGTTATAATTTAAGGTTTAACTATCTTTTTCGATCAGGCAAATATTTAAATCGGCATACTCTTTAAGTGGGAGTGAAATTCAGATTTGACTATCTCGACAGTTGGTATGCTATTTCAATTGGTGGAAACTTTAGCCTCGGCTGTCCAGAAAAGAACATTGGTATATTTGTTTCATTTGGTCAGTCTGTTAGCCTCGACTGTCCAGACAATTGGTGACCTTTTTGAGTTGGTGAGAAAGTTAGCCTTGACTGTACATACAGTTGGTATAAGTATTTCAGTTAGTGAGAATGTTAGCCTCGACTGTACATACAGTTGGTATACGTATTTCAGTTGGTGAGAATGTTAGCCTCGACTGTACATACAGTTGGTATACGTATTTCAGTTGGTGAGAATGTTAGCCTCGACTGTACATACAGTTGGTATACGTATTTCAGTTGGTGAGGATGAAAGCCTCGACTGTACATACAGTTGGTATACGTATTTCAGTTGGTGAGAATGTTAGCCTCGACTGTACATACAGTTGGTATACGTATTTCAGTTGGTGAGAATGTTAGCCTCGACTGTACATACAGTTGGTATACGTATTTCAGTTGGTGAGGATGAAAGCCTCGACTGTACATACAGTTGGTATACGTATTTCAGTTGGTGAGAATGTTAGCCTCGACTGTACATACAGTTGGTATACGTATTTCAGTTGGTGAGAATGTTAGCCTCGACTGTACATACAGTTGGTATACGTATTTCAGTTGGTGAGGATGAAAGCCTCGACTGTACATACAGTTGGTATACGTATTTCAGATGGTGAGAATGTTAGCCTCGACTGTACATACAGTTGGTATACGTATTTCAGTTGGTGAGGATGTTAGCCTCGACTGTACATACAGTTGGTATAAGTATTTCAGTTGGTGAGGATGAAAGCCTCGACTGTACATACAGTTGGTATACGTATTTCAGTTGGTGAGAATGTTAGCCTCGACTGTACATACAGTTGGTATACGTATTTCAGTAGGTGAGAATGTTAGTATTTCAGTAGGTGAGAATGTTAGCCTCGACTGTACATACAGTTGGTATACGTATTTCAGTAGGTGAGGATGAAAGCCTCGATTGTACATACAGTTGGTATACGTATTTCAGTTGGTGAGAATGTTAGCCTCGACTGTACATACAGTTGGTATACGTATTTCAGTTGGTGAGAATGTTAGCCTCAACTGTACATACAGTTGGTATACGTTTTTCAGTAGGTGCGAATGTTAGCTTCGACTGTCCAGGGAGTTCGTATATCTATTTCAGTTGCCGGGAATTTTGGCCTCGATTGTCCAGACAGTTGGGTAGCATTTCATGGATCGTGCTACTACTTCCATTATACTGCTCTGGATTTTGATTTAAGTGAGGTAAACTTATGTTTATGGAATATATTTCTTTAAAACAAACGTTTTACTCAGATGCAATTTATATTCAAACGTGTACATGCCTCTGTTATGACTTATATGATCAAAAGGAACATTTCATGTTTACCCATTACAGTGAAAATAATAATTGGAACAAATGGTTTCTGTATTAAGATAACATTCTCCTTTAACATTTTCCGGCATGGCTAGGGTATATCATGTTTCATGTAGACACTAACCTGGCTTTTCACTTTAAAACAGTCCCAATTGAAAAACAAGTAACTGGCTGCTGTAGAACAATCCAAGACACAAAATTTAATCACAAGAAAACATAGGGTTGACCAATGCCTTGTCTCACAAACTTGAGTAGTAATACATGACCCTGAGGTCAAGACGGAATAAGGTTACAAACAACCAATTTACATAGTTCCACAGGCACTGATATTTCCAAATTTTACGCTGAAAACTATCAGTTTTTGAAATACAGTGTCAACTTATGTTAAGCTCTATGCAAAAAGGCCACCTGTTTGTTCTCTTTCATTCAACGCTAAAAAAATATTGATACTTGAACACAAGCACTCATTTTTTCTTTATTCACCTCCAGTCAACGGGGGACAGAGAACTGTGGTCTTGAGCCAGACACCGGTGAAATGGATATGGCTGGCTAGTTAAAATTGTCCAAAACAAAACGGCCAAATTAAATGATTTACAATTTAGTTGTTGAAACATGTAAAGAATCAATTCTTTATTTTGCTTAAAATTGTTATTAAGACTAGATCTGAATGAAACTGAAAACAAATCCAAAAAATATTATTTTGTATGGGAAAAGACAACTCTTGTGTACTCAAAACCTACTAGATTAGTTTGAGATATGTAGACATAGCAATGCGCATGCGTAGAGTGTTAGTCCAAGTAACGAGAGAATGTGACCCGAACATGCTCATAGTGTTGCTTCTCTTGTAACTGACCTTTTTCATTTCCATTTTTCCCAATAGCGTTTTTAAACCCTAGATATTCAACAACTTGAACATAATCTTTATTAAAATACAATGGAATACAATATCGTTGCACAAGAATTAAAATGCCACTTTCGAACTTTTTCTGAATGCGTGGGTATTCCAAGTAGACGGAGAATTAAACCGGAAAATTAAACCAGCTTTCAATGACTCAGACTCAGGGGTGTCCTAAGAGTCATAAACAGGCATATATTATCCATAAATAAAGCTTTGTTTTTGCTGCTTATTTATCCACAGAGATACTGCCAGAACCACAACGCCCATCTTGTCCGAGTGGATGACAGCGTGGAAAATGCCTTTTTGCTGGAAAATGTTGGTCACAGAGGTTTGTTTTGAAATGATGTATAATTATGTCGCTTCGTTTGCAAACGATTTCCTGAACGACTAATAACGCCAAACTACTCAGCATAACGAAACGTTTGGTCGACTCGCCTACTTTTCTGAGACGTTTTGCAATATTAAAAAAAAAACACAAAAACATCACTACTGATCAAACTGCATTTGGTCCTCCTCTGAAGGTGTATTTACATCGGCCTTCGGGATGAATGACTGATCGGTCGTTTTAACGCCAGGTGGTTCGAAGTGGTGTTCAATATTACTTTTAATTTACCAATTATTACTTATTAGGTATAAATATTCGTACACTTGTAAGCATTCTAGTAAATCAAGTTTATACAAGTTTTCACAGTCACATACTAATTCAAATATCTAGACTCTGTTTTCGATAAATCTTAATAGACTCTAAACGAAATACCGTCAAAACAGGGTGCATTTTCAAAACAATAATAAAAGTCTCACTAGTACTAGTATCAGATTTATTGGAAACACAACATCAAACGTCAATTTTCCATTCAACAGACATAAGGAACTACACTGGATGGTGGATTGGAGACACTGACGAGGACATCAATAATGTTTGGAGATGGGTGGACAATGATGACCTGGTGCAATATAATGGTATGGATGTTTTGTGGAAATCAGGAACAGTACATCGTCTTTGTGAAATATTCCTAAATTAAGTGCAACGTTATAGTCTACTAAGTAATAGATACAGTACGAGGTTTTCTTCAGACGTGTCCTCTTACAGACGTAAGAAGCCATTTGGCTAGGACGAACACTAATTTTGTCCGAGGAGAATCGTAGCTACTTGGCTATCTCTTGCCAACTTCATTTGCCACGGCCCGCATTTTTCATAGTTGAACAACAGTTATGAATAAGTGCTAGTTCCTGAACTGGTTTGGTTTTGTAGGAAAAAAAAAACAATAAAAAATAAACAAAAAAATCACCTTACAGGGTATGCAGATTCTTTTTGGCAATATGCGCTATCGCAGACCGTTTTGACAACATTTTTTTTTAGGATTAAGCCATTTTTTGCTTAATTGCCTGGAAACCATGAACTGATACCATTTGTATAATTAAGTACTTTTGGTTTTTAGACTAGTATCCTGATCAGCCGGATAGTTTTTTTTAGACTGGTATCCTGGTCAGCCGGATATATGTGTTTTTAGACTGGTAACCTGGTCGGCCGGATATATGTGTTTTTAGACTGGTATCCTGGTCAGCCGGATATATGTGTTTTAGACTGGTATCCTGGTCAGCCGGATGCAGTAAATGGCCATGACCAAGACTGCGCGCAGTTCTACAAGTGGCTAAGCTGGCACTGGGATGATACCTGGTGTTCTGAGAAAATGCCAGGAATTTGCGAACTAAAGTAAGAGCTGAAATTAAAAAAAATCCACGCAAAGAAATACGTTTACAGCATTCCTTCAGTTCAAAAAGGGTTCGGTAAATTGTTTACTCTATCAATATTTCAAGTGAACCATATGAAGGAAGTAATCTTACAATAAGAGCAACCTTGGGAATCAGACAGTCTTGTTAAGACACTGTACGAGATTTTAAATTGCCATATTTGTTTTATATTTTAATTCATGTGCAATAAAGATCTGTTTGACAAATCAAATGTACAGTCAAAATTGCAAATTGATTGCCAGTGCTTCTCAGAAACATACATCCTGTATTCAATTTTGTTTCGGCAATTATTTTGACAATTGAACTAAACATTTATTTCATAATTTGTCGTGTGTATCAAGTGTCACAGATTGATAAATAATGGCATTTATTATTATTCGTTATATTTTTTTCTTTCTTGTAAAGGCGCGAAGCCGAGCTCGTTGGCTAATGCGGAGAGAAATACCATGAACATGTTCGTGCCACACGTGTTTTAATGTATTGTATTGTCAAATATTAAATAAAGATTCTCTAGATAGTCGAGCATACTGATGTGATTTGCATCATCTGTACACTAACCAGTGGGCACAATATTTTTCGTTCAACTGTTGTGCTCATCACCTGTAATTTTATGAACAACTTGAGGATGCTTTATCCAACAAACCAAAAATCACGGTTCATATGGAAAATATTTTCAAAATGTTCTGTAATGTACGATGTTTGGACCTGAACCGTTTGAAGAATTTTGAAAGGCAGCAGTGCCAGGGTATTTCTTGAACAAATTTGCAAAAGCGGGTTTATGTTTTTTGAGATGTTATATGATACAAAACTGCGAACGACAGAGACTGGACGACGGACGCAGGGTGATCACAATAAACACAAAATATATAAAATATGTATGTTTATCAAACAGCATATAGGTATTCGTTTTTGAAGGATGATTTGTATTGCAATCAACAACTCGGTTTGCATACTTTAAAACATCAGAAACACACGAGGAAATAATGTAAACATAAAACGGTTCGAGTTCCGTAACGACTTCAAACTTAGTTCTTCAGTATACGATATAAACAACAAATCTTTAACTTACTACATTTGTCAAACATGAACTTAAGGCTTGTTATCGGAGTAATATCTTTATATATTACTTAATATAGGAAACATATCTCTGACCAATTAAGTATTCGACTATGCTTTGCTTTAAACTTGTTATTAAGTTTACTAGCAGTATACTGCTGGAGATACAATGAAGGAATACTAAATATTAATGTTCAATTTATCAATCTACAAAAAATAAGGCGAGCGTTCATTAGCACTATGACGAGGGAGCACGCTCTTTTTTCTGTTAATCGGCAAAAATGGATCTTTACTTCTTTTTATTTGTTGGTTGTTGTTTGAAAAATCATCGATTTTCATTGGCCTACATAAAAATGCAAACACCAAGTAAATGCTACCTGTTACTATTGACACTAGTTCAAGAGGTAAGCCTTTGTGGGAAAAATAGACTGACTGAAATGTACTCTATGAAACTATATTTTGGGACATTGGTCATAATCGATCTTTGCATAATTAATGAACAGAAAAATGAAAAATCTTCGTTTGTCATTGGCCCGAACAAAAGTGCTAACACCAATAAGTGTTTTCGCACATAATAACTTGATCAAGGTCCATGAAGACTGTTACTTACCTACGTGGGTAAGACATAAACATCGGCGACTGTTTGTTTTCTGTTGTAAGTGATAAATATATCCTGGCGGAAACAAAGGGGAAACACCCAGTTATTAAGGTTGTTTTTAAAAAGACTTCACTTGTTATACGGAATCGATCTCACTGTTCACTCAATATACGTATGATCACTTCAATTTTAGAAAAAAAATTGACACGTTTTAAAGCTACTTTTTGAAAAATCGAATATATACTTTACCTGTATAATTCTAAGCGTACATATCAAGGACTTGGCTTTTATAACACATATATTTTGAAAAAAAAAACGCGTGGTTACATTACACATCATTTGAACACCTGGGTAATGATTAAATGAGTTAAAATTTCATTGATATTGGGTTCATTTAAAATAAGATGACTTTTAATATATGATGTGATAGCATCAAAAGATTTTATATGATGCTGCAAACTAATAAAATAATAAGTCAGTTCTAGGAAATCCAAAGAAATGTTATATATAATTTGGACACCATAGAAGCCCATACGGTGAAATATATGTGAACATAAATATAAGCAAACGAATAAATATTTAAATTTCACTTTAGGACGTATAGCCTCTTAAAATATGTTGAACATTTTATAAATATATAAAATCCACTTTGAACTATGAAGTTCTCTTTAAACTGTTAACGTCTGTTTATTAAATCATATAGGTAAGAGGTACTTCTAAAATATTACATATTTACATGAAATGAAAACGAAAAAGTGGTTTTATTCCATAAAAAATGTATGCAAACAAACACTCAGTACATATTAATTGGGGTATCCATGACCAAAAGATAAGTTTATATCTATCACAATTGTTCAACTGTGTATGGAAGTTAAGTTATATATAGTCCCATGCATCTTTGTATGCAGAACGGTTTTGACATAATCCTCCTCGTTTGGACCAATTTTGTTATATTACAAATTGGTGTCGGTAACATGGCGATTTCAAGTTTATACGTTGTCCAGAGTAGAAACACTATTTATATTTGCCACCAAGTTTTTGTTCTGAAATACCCTCAACGCTTTGTACCTACAAAAGTTCAACAGTTCTTTCTGTGTAACAACTCCAAGGTGCGTCCCTTCCTGCCATGTGCTCCTGCTGGACCCAACCTCGAACCACAAGAAATAGCGCTTTGTCTCCTTGGCAACACTGATAGGTGCGAGGGTGAAGTTAAGCTGATATAGGCAGGACACAGCTTCTAGGTCGATACCTGATTTTGAAATTGCAATCATTCCAAACTGAATTTGGCCCGAGCTAAGACCCTCCCCAAATGTGAACTCAAACACTTTAACGTCCAAGTCTTCACAAAACTGGATCTGTCTCAGATGTCCTTGTATTTCCCGTTTATTGTCGCCAAACACATCACCAATCTTTTCAACAATGGTATGCAATTCTGACGATGAGAACCCGATGTAATCCTTCACATAGCATGCTTCGCCCCAATCACTAAAGTATTTGTCCTGTAGACTACGCCCAACACTTCCCGCATTTTCCGGACAAACCTTGATTTCGGACAATGCAATCCCAATGCGTTTCAACGAGGAACTGTTGTTTCCTCCCCTGTATGAATTTCCTTTTTCAGTGGAGCGTTCGTAAGATGGTGACATGTTCAAATCTGGCTTGATACCTAAAAGAAAACAAACTGCTTACTGCCAGAGTTACATCATTTGGTAGAGGACCAGAGAGTTAGATACAATGTTATAATGGTTCGTATTCCAGATATGTTTTATATAGTCAGAAGCAAGAGAGGACCTAGCGTGAAGCATCCGTAGTCATAGTGAGTGTTCTTGTGAATAGAGGACAGTAAATACAGTAAAAGAGAATGATATAAGTAAAGGTTTATCATCCCATAACCCGTTAAAGAACTTATAGGGTAGTGGGTGTGTACCTGTGTTGTACCATGTATTAATGGGCCACGTTCCTTTATTACTATGTGCATAAAAGCATAGCGTTGTAATTTATCCACCCGATAGTTAAGGAACGATTTGCCACCATCGTCTTGTTACCATTCAGTAAGGCTGGTAATGTATTGACGAAAACAGAGAAAACTCTTTCAAAAATAGTACAATTATACATACAACAGCTCTGCTAGATACCCAATTCATTTTATAGAACAAATTATTTACAAAAGGGGTTAACTGCAAGCGTACCTTTTTGTTCCCGTTCATATGTTGTTGATGATGAACTCATGGAATCAACAGCGGTGAGGATCCTGAAACAACAATATACTTATTATCTAACACTTCACGACGTGTGTTTTAATAATAACAGCTTGGCATTTTATATTGGTTCTAGAATTTGAATTAATCAATTTTAAAACGTTTGTTTTAAGTAGTCAAAAACAGAATAATACTTATGACATATTCTTGATTGTAGTTACGTGTGTTTACAAATTAATAATTGATGGCTGGGACCTGTTCATAAATGTATAGTTTAGTTTAATTCTTTAATAATTATATTGTTTCGAATGTACACGAATAGGTCCGCTATTTAACAAGTGTGCAATGTTTATCAAACTTACGTTGGTTTAATAGATTCCCCTACCACAGCAGAACACTTGTCCACAATTTCATTAGTCTTGTGAACCACTGTCGAACCTGTTTCATTGACCGTGTTTACCACTGTCGAACTTGTTTCTTTCACCGTGTCTACCACTGTTGAACTTGTTTCCTTGACCGTGTCTACCACTGTCGAACTTGTTTCCTTGACCGTGTCTACCACTGTCTCAAACGGCTTACTTACTTCGTTTCCCATCGATCGTTTTGTCACGTTCTAGTATGTTTCTACCCTGATATGAAATAATGATATGAATATTTGATGTAGGTTTAATAATTTTAATAACGTTTAATGTAATTTTCTGATGAGGCTTAAATCTTTTCATTATTGATAAGTGTTGGGAGAACTGTGAAGACCATACACAATAGTTCAAGCCCTCAGTAGACTCTACTTCAAGCGCACTCGTGTTTCACTGACCGTTCCAAGGCGGTAATTCAATCATTAATCGTTAAAGCTACTTTGATATATATGTGTAGTCATTTTGAGGTAATAGCATTAAATTTTGTGGATGTGATGTTCATACAAAGATCCTACAAAGATCGATTCAGTTTCCCATCGTTGTTTGCAATACATAAAACATACTCATACATAGCACCTCCAAAATATACACGGGTGATATCTGCATCCAGGCGTGAAGTACTTAAAATTGCCTTATCAGTTTATTTGTCATTGTTATTTTTACCTCAGTTTTCATTGTTTGATTGTGGGTGTTGGCTTTGATGAGGTTTATTGTTTAATTTTTGTAATTATGAATACATGTAGGGATACGTGTGAGATTATTTGCACATAAACTAGTTTAAACTCCCAGTTAAATCTTGCTTCTGTGAGCCCGTGTTACGTTGACCATTCTAAGATTATAATTCCATTATTAATTGAAACAGCTCTTTTATACTTGCACAGCCAAGTTTCCGCAGTTCATTTGTGACAAAAGGGAAAAGGAAGAGTAACTCCGAAATGGTTGAAAATGTCAGGCAGATATCGTTTTCGCCAGACGGATTTATTTTTTAAGTTTCAAATTAGAAAAAAAGTTTGTAAGTTTAAAAGCGATCACAAAGTTCTTTGTTCAGTGTCGTTGGTGTCCTAACCTTGTTCCTTTAATCAGGGATTGTATTTGAGTGTTAACTTCTGGGCTTGTCCCTGTAGTGTTCAATATATCTTCGTTTATTCTGAGATCAAAAGCTTTAAATCCACATTTACTGAATTCTAAAATATGAATTGAAGTATTTAGTTTGGTCTTAGGATAATAATGATAATAATAAGTATATTGAATACTACCCCAGTACAACCATAATGATAATGTAAGTCCCAATTTCACGAACGTTCTTGAGAAGCTAATTAACATGACGCGGCCTGTCAGTCAAACTAGCCGGTCGATACCCGACTAACAGTCAGCGCCCAGATTGGGCGGGGCTTATCAGTTGCCCGTTGCTTTCCAAAATGACCTCCGACTATCTGCACTTTTCAACAGTAATATAATTACGCTGTTGTCAATATATTTAACACAAAATATATATTTCTTATAACTGAGAGATAGTAAGACAATTAAGGAAATCCGAAATACTGACATTTTCCTTTAATGCTGCTCAAATTATGCTTTTTTGCATTTGTTTGATAAAAAAAGTGACCTTTCAATAGACTATTTCAACCGTCCAAAATTTAAGTGTAACCGTACATTATATATTTTCCGTAAGTCTTAAAACAAGAAATAACATTATGAGTATTAGTATATAATATTGACGCCATCATGCGATTTCATTTTGTTTGAAATTTTCTCTTTCTTGTGTGAACAGTTTTAAATTCGAACCATATACATTTGCAAGTTCTTTTGGACACACGTTAATGAAAAGGACAATTCAGTTGACTTGAGTTACATTTTTTTATTAAATTTATTTAAAAGATCTAAAATCATATAGCCAAAGGTCACACAAAGTATATGATATAGATAAACCAAAATCATCTTTGTAAGTGACGCAAATCAATTTATTTACCAGTGCATTTATTATAACTACGATCATTTCTAACTTCTTTGTTGGTAATACGGATATTAATGCATTGAGAGAAACATTACGGTACTTATATCAATAATAATAATAATAATAAATTGAATTTATAGAAAACGTGATTCTTAATGGATAAAGAAAGAAAAACAGCAAAATTCATTTGATCGAAACAAACGTCGTTTATTGTTGACTTTCGTAAAGGAAATACATACATGTTTTGTTTCCCTACATTCGAGTTTTACAAAAGACACTTCTCTTCTATTGTAACAAAGTTCAGATGTTATTAAGAAATATATTTAGAATTATATTTTATATTTTGACCAGTTTAGTTCATGCTGCTTGCTAACGTTCTAAGCGGTTGCTTAGTCCTTATATGGTTGGTAAGGAGGCTGGTTCTTAAAAGGAGTTTTCAACTATTGACTTTCTTCAGCAATCGTTTAAAACGTTTGTCGATAAAACAATGCGGACAAACGCCGAGAATTTAGTGTTTAAATCATAGATTGATCTAAACATTCAGAAAGGATAAGACGTAAATGTATACTGGAGAAAAACATCAAAACTCGCAATGAAATGCAAATAACACTTGAACAACAAATAACTCCGGTTTAACTTATTACTAACAACATCTAGTCTTTCTTGAAAATCAATTGGAATAATGTGATACGTTTGGGCTGAACACACATATTCTTGAATTCTCAGTTGCAAAGCATAGAATACATGGAAGTAAACATCACGTGTGATTTCTGTTCATTAATTTGCAATGGCATCCAGATCTGTGACGTAGTTAATTCTATCTATGACCCCATTCTGTAAAAAGCCTTGCATTGCTTTAAGTCGAAAGAAATTCTGCAGCTTTTTAATGGAAACGGCTCCAAGATTCCTTTCCTCGTAAGATACAGATTCCGTAGTCCAGTTTATTATTCCCCATAGAGCTGTATGCTTTTTTTCTGTGACGATTCTCTTTGGCGCAACTTTGAAATCCATCATGTACATAACATACATGCAATCGACAAACTTCCCGTCGGGTGAGAGTCCAAATGCCATCATGCCGTACCGCGCACCACTATCGGCCCCCTTGTTGAACTTCCATTCGACAATCTGGTACTCCCACGAATCGGTTGTGAAAAGAATACCGTTCATCTTTTTTCTAACCTGATCGTCAATACCTGAAATAAAAATCGATTCAATACATGAAATAAGCAAATGTATTATCCGGTATGTTCATATAATTTGTATAAATGTACGTCATTATGATCATGAAATATGTATATATGTACTCCGTTACGTTCATGAAATATAGCTTGTATGTCTTTACCGGTAAGTTCATAAAATATGTATCATATGTGTTCTCCGGTTTGTTCATGAACATCATATTCCGGATGTTCACAAACGAATGCGACGACATAGCTTTGGGCGGTATTTTTTCGGGCAGATGTAAAGGCTAAGCGTATGGCGAGAAGGACATCGACAGTATGACAAAATCGGGGACTTGTGAATTTAGCCTTTATTACCTTCATACGCGTCTTGCATGTGGTCGAGATAGGCGGGGAGCCTGTCCATGGCTATTTTGGTTGCCTTGACAACCTCGCACTTTTCATGCCACTTGTCGAATAGTTCTCCTTCCAGCTCCCGCTCCAACTGATCCGCGTCGTATCTGCACACCTGGTGAGAATGTCAATATAAACTATCGTGGAGATTGTTCAAAACCTTGTTGAAGTTATCACATACAGATATTGTCATCGCTGCTATCATTCAAATATTTATTGCACACACCTGTGATCTGCAACATTTCTTAATGTTTGATTTGTTCTTGTTTTATTGAAATATATAAGATCTTCACCAAATATTTCAAAATCAAAACTTAACAACGATGAAGATGCTTACAATGTTAACTTTAACAAAGTTCTAAGCAGTCAGTCCACTGTCAAGCGTAAACTCCGACACTACGGATATTGATAAGAACCAGTTAAAGTTTTAGGTAAAACAGGACTTTAATAATTCTAGGGGAATTGAGTGTATGGAAACATGAACTGGTTTTGATGTGAATAAGAACTGCCTTACGGCCTCCTTAAATCATGATCATAGTATGTATTGATATTGTTTCCAAAATCCGCAGGTCAAAACAACCTATTACGCACTTGATTTCTTCATAAAAAATGCCTTATGTTAGTATTCGCTTCCGAAATTACACAGGCAGGCCAACACTTTAACACCGGATTGGAAGAATTTCTTATGACATATCAAAGTTAAAGTTTGACTTTAGATTTGAACACATTCAAAATGGACTATAATTATGGAACTCTGACATTCAAAATTGAGTATAATTATGGACTATTTTAGTTAGCGTACCTTCACCTGATGTAGCCCTTCCTTCACCTTGTCCACAGCGCCCTTTTGTGGGATTACAACATCTATCGGTCTCTAGTAAAACAACGAGACAAGAACAGGATTAACTATATACATATATATGGTATTGCTACAATAAGGGAACATATATTGTAAGTCACGCATTGGCATGTGAAGTAATCATAATCAGTTCATGCAATTAGGGAACGTTAATATATGTTCATTTACCACGTTTGTACATATATTGCATAGATTATAAGAGGATTTGGAAATTTAATTTGCTTAACAAGACAATCTTTATGCGAACATCGATCAAATACCTTGCAAATACCAACACTAATGATCAAGTACGTAGGGGACCCCTTACGGGCTTATAGTATAAAATGATGATGGCTTACTTACATTCATTATTATATTTTATATTCAGAGTCTGTCGAAAATACAAAATGGCATTAGTCTGAAAAGACTCGCTCAAGATCAGCTCAAAACTTTTTTTGCTATGAAATAGTACTCATAAACAAAATAAGTTAATAACTAAGCTGAAAATATATGTACTTACATTTCGTTCTTCATCGGATATTCGTGGTGAACCGTTCCCCGTATTTTTGGAAGCCATTTTCTTAGCCTTTTGACTGGAAATATTTAAATAAATTTCCTCACAAACGGTCACTGCCGTTCGTACTGGAGTGTCGCAAATTTACCTTTGATAGGAATCTTTTATTTCCAATTCTTCATTTTACTTTTTATAAAGACTTGTTCGATTTTTATGTGTTCTAAAATAAATGTTATAGTTAAAGAATAAATTAATATGTCTTTTAGAGGTATAAGCCTTCGCTGAAACATTTCAGGTTGTCACATCGTAAATCAGGCTCTCCAGTGAACCCAATCAGTGTTTATAAATACTCGTAAAACAGACTCCTCCAGTGAAGTATTATGTAACCGAACCAAAACATATATAAAAATATAAACATGTTTCCACAAGAGTATTGCATGGTATAAAAAAGAAAACTGATAGTCCACTCGGATGTTTACCGAAAACCAACCCAACATCTGCACTAAGTAATTTCCGCTTGAAAAGAATACATACACCTTAATTATGAACTTACTCTTTAAGTAAAATATAAGTTACGCTGTCGTGTTATGAATGCAGTTTATTTATATATCAAGATACTTTTTATATAAATGAACATTTTTAAATCTACTAAGGAGAAGTAAATAGTTACCGGCAAAAGCTCTCTTAAACACACTATTAAAAACACATCCTTTCACTAAATGATATATTTTCCAATAAAAACTTACTCTTTCACAAAGGACATAACGCAGGATGTGACTATGTGTCAGTTCACAAAAAAAAACTCAATGCGTTATCTCTCGGCAGTCTTAAATGTCATGCGCTATCTATTGGATGTGCATGACACACTCAAGTACCACTTAAGATAGTACACTGACTCTTAGCACGTAGAATACAGGACACAACATCCTTTTTAATAGAACTTTGATACTTTTAAGAAAACAAACAACCAATCAGGCATTCATCCTCTCTGACCACAACATTTTTTATATACGAATTCTGCATTGTCTGTGTAGATCTCAGCTTTCTTAGATGCATGTATGATTTCCTCATAACTTCTATGTAATTTGACAGTGGTATTATTATGTATGTAATTAATGCATAGTTCTTACCATACCTTATGTTTTATGTCCTCTAAGAAGCTGTTGCTAAACAGTTCATCTACGATCTGATCGAGGTGATAATATGATTTTTTATACCATTTTTCAATAGCGCATCTAGTGCATTTTTTCGAATTTCAGTTTTTTATGTCCTTTTTCATAATTATGTTTTAGTTACGATTAGCGACGGCAGCTTAATCTTACCTTTGTATACTTGTCTATTGTCTGTCATACCTATAAATGTGCTAAGTTTTTGTCTTAACATATAATATGTTCAATTTGAATATATTACTAGTTCTTAACCGCATGAATTTTTCTTATCTGTGATTATTATCTTACAATCTATAACTAGCCTTTTTAAACTGTGTTAGGATCTAAGTTCAATATGCCTTTCACTTCGTGTTCTTTTAGATACATATATGTTAAATATTCTTTATATAAGATTTTAATGCCTCACTACACATGCTTTTTTTTTCTTTTAGATAAATCCTGTTGTTATTTGTTAAATGATCATGTCGGTTAAAAGCTATACATAGCTTATGTTTCAAATATTATATTTAGAATCCGACAATTAACAAATATCGGCTGTACCTAACAATTCTTGATAAACATACCAATTATATATATATATATATATATATATATATATATATATATATATATATATATATATAGTATTTATGCACTGTGCTGTTTGTAGAGTTTTGTGCTGTTCTATGTTTCTTGATTGTGATTTTGTGTTCTATGTCTTTGGCGGGTGCCCATTGCCACTAAACCGGGTTTATGTTTAAACTTTTTGCTACTGAGCATGTTTCTGTAGCTTTTTGCATATATATATTATTTCATTCAAGGTTTTGATAGAGACTGACAGCATTTACTTTATCCTTTATATATATCGGGGAAACTAAGACGCTAGGCATAATGGTCATAGAAAATATGCAAAATTTAGTTCGACGGAAGCATGTGCTAAAATGAAATTGTTAGTAACTTCGTGGTGGCTATTAGCTTTCGTTATTGACCACATTTTTGTCAACGTCTTGTCTTGGTCGGGATAAAAACCAGATAGGACGCCATAGTTGTAAACATTTTGTATAATGTGCCCTTTTTGTGAAAATCATTTTGGCCAACTACTTAATCTCAGATGAAATAATGTCAAACACACGTTATTGGTATATTTATGATCGGAAGTAAAGCAGCAACTAAGGCAAGCCCAAAGTGCATATCCTCTTACCCATCATTACAACCAAGCAAACATAATCTTTATTTTTGGTGAATCAACGACGCAATGACGTAATGGTCATAAAAAAATAAACCAAGTTTATTTCGACGAAAACATGTGCTAAAAGGTAATTTTTAATTACATGTTTTTGGCCTAGGGCATTCGTAATTGTCCACATTTTGTCAGCGTCTTGTAAATTTTGATCCGAATAAAAAAAGAGGTAGGACGCCATAGTTGCAAAACACTGTGAAAAATAAATCTTTTCTTGATGATGATTTTTCAAAAACCACGCATGCAAGACGACTTCCAAATCTTAGATCAAATACTGTCATACACATGATAAACGGATTCATGACAATGCATGGTATCCCTTGCAAACTCATAGTTGATAATGCCGGGTCATACACTAGCGAAGAGTTCGAACAATTTGCAATTCTGTGGGTTTTCGATCTCGTTACAATTCAGCATTATATTCACATGGCAATTCCGTAGCTGAACGATGCATTCAGACTTTAAAACGCATGCTCACAAAAACCAAAATGAAAGAAGACATCTGTACATTGTTATACTTGAGTACAACTCACGTTTAAAACGTTTAATCTGTGAGAGTGCAGCTTTAAACAAATATAACTTTACTATTACTTCAGCAGTTTAAATGAAACATAGCGCAATCTACGGACCTTGCGGAGAACCGCCTTCTGTCGTTCTGAATTTTTGTTTCTATGAACAATAGTCAGCCTTGTGCTAGTACTATGTTGTGTGTTTGTGTACTTTTAAAACTGTCGCAAATTGCTACATTTTCTTACCTTTCTGGATGAAATCAAAATAGGTAAAGTTCCTGTTTTTATTTCTGAGCAATGAAATATAATCCTCGGTCAAGAATGTACTCTTTAAATTCGTATGCACTGTTAGATATTTTCCCGCCCCGCCCAGAACAATTTGACCACCAGCCTGCACGCGTCTTTTACGAGCACTGAATAACAAGTTGCTCTTGATTCATTGGCTAAACCAAAATGAGGTTTGCCTTTTCGGACATAATCAGACTTCAATTACGAATTAATGCAGGGTTCATCACATGGTATGTTTTTAGATCATAGTTATTCATTTAGGTCATCTAATTTGTCTATACGATAACAAATCGTAGTGAGTTCCTATCTAGTTTATTAATCTTAACATTTTCCCGTGCTGTTATCCTTATGTATGTTTTATTTTGGTTGGGTTGTGGTGTTATGTCTGGAGCTTCTGATCGTTCACAATTATATAATAATTGATGACATGAAGTAACATTTTAATTGTTAAGAAATGGTGTAATTAGCGTAGCGAAGGAGCATTCTTAATCATAAAGATGTTACTTTACTAGAACTTATTGATTGCCTAATTGCAATATCATTGGCTGGAAATGTAGGTTGTATTTCAGTTTAACTATTACTTAATACCGTTAAATTCTCCATCGTTTTAGATTAGCACACCATGACGTTCTGGTCAGCGTTCTATGACGTTTGAGGAAACGTTGGTAGTCGCTCATGGTCGCTTGGATAGCGCCAGAAGAGCGTTGTGTGAACGCTAGTGAACGTCGGTGATCGCCGGGAATCGGTGGAGAACGCTAGTTTTGAACATGCACAACAGTTCTCACTGAGACCAGCTTTCTTCAACGCTTAATTATAAACGCCGAAGAACGTTTAAGAACATTCGTGGAACGTTTTACTAACGTTCGCCGAGCGTTGCACGCGTTCGGCTCTCGTTAGTCAGTCGTTACTCTAGCTTTACTTGGTTGTTACTAATCATTTGCTTTGCAGTGAACGACTCACTGGCGACCTGTCAACGACCGCTGAACGGTCCCCTAGCGCACGCAGCGTGTGACTAAAGTCAAACGAACGTCCTTTTGGCGTCCATTTGACGTCATTCGAGCTTATCCCGAACGTCCATGCATATTGGGTATAAATACCGATGCTTTGTAAGCAAGGTTCATTTGATTTTGAGGTACCGTAGAGAGCACCTACTATGGAAGATCCAGAAAGACTAAGGAGGCTATATATGCTTGCTTTAGCCCAGTATGAAGTAGACGTACTGAACTTGAACATAGCTGAACACATCGAGGGACCTCGCCCGCAGAGAAGAAGACCCCGATGAAGATGACAGTGCTGGACTAAATCATGGATATTTCGGCGTCAAGAGTTTGGTCTGCACGACCAACTCATGGTTGAGTTTCGCCAGGAAGATGTCAGTTCCTTCACGAACTTCATGCGCATGCCACCTGATATGTTTGATGAGATCCTTGGACGTGTCAGAGGCAGATTGACGAAGCAGCACACCTTTTACCGAGAGCCCATCGAACCTGGCCTGAAACTGGCGGTGACACTGCGACATCTGGCCTCTGGATCTTGGCTTCGAGTATCCGTTGCCTCTTCGCCTTGTTCCTGTAATCTGTCTTCTGTGAGTTCCACAGCAAATTGTTTCGCGGAAAACTCCACCAGACTTCAACCGCCCGGTCCAGGATCCTGCAGCATCCTGCAGGATGTGCTCTTCCTCCTGGTGTTCTTCGTCCGAAGACATTGTTAGTGAAAGAGGCTTTGCATTCTTCTGACTTGCAGAGCTAGTAGCAGAAGCCCCCATCCCACCCTTTTTCGTCTTGGCGGCATGATGCTAACTGTTCAAACTCACAAGAATAACTGAATTCTCTATGAAATTTCCAGCGTTTTGTACACGTTCGACCGTAAAAATAACACGCCAGCAAGACGCTATTCTGTCGTTATTCACACGTCAGTCACACGCTCAACACGCTCGTCTAACGTTGACAAATCGTTCGTCGCGCGCCAATGGCACGTTAACACACGCTAAAGGTTTTCAGGGGTATCTTACTTGGTCGCTGTTACACGCTTCTCGTGCGTTAGGCACACGCTAGTCATGCGTTAGGCACACGTTAATCACACGCCAGATGTGTCATCCTCATTCTAGAACGCTCAAAAATTGAACGATTGAAATGTCCAGAGAACGTTGACGAGAAGGTCAATGTGTGACGGCCCAATTAGTTGAATCCGAATGCTGTATTTAATAGTTAGCTTATACAGCTCACTCTTAATAATTAAGATGTTATTTCAGGGCATCTAACTGACTTCGAATACAATCTCACTGGCTGCATACGCAAAATTTGACGCAGGGAGTGTGTATCGGATGAGAGGCAGTGGGCGTACCTTTAAACACCCGCACAAGTTGATATTCTCAACGATTAAAATGTTTCTTCATGTCATCTTACTTATTCAAGTCAACAGTTTATTGGGTAATTAATGGCCACTGGCCCTAAATACATAACATACATGAATTACAGGAGTTTTGTCAAGGTAATTACTCGATACAAGCAAAGTGTAGATAAAATGCATGATTACTTCCCCTTAACCATTAGTGTTCAGAAGGAGATGGTATACATAATAAGCTAGTTTTCGTAAATGTTCAGATTGATTTGTGTTAAATAACCTATAAAAATCTTCTAATTCAGTTATATTAGAATACCAATTAAATGATTGTTGCCTTCGTATATCACTATAGTTACAGCAAATAAAGAAAGCATGGTATTCACAGTCTAAAACAAAAATGTTAACTATTACTTAGTCTTACAACTACTTAATACCGCTAAAGTCTCCATCATTTCAGATTTGCAGGAACAGCAACACCCTTAACAACTAAGTTGAATACATGAGAACAATGATTGGATTGTATGGATACACTACTCGAGTCATTAGCTATAAAAGGGAGATTGCTAAGACAATCATAAACTCAATTGAACTATATTAGTATTTTAAGAGAATTAAAAAGAAAATAGAGACATGGGAAAAAATTACAAAGCTACTGTTATAAGTGACCAATTAACGTGATCAAGGCCGATATTTCATATTGGTCTTAAATGTATTTAAGAACGATGTAGCTAATCGGATTCCTTGTTCACTTGTTAACTGACCCACAGAATGAATATTTAATTATGTATGACCCTAAGATCACCTTTATTTTTATATTGAATATCTCCCCCGAAATACACTTAAAAGGGCTTCTAAACAAGAACAATTTTTCGAGTATGCATTCACAGCATTATCCCAGTTAAGATAAACGGTTATACACACTTGTAAACTATGACCATTTATGCGTAGTTGTCATTGGTAGATTCATGCACTCACCAGTTTAATCAGGATCTCTTTTGTAACTAGATTATGTTCGACCATGACTTTACTTTTGGAGGAGAAACATAAAAGAATGTGAATATATCAAGTATTTACACTTTATTAAGGAAATTATAATTGAACACATTCATGCCATTGAATTGATACATAAGCATAACTCTAAATGTTGGTTGTGATCAAGCTGCAGCGTATATATGTATATGTGGCGATTTCATATAATATATATATTAATTTGTGCGTACATTCTCGCTCTGCAAATCGTACACTTAGGTAATCGAAATGAAGTGAAAAGTCATATTGAGGTTTTATCTTTAAAATGATTTCAAGTCTTGTCTACGATTTGAACAAACAAAGATGATATGTATGTGATTTGCGAAACTGTGTCTTATGCCGCATAGAACAAATTCTACAACATGGCATTTTTTAACAGCCCTTTATATTGAAGCATCGTGAATTCATTTTCTCTTCATACGTACTCAATAGAAGGGACACAATTTATTCTTGTAGCCAAGTGTCTGTTCTGAAATTCCTTCAACGCTTTGTACCTACAAAAGTTTAACAGTTCTTTCTGTGTAACAAGTTCAAGTCGCGTCCCTTCCTGCCATGTGGTCGTGCTTGATCCAATCTCAAACCCTAGGAAATAGCTTTTGGTCTCCTTGGTAACCTTGACTGGTGCGAGGGTGAAATTAAGCTGATATAGGCAGGACACGGCTTCTAGCTGGATGCCGGATTTTGAAATTGCAATCATTCCAAACTGAATTTCGCCCGAGCTAAGATCCTCCCCAAATGTAAACTCGAACACTTTAACATCCAAGTATTCACAAAACTGTATTTGTCCCAGCTTCCGTTGTATTTCCTGTTTCTTGTCGCCAAACACATCACCAATCTTATCAACCAGCGTAGGCAGTTCTGTCAACGTGAACCCATTGTATTCCTTCACATCGCATGCTTCGCCCCAATCACTAAAATACCTGTCTTGTAAAATGCGCCGAAGACTTTCCGCATTTTTCGGACAAACCCTGACTGTGGACAATGCATTGTCAAGGCGACTCAACGAGGACCAATTGTTTCCAGCCCACGTTGAATGTCCATGTTCAATCGAGCGAAAGTAAGATGGTGACCTCTCCAAATCTGGCTGGAATCCTAAAATAAACGAAAACACTAACAATAGTGCCATCATAAGAACACTTATAGCCTTTGTTGTCTTTGTAAAGCGCCGGAGGGCAACAGATAATATAGCACTCTTATCAATAATCCCGAAATATACGTAAATGCTTCGTTAGTGTCAGAAATCGACTTTTCAATCGTACCATTTGCTTACAAATATATCACAATACGACCAAGAAAATACGACTCGAAAAAGCTAACTATACATTCTATTTATTTGTTGACAAGCTGTCTGAATGCCCTTGTTCTCGAAGGCAATGTCCAGTCATAACCGTGCATTACTGTGTGTATAACTGAATAGTTGCGTTGATATTTATCCTATTAAACGATAGTTATTGCACAATTAAGCTCCACCTCCTTGGTCCTGAACCGATATTGCACGTGTTGTATTAACGATTCCTAATCCCTATGATAAAATACGTTCGCTACAGGTTACGTTAAATGCTAGTGTACCTGTTTTTTCCCGTTCGTATTTTGTTGATGAGGAACCCATGGCTTCCAAGCGTCGGTAAATCTGAAAAAAAACAACAATTTACCATATTTCCTTCTTGTGTTTTCCAAAACTTCATAACATGCACTTTCGTAAGAACAGTAAAATATCTGGCACTGGTTCTAGAATTTTAATTAATCAATTTAGCAATGTTTGTTCTACGTAGTCAGAACGGGATTGTTAATGCCAAAAAGCTTGGATATTAATTATATGTGTTTACAAATAGACAAACACGACTGAAACATGTTCAAACTATGTTTAGTTTAATTTCATGATAACTGTATTGTTTTCGAAATTACACAGATAAGTTGCAGGTCAATTATTTATCCTGTGTGCAATTTGCATTCTTAAGTAGAAATACTTTTCAACTGCAGAAGTACTATTGTCCAAAATACCTCTTGTCTCGTTGTCTGATTAACTTGTTGACCGCTATCGAACCTGTTTCCTTCACTGTGTCAATCACTGTGTCAGTCGACTCACTTGCTTTATTTCCAACCGATCAATCACGCCACGTTCTAGAAGGCTTCCACCCTGATAATGAAGTAATAACATCACGTAGGATTAATTAGGTTTTATGTAGTTTTCTGATGAGTCATATATTTTTAATTTTTAATAATTGATAAATGTTGGGACAGGAATGAGGTCATTGCTATACAAACTAGTTTAAGGCCCAAGCAGTCTCGCGTTCCTGTGAACTCGTGTTTCATTGACTGTGCCTAGGCGGTATTCCCATCATTTATCGGTAAAGTAATTTTGATTCGTGTGTGGTGAGTTTGAGGTGTCTTTTGTCTTTTTGGCCCTTGCATCGTGTCTCTAAACAGGGACTTTTTTGATTGTATGATTACTGTGTAGGTCCCTGATCACTGTGTAGGTCCCTGATTACTGTGTAGGTCCCTGATTACTGGGTAGGTCCCTGATTACTGGGTAGGTCCCTGATTACTGTGTAGGTCCCTGATTAGTCCCTGATTACTGTGTAGGTCCCTGATTACTGGGTAGGTCCCTGATTACTGTGTAGGTCCCTGATTACTGGGTAGGTCCCTGATTACTGGGTAGGTCCCTGATTACTGTGTAGGTCCCTGATTACTGTGTAGGTCCCTGATTACTGTGTAGGACACTGATAACTGTGTAGATCCCTGATTACTGTGTAGGTCCCTGATTACTGTGTAGGTCCCTGATTACTGTGTAGGTCCCTGATTACTGTGTAGGTCCCTGATTACTGTGTAGGTCCCTGATTACTGTGTAGGTCCCTTACTGTGTAGGTCCCTGATTACTGTGTAGGACACTGATTACTGTGTAGGTCCCTGATTACTGTGTAGGACACTGATTACTGTGTTGGTCCCTGATTACTGTGTAGGACACTGATTACTGTGTAGGTCCCTGATTACTGTGTAGGACACTGATTACTGTGTCGGTCCCTGATTACTGTGTAGGACACTGATTACTGTGTCGGTTCCTGATTACTGTGTAGGACACTGATTACTGTGTAGGTCCCTGATTACTGTGTAGGTCCCTGATTACTGTGTAGGACACTGATTACTGTGTTGGTCCCTGATTACTGTGTAGGACACTGATTACTGTGTTGGTCCCTGATTACTGTGTAGGACACTGATTACTGTGTAGGTCCCTGATTACTGTGTAGGTCCCTGATTACTGTGTTGGTCCCTGATTACTGTGTAGGTCCCTGATTACTGTGTTGGTCCCTGATTACTGTGTAGGTCCCTGGTTACTGTGTAGGTCCATGATTACTGTGTAGGTCCCTGATTACTGTGTAGGTCCCTGATTACTGTGTAGGTCCCTGATTACTGTGTAGGTCCCTGTAATTTTCATTGCTTTATTAAACAAATGGACATATGACTTGAGCTAGGTACACGTGCCTTTAAATGGGAGAAATCTTAAGACGTTTTGAGAAATTGGGGCCAGTTAGTATTGCACTGGGGTACGTTTATTAACGTATAGCATGTAACTCTAATTACACTTATTCTCCACTGGTTTTGTCTGAAAATACAGTTTTCTTGTTATGAGTAAAATGTGGGAGGTAATGGTCATAGTTGTTGATAAATTTAACATCTAGAATTTCAGTAAGCTCAGAGAGGTAATCGTCAGGCCCCAATTTCCCGAAACTTCTTAAGCTTAACAGGCTTTAATAGTTTATTTCAAATAACCAGAATACATACTTTAATTTGATTTTGATAAACGTAAAAATTGTTTATTGTGATTATCATAAAAATAGTTCCAACTAAAAGTCTACAAATTCTTAAAGAAGTAAATATTGCACAACTCACAGATTAAAAAAAAAAAAATGTGAGTTTAGCATTAAACTGGTGAAAGGAACATAAGAAATTTCGTGAAACTGGGGCCTTTAGTCGCATGGTTTTAAGCATATAGACAACATCATAAAATTATATAAATGATATTGTTCAACAAGTGAACCTATGGGGCGGGATTAATATGGACATGACTTCAAGTAGCAGCATCCAATTAGATAAAACTGGTTAATTCTTTGGTTTGGTTTAGTTTAAATTAGCCTTAATTGTTTATTGATTGGTCAAATTTATTCAATAATTTATGTTGACCAATCAAATTGCTTTTATGTGCAAACTAATAAAAAAGCAGCTTATTCAGCGTTAATTGGTTTGAGATGACAGAATGGCAAGGTGAATATGCGCCAGTTATCAAGCCTAAGCATTTCGTGTGCATTTGGACTGTGTGTTTGGCGCTAAATGTTACTAGTTAGAAGTTTGCACTGTTAATACCGCAATTATGATTTCAGTCACAAGTTGACCCATTTTAAAACATTTTAGTCAATATTTTTCAGATCCAAGATCCTGAATTGAAGACCTTGGGATCGCTTGTAAGCAAAGGTACTAATACAACTTTCTACGTAGTTATATGATTTCTTAAGCAAGTGAATAGTCTTTAGTACCTCACAACACAGCTCTGGGTATTAAACTAATGGACGAAGAATGCATGTTGGATAACTAAAATAACCGCTTTATCTAAGACAGTTTTTGAATTACATAGATTACAGTCGAACCCCGTTTTCTCGATCACGCTTGGCTCGATTTCCTCGCTGGGTCAAACTAAATATAAAGGACTGATTTCATTCTATTAAATGTAAGCATTGCCGCTTGGCTCGATTTTTCTTAAGGCTCGAGGTATTTTTGCCGCCCCTTGGTGTTCGAGCCAATGGAGTTCGACTGTATAATTGCATATCTGCGAAAACAAGGTCCCATTTGTATTACAATAGTTTATTACAAATACACAACAAATATACAGCATGAGGTAACATAATGTATCATTTCAAATGGCGAAAGCCCTTTCTTTAAAAGTAAAAAGTAACACTTGAAGCCTTTAACCATCACTTCTAGTCTTGATTCCCTTCTTCAGTCGCTTGAAACTTATATACGACGCTGACAAACGCCGACAATTGAGTGTTTTAATTCAAGATTAATTAAAAAAATCAGAAAAGTGCTAGGCATAAATGTATACTGGTGAACAACAGAATGAGCACACGGTATGAACTGCCAATAAAACTTGACAATAAATAGCTCTTGTTTAAACTAATACAGCTACATTTCGGTTTTCTTCAAAAACAATAATAACAAAATGATACGTTTGTGATGAACACATCAATGTCGCGTTCCCAGTTCAAGTGCACATTATAATGTTTATATATGTATAGAGGCAAAGTCATGGTTAAAGTTTATGGGAATTCCCGGTTGAAGTGCACAATATATGTAGAGAGAGAGGCAAAATCATGTTTACAGTTTATTCATCGGCAATCTCATCCAGATCTGTGACGTAGTTTATACTGTCTATGACCCCATTCTGGTAAAAGCCTTGCATCGCTTTAACTCGAAAGAAGTTCTGCAGCTTTTTAACGGAAACGGCTCCAAGGTTCCTTTCCTCGTAGGATACAGAATCCTTTGTCCAGTTCAGAAGTCCCCATAGAGCTGAATGCTTTTTCTCTGTGACGATTCTCTTTGGTGCAATTTTGAAATCCATCATGTACATAACATACATGCAATCGACAAACTTCCCGTCGGGTGAGCGTCCAAATGCCATCATGCCGTACCGCGCACCACTATCGGCACCCTTAGTGAACTTCCATTCGACAATCTTGTACTCCCACGAATCGGTTGTGAAAAGAATACCGTTCATCTTTTTTCTTACTTTATCGTCAATACCTGAAATAAAAGTCAATTAAATATATGAAAAATGTATATAATTTCATGTACTTCGGTGAGTTCATGAAATATGTATATGTATGCTACGGTATATCAATAAAATATGTATATTTGTACGACGGTATGTTCATGAAATATGTATATTTGTACTCCGGTTTGTCCATGAAATATGTATGTGTCCTCCGGTATGTTTAACAAATATGTACATGTGTACTCTGGTATGCTCATGAAGTATGTACATGTGTACTCTGGTATGCTCATGAAATATGTACATGTGTACTCTGGTATGCTCATGAAATATGTACATGTGTACTCTGGTATGCTCATGAAATATGTACATGTGTACTCTGGTATGCTCATGAAGTATGTACATGTGTACTCTGGCATGCTCATGAAGTATGTACATGTGTACTCTGGCATGCTCATGAAATATGTACATGTGTACTCTGGCATGCTCATGAAATATGTACATGTGTACTCTGGTATGCTCATGAAATATGTACATGTGTACTCTGGTATGCTCATGAAATATGTACATGTGTACTCTGGCATGCTCATGAAATATGTACATGTGTACTCTGGTATGCTCATGAAGTATGTACATGTGAACTCCGGTATGTAAACAAAATATGTATGTGTTCTCCAGTACGTTAATCAAATATGAACATATGTTCTCAGGTATGTTCATGAAATTGCAATTCGATAAAAAGCCAAGCATTGATGTATAAAACCAAAATAAATGCCGTAATATAACAATATCCTAGTCGTTATGAACCAAACAACCGCGAGTACGACATGCATATGTCAACGATCGTTCATTTCTGCCCAACGTCAAGGATCATAGTTCAAAAAGTCTCTGTCAGTTTTATAATTTAAATAGTTTTATTGATAAATTTTAACAATAATGCCGCCAAAAAATAACGCTTGGTCGTTGTTGCTTTCTTCAGTAGGGAAACTGGTATTTAACTGATAAACAGAACATGTAACTTGATTATGATGTAGGCCATATTGATAGGCCTAGCTTTACAAGGCTGTTTTGACTCTGACGACATAGAATGGTGTACTTAGATTGATTTGAATGATTGCAATGCCACAGTTTTTAAGGCAATACAGTCATGACCGACAGACGGGCTTAATCAACGATAAAAAGTACACACAAGCTATAGTACAATCTTAAATCTGTGTATTAAGAAATTAGACGAGCTTATGCACCAGTCAATTGTAACCACGGCCCCCCAGGTCCGGGGAATAGCCGGGACTTTGACTTTCGGTCCAGCACACCCCTGGTAAAAAAAATCGAACTGATGGTTAAACCCCCGCCAAATGCCCCCGCACCCCAGAGACTCTATATAAGGCCCAATCTCCGCTAAATTTGGCGCTATGACAAAACCGCCGCGGTCACCCGGCCCTGCGGGGGCACCTGGAAAGTAAAAACACGGCCCTTTTCCCCGGCTATCCCCGGTATACCGCCGGACCTGGGGGGGGGGGGGCGTGGTTACAATTGACTGGTGCATTATGATACCGTTGTTGTTCTCCTATTCATTACCTTCGTATGCGTCTTGCATGTGGTCGAGATAGGCGGGGAGGGTGTCTACGGGTATTTTGGTTGCCTTGACAACCTCGCACTTTTCATGCCACTTGTCGAACAGTTCTCCCTCCAGCTCCCGCTCCAACCGATCCGCGTCGTACCTGCACACCTGGTGGGAAGGTCAATATCGAATATTTGCGACATTTTTTAAAGTGACATACATGTATTTAATCAAAAATCAATACATACACCTGTATAATGAACATACATTTTGAGTGATAAACCTTTAACTTCTTATTAAATAATGGTTTAATGGAAACAATTAATTACTGATAACAAGATTGTAACCGTGTATTTAATACCTGAAAGCTCAAAAATATTAAATAATTGGTGAGTACTAAAATATTTACTGTGATCTACTATGTGATCAAGTTTGAACAATGGCGGAGATGGCGGGAAATTCACACAGGTGACAAAGGGAAAGAAAAGAAAGAAGGGAAGTAGTAGCAGTAGTGAAAGTTTTGCTAATTTGTCTACTGACGAGAAGCTAAACAGTATATTTGATCAAGTAAATAAGAACTTTGAGAAGATCAGCGACGTAGAAGACGAGCAACATGCATGTAGGGATGATGTACAAAACATATACAAATACTGTAGTGATCTTGAGGTACGGATTGTAGAACTAGAACAGCAGTTTAATAAGCAACTAACATTTACAAAGGCCCTTAGTTACAGATCAATAGACAATGAAGCTAGAAACATGAGGAATAATCTCATTTTCTATGGCATAACCGAAAAACTGTCATATAAGTACGATGACAAGCGCACCCTGCTTCGTTTTTTAGAGAGTGAGCTAGGGTTAGATGAGGACGATTTCTGTATTGACAGGGCACATAGATTAGGCAGGGGGAAGAGAAACGGGGCTTATGATGATCTGAAACGACCGTTGATAGCGCGATTTAGAGACTATGAGGATACCGAAATCATCATGCGAAAAGCCTACTTACTGAAACAAAGTAATTTCGGCATTGACAGGCAGTACCCAAAGGAAATAGCCAATGCACGATCAGCACTTTACAAATCGGAGCAAGCGGTTGAAGCTAGAGTGAATCACAGAAAAGTACAAATACGATACCCAGCGAGATTGTTCATTGACGGAGTATGTGTGAGGGACGAATTTCCGGACTGGTTTGGAGTACTAGGCACTAATCGCATACAAATGTACATCGATCAGTCGCAAAACATCGTAGAAAATGCTAATGTAACTAGGCAACGGGTTTATTCCAACGAGACGGTCGTAGAGGGAGCAGAAACTAGCGTTTTCGTGGACGAACCGAGTATCAACAAAAAGGACACCCCTGAGAGACACGCCCCCTCGGATGTACATGTAAACATTCGTCCTGAAACTGGGTCAACATGTACTTCGAGCAATGAACATGTGATAAGCGATGACTTACCTGTGGCAGCAAAGGCTACGTCGTATCCAAATACATCCATGAACAATCAGACACAACATGTTAAGTCCCCAACACAAGTATTTAAAAGTAATTCCGGGGCGAAGAAAATCACAACACACGAAACACGGGCGTCTTCAACTAGGAGCGTGAAACCCCACATTGGGAAACCAGCTGTGACCGTGTCGAGCGGTAAAAATAAACATAGTGTTAGTGTTAAAAATAGCGTGGGGAGCGAGAAACCGATCGGGGAATCCCAGAAAGAGACTATAGTGCGTAGTGGCGCGGGGAATCAGAAACAAGACAAGGTGACAGGTGGGCGAAAAGAAGCAGCCAACCAGAGACCAGGAACGCAGAAGTAGGACAGCGATGGGGTCATGACCGAGGTCAAAGTGTGTTTACTAAATGTACAAGGTCTTGTAGGTAAACAATACAATAAACTTGACAGTTCTGAAATGAAATCATTGTTTAAAACATATGACATACTTTTATTTACTGAAACTTGGTCAAATGATTTATTTAATTATGATGTAGCTAATTTTTCTACCTATATTCTAAATAGAAAAGATAAGGTTAAACATTCAAAGAGAAGTAGTGGAGGTGTCATGATTTATGTACATAATAAATTATCAAAATATGTTCAGTTTGTCAAAAATACTAGTGACTGTATTCAGTGGATTAAATTAGATAGACAGTTACTAAATACAGATAATGATGTATTATTGTGTCTGACTTATAATATTCCTAAGGGTAGTTGCAGAGAATATTTAACTGATAATTCAGTGTTTGAGTTGATTTTGGATGATATTTTAGATTTTAATATTATATATGAAAATACTTGTGAATATTTTGTTTGTGGAGACTTTAATGCTAGAGTTGGAGAAAGGCCAGATTTTGTCTTAAATGATAATATTCATACTTGTTTGGAAGATATTTTCCCAGATGACTATGTACAAGATGAATATATGCATAGAAGCAATTTAGATAAAACTGTAAATGAATATGGGAATATGATGTTAGATTTCTGTAAAATGTCAGGTTTGAGAATTTTAAATGGTAGGATTGGATTAGATGCCAATATAGGAAAATATACTTTGGTTAATGCAGCAGGATGCAGTACTATTGACTTAGTTTTATGCTCAAAAAAGATGTTCTGTTGTGTAAAGAGTTTTAATGTGTTAGATCCAAACATTCTGTCTGATCATTGTGTTGTTAGTTTTAGCTTGGGATGTTCACAAATTTGTGGTAATAATAGTCTTTGTAATGAAGATGTGAAAATTGATGATACAGTTGATAATATACCATATAAATACATGTGGAGTGATGACAAAAAGAATGATTATGTTAACACATTAAATAATGAAGAGACTACACATATGCTTGAAACACTGTGTGATGACATTGAAAATTCACATAGTAATGATGATATTGATTCCAATTTGAAATCATTCTGTAATATTATAGAAGATATATGTTCACCTTTGTTTAAAAAATATTGTGATAATAATGTTGCACATGTATGTAGAGCAAATGATGGCTTATATTTTGATGATGGTTGTAAAAATTTAAAACACTGTTATTATAAAAATTTAAACATGTATAGAAATTATCCATGTGATGTAAATAGAAAGAATATGGTAGAATCCAGAAGCTTGTATAAGAGTACTGTGAGAAAAAAGAAATGTATGTATGATAAAATGCAGACTAAGAAATTAGAAAGTGTTAGATTATCAAATGCTAAGATGTATTGGAAAATGTTAAAAGGGTCAGTTGTTAAGGAAGAATGTGGTAATTTGTCAAATGCAGATTTTCTACAATATTTTAAGGCTATTAATGACCCAGATTCAACATTTTATCAACCTGATGAAGATATTTTGTATTTTCATGATAGATATATGAATGAAGAATTGAATATTATGTTTGAAGAATTGAATGTACCATTTTCACATGAGGATATTGTTAAGGCATGTAACCAGTTAAATAATGGTAAAGCTGCTGGGCCTGATTATCTGTTAAATGAGTTTTTTAAACATGGTATTAATAGTAATAATTTCTTTATTGTTGTATGTACTTTGTTTAATAAGTTGTTGAGTTGTGGATATTTTCCAGAGGCTTGGTCTGGAGGGTTTATTGTACCTTTGCATAAGAAGGGTGATAAGAATGATACAAATAATTATAGAGGTATTACATTATTAAGTACATTTGGTAAATTGTTTACTAAAGTAATAAATAATAGATTAAATTGTTGGGCTGAAAAATATCATGTATATATTGAGGCACAGGCTGGTTTCAGAAAAAATATGGGCACAGTTGATAATATTTTTGTACTACATGGTGTTATAAATTATTTGTTAGAAAATAATAAGAGACTTTATGCAGTTTTTGTAGACTTTACTAAGGCCTTTGATTTTTTAGTGAGAGATGTCATTTGGTATAAACTTTTGAAGTTAGGAATTAGAGGAAATATGTTTAATGTTATTAAATCTATGTATGCCACTGTTAAGTCTAGAATTAAAATGCATAATACTATTAGTAAAGATGACTTTACATGTATGCTTGGTGTTAGACAAGGAGAAAGCTTATCTCCATTCTTATTTTCTATGTATTTAAATGATATTGAAGAGTATTACATGTTAAATGGTTTTGATGGTATTGATATAGGTATGCTGAAACTGTTTCTGTTATTATATGCAGATGATATTGTTATTATGGCTGACTCTGAAGACCAGTTAAAAAAGGGTTTGTTGTTACTAGAGCAGTATTGTGATAGATGGAAATTAAGTGTTAATTCTACCAAGACTAAAGTTATGATTTTTAAAAAGGGAGGCAGGTTAAGGAAAAATATTGTTTTTTCTTATAAGGGGGTCAATTTAGAAATAGTTAAACATTTTACATATTTAGGTATTATTTTTACCTGTGGTGGTTCCTTCACCACCACCTTTGATACTTTAGCAGGACAGGCATCCAAGGCTATTTTCAAGTTAAACTCATATTTAGCTAAGTTTCCATATATGTCTATTAGTAATAAGTTAGATTTGTTTGATAAATTAATCTTACCAATTTTAAATTATGGATCAGAAGTATGGGGATTAAAGGATTCTATTGTTTTAGAAAGAGTACATTTAAATTTTTGCAAAAGATTATTAGGTGTTAAAATTCAAACTCAGAATAACTTTATATATGGCGAACTTGGTAGAACTACATTGTACACTAGGAGAGTTGTTAATGTTATAAGATATTGGTTGAAAGTTATAAAATTAGATGCTCATAAATATGTTAAAGGTATGTATTCTCATATGTGTAGTTATATTGAAACAAGACCTAATTGTAAATCTTGGGCAAATGATGTGTGTTCTTTATTGCAATCTCTAGGCTTTCATTATGTATGGTTAAACCAAGGAGTTGGTGATGAAAATATGTTTATATCATTGTTAAAAACAAGACTAAATGATATGTTTATTCAGAATTGGATGTCAGAATTAAATAACTCATCTCGTGCAAGATCGTATACAATGTTTAGTAATTTTATGTTACAACCTTATCTGACAAATGTTAATATGTACAAATTTAGAAAAGACATGTGTAGATTGAGAGTTTCTTCACATAGACTGTCAATAGAGTCAGGCAGATGGCACAAACCTGACCCAATACCATATATTGATAGAAAATGTTTGTGTTGTTATGTATTAGAAGATGAATTTCATTTTATTTTAGAATGCTCATTGTATAGTGATTTAAGAAAAACTTATATTAGTAAATATTATTGGACTAGACCAAATGTACCAAAGTTTGTTGAGTTAATGCAATCGGACAATGTTAAAGTGAATAGAAATTTAGCTATGTATATACATAAGGCATTTAATGTTAGAAACCAATACCATTATTACTATGAATAATATGTGTTTTTCATGTACACAATGATCTCTCGCTGTCATATACATGTACATAATGCTATATTGTGTCTCTATTATGACATGAAACATGAATATTTATTTATATGATCATTGGTGATTTATTTGACCATTTGATTACTTACATGCATATAATTCTCTATTTGTAAATGTATACTCATGGACATATTGTCTATTGTATTTGTTAATAAAACTAAAAAAACTACTATCGTCTCCTTTGGTAGAAAAACCGTGTTTTCTGCACATTTCTTTCAAATAAACTCGGTATCCTTCATAATAACCACTGTTTCTGATATTTATTCATCTTTGTTTGTATGTTAAAACGATTGTATTTATGGTGGTAAAATTTATTTGGGAGTAAGAGTGCATCTTCAACACACAGTGGGCCTGACTCTTCGTTGAAGTTAACAACGTGCTTAACGTCGTCGTTGTTAGATTTCAAATGCTCCTAGCTGTGGAAGTTTAATGTACATACTAAGAACACTTTTGCTAAGCTTATGAGAGTATGCAGCCAGGCCAACACTTTGGTACCGGATGATATATTATAGATGCACTCTCACATATTGACCGCTTTGACAATTTTGCTTAATTTTTGTTTTGGAATGAACCATTGTTTGCGTAAATGTCTGAAAACCAGCGACATACGACTGCTGACAAAAACACAGATCGCAATTTTACATATTTAAGGTAAGAAATTGGTGTTTAATGGCGAAAAACGTTTTTAACGCTTAAAGAAAAATGAGTATTTCGGCATTTTCTGAACAGTTGAGATCTGATCTATAGTGAGTTATCTTATATGACTGACTTGAAAACACTGATGCTAAAATCAGCTGATTCTGAGACAAAAATATAAAAGTTGTCAAATCGGATGATCTATGAGAGTGCAGCTTTAAAGATTAAGTTAAGCTGTCGATTCGAACTCAATCAAAGTGTTATAACAAAGGAACATTGACGGATATGGTAGTTACCGTACCTTCACTTGATGTAGGCCTTCCTTCACTTTGTCCGAGGCGCCCTTCGGTGGCACTTCAACATGCATCGGTCCCTAGTAAAACAATGTCACAAGGACGACGTGTTAAAAGCAACGTAATATAAATATCAACACAATTAAAGAACAACTTCGGATTTTGCTACCTTACGGAAACAGATATTGCACAGTGATTTTTTGTGCAATATACTGCCTTCTAAAGACTGTTCCACCTTGCGAAAAAATATCCGTTTTCCCCAAAAACTTATAGTAATTTTTTCAAAATTTCATAAATGCAGATTATGTTGATAAATAAAAAAAAATGAATTTCTTGCAAAATAAAATACAGTTTTGACAGGACTAACTCGTTCACAGCATAATATATGCATAAAAAGGTGAAAACATGTATGTTTGCCATTATATTTGCTATTTTGTTCTTATTATCTTTTTTTTCCCAATTTCAACATTTTCCCCAATTTGCAAAGCACAGGCGGTAAAAATAAATCCAAAAAAAATCACTGTTGTAAGGCAGTAACGTTTTGGGTATAAAAAGTAACGTTAATGAATTAAAGCAATAAGAGTACATGCAGTTTAATAATTGTTATTTCCAGTTATTTACGTATGTTGCATACCCTTGATTAATCTCGTAGGAATTTTATAGTCTACAAGAAATGCGAACATCAATTAAATACATTACGAATTCCAACAGAAAATATCAAATACGTGGCGTTCGCCTTCCGAATTGTCTTTCCAAATAAAGTATTATAACATGACAATGGCTTACTTGACAGTATGGGTAATTTGTTGCTGCATACCCGTACTGACCGTCATTCTGCCTTCCCGGTGCCTGTCCGTACATGTGGTGATTTGGTGCTCCCTGAAATAAGGACGGATTCATTATTTATGCGTTCATACTATCAAATGACAAGAGCATTAACAACATTACAGTAAGTACTAATAGATTTATCACTTGGTATGAAACGCCATTACTGTAGGAAAACTTATGTTCAGACTAGTTTTGTTCAATTGTTTGCATCCTTAAAAATATAATTAATCATGTCCAGAATACTTGAAAAATACCAAATGGCCACAAGTAAGAGAAAGCTCGCTCGAGATTTGCTCCAAACATATCTTGCATTCTCTCTCAGTGTGTGTATACCACGTGATAAATGACGTCACATATGCTACGTTTGATTGCAGCATTTTGCTTTCAATGAAAACTTAAATCAAAGATAACTTTTCTTTTATTACACCATTTTAAATAAAACAAAGGGTCGCTTACAGAGCCCCGCCTTCGTTTGATTACCGGAGTTTGATAAGGTGATTTGTTTTGACATACACTTCGACTATACTGTTTACGAAATTGTATTTGGCAGTGCTTCGTCCGACGGCTGTATTGTGAAAAGGTTTGTCGAAGTGTTTTAAGAAACTTAACTCTCAATCAAACTTTGATAAATGAGCGAAGGCGGGGCTCCCTAAGCGACGTAGACTGCGCCATGATTTATTCAAAATGGTGAAGAAATAGTAAGGTTATCTTTGTTTAAAGTCTTCATTTGAAGCAAAATATTGCCTTCCGACGTAGCTTTTATGACGCAATTAATCACGTGGTATACATACACTGTCTCTAATACGATAACTAAAGCGGGAAATATATACGTACGCGCACATAGCCGTCATCACGTGCTGGCACGCGTTCGGTTATAGACCTGTCTTCATCGGACGTTCGTTGAAAACTGCTCTCCGTATTTATGGATGACATTGTCTAAGCTTAATGGCTGGAAGTATTGAAAGAACTTTGCTCACAAACAGTCACTGCCTATTGCACGAGTCTCGAAAATTGTCATGAAGTAGTCATCGATATCTAATCTAACAAAATGCATCTGGTCTTCTGCTTGTTGTTTTGTAAATCGGAATTGAGTGAATTGTACGTCATCGGTTACTGTGCATCATATTTATATAAAACAAAGTTATAATTATTCATTTCTACTATACGAAACCAAATGGCTTTTACGGGTGTGAGCATTTGCAGAATCATTTCGGGTTGATTCATTGTGATCACAGTGAAGCCCATCAGTGGATTTATATATCCATAGAGGGATTCCCCTAATCAAGCCCACTGGTAGGTTTGAGCACTCGAAAAACGGGCTCCCCTAATAAAGCCCACTAGTAGGTTTGGGCATTGGAAAAACGGCCCCCCTCAGTGAAGCCCATCAGCGGTTTTGAGCACTCGAAAAACGGGCTCCCCTAATAAAGCCCAGTAGTAGGTTTGGGCACTGGAAAAACGGGCTCACCCAGTGAAGCCCATCAGTGGTTTTGAGCACTCGAAAAACGGGCTCCCCTAATAAAGCCCAGTAGTAGGTTTGGGCACTGGAAAAATGGGCTCCCCCAGTGAAGCCCATCAGTGGTTTTGAGCACTCGAAAAACGGGCTCCCCTAATAAAGCCCAGTAGTAGGTTTGGGCACTGGAAAAACGGGCTCCCCCAGTGAAGCCCATCAGTGGTTTTGGGCACTCGAAAAACGGGCTCCCCAATGTAGCCCATCAGTGGTTTTGAGCACTCGAAAAACGGGCTCCCCTCATAAAGCCCAGTAGTAGGTTTGGGCACTGGAAAAACGGGCTCCCCCAGTGAAGCCCATCAGTGGTTTTGAGCACTCGAAAAACGGGCTGCCCAATGTAGCCCATCATTGGTTTTGGGCACTCGAAAAACGGGCTGCCCAAGTGGAGCCCACCAGTGGTTTTGGGCACTCGTAAAACGGGCTGCCCCAGTGAAGCCCATCAGTGGTTTTGGGCACTCGAAAAACGGGCTGCCCCAGTGAAGCCCATCAGTGGTTTTGGGCACTCGAAAAACGGGCTGCCCAAGTGCAGCCCACCAGTGGTTTTGGGCAATCGAAAAACGGGCTGCCCCAGTGAAGCCCATCAGTGGTTTTGGGCACTCGAAAAACGGGCTCCCCAATGTAGTATCCGTAAAGGGGGCTCTCATAGTAGAAATGTTCATTAAAACGCCCCGCCACCCACCCGCTGTTAAATCTAGCAATTTTGTGTAGAAGCAAAACGGGATCTCCCAGAAAACTTCAAGAGTTGTTTTCATAATCGTTATAAGGCTTAAATCTTGACAAATTTTGAGTTAAGATTTTTCACTGCATTTACTTTCAATTATTTACGTTCTGTATCATTATTTACAAAAAATGTTTTTGTCACTAAGCATGACCATAGCCGGTAACACTTACTGGCACATGTTTCTATCCTAATCAATGGTATCAGTAATTAAATTCTTACAAAAATGCTGAATGGAGGATCCTACTTTATACATATATTATACATATATATTAGTTGTTCGGTAAGTGCACTCACTTCTCAGAAAGGCATCCTAGATTCGAGTCCAGGCCTGGGCGCACGTGAGTTTATTTTATTTGCTTATGTTTCCTGTATTGCATGCAGGACTTTGCATATTTTTGTAAATAAATTTGAAAGTTGAAAATTTTGGTTTGTGGTCACCACGATGGACCAGTGGAGTTCCTCCAAGTACTCCAGTTTTCCACACCACTAGACCTAACTCTTAAGTAACACCGTGCGAACGAGAGTTATTAATATAATATTTTAATATTAACTTATAACTTGGTATAAAATGAAATAGTGTAAATGCACATGATCTCGATTTTATTTTAGTTATTGATCAACCATACACATTTCCATACATCATCACATAAAGCACTTTTACACGCATGCATATCAACACAGAAAGTTGACGTAAAAGTCGTAGTGTTTCAGTCTTTTATCAAGATAATTTGATGAAATGTCAGCGCTACATCTTGTAGATCTACAAGTTACATGTAAACTATGGTACGTCATTTAATGATCTTACATAGTCAATTGAATCAATAATGCCCTCGTGGTAAAAGCCTTTCAATGCCTTCAGACGAAAAAAGTTCTTCAATCTTTTTATGGAATACGCTCCCAGCGTTCTTTCCTGGACTTGTTCTTCAGTCGTCGTCCATGTGATCAAGCCAAAAAGTGCCGATTTGTCGCGTGTCTTAATTAATCGTTGCGGTGAAACCTTGAAATTCATTTTGTAAAGAACACACATGCAATCCAAGAAAAGGCCATCAGGGCTTTTACAAAATGCTATCATGCCGTATCGAGACCCGCTTTCATTTCCAGTGTTGATTTTCCATTCAATAAGTTCATGTTTCCAAGCCTCTCTGGAGAACAAAATGCCCTCCATCTTCCTTCTAGTTGCGATGTCAATGCCTGAAACAACGGTTAATATAAACAATATGCAAAAGCTGTTTAAACCAGACAAGATCTTTTTCTATTGCAAAAATGCAAATCGCCAACTAAATTACTATGATATGTGCAAAAGAAAGGCTATACTATTGACTTCAAATGTATTATCGGTGGTCAATACATAGAAAAGCCCAGAACACCAACAACAACACCAACAACGGCAATAACAAAACAAAAACACTACAACAACAACGACGACGGCACCACCAAATAAAACGATTATATATGATAAAACAATTTCTACACTGACACATATTAATAATTTACTACCTTCATATGCATCGACGAGATGATGCAAATATGCACCGAGATTGTCAACTCTTATCCTCGTCCCCTTTACCAGTTCACACGACTCACTCCATGTGTCCATTAGTTCACCTTGTAACTGCCTCTCCAGCTCATCTGCGTCAGCTCGAGACACCTAAAATATAAATAAAGCTCACATTGAACGTATATAAACAAAGACATACTGAATACAAAAGTTGTTTAATCAATTTTGAAAAAAAATATAGGGCATAAAGGTGACATTTATTTGTCTAATGGTAAAGACGAATAACGTGTAATCTTTTGTAAAAGCGACATGTAGACGGATTTATAATTATACATTGTTCCGCTGTTATACGCGAAGATTTTTTTTTTAGAAAATAGTGACCAGCAGTCATTTGTATACAACTTGGATACGCAGGTTAACTTTAGGCTATTTTGCATATTTAAATGATATGATAGGCTAATCGTATTTTTGGATAAATATAAATATCAATTAACATTTTGGCTAATTTCGATAAACCAAACAGGTGACCAGTTAAATGCTAGTGGCAGCTGTTGTTGCGATAGTGATGTAAGAAAAATATATATATTTTCAGTCAATACGAATATGCTAAAGAAAACTGACATTCACGAACATAGTAAAAATATCATTTACCTTCACTTTTTGAAGATATTGGCTAATTGTGTGTTTGATAGAATTAGCTGAATCAACATCAGGAGGAGACTTCCAACCTGAATGGGATGGCTGCGGTCTATCTTCATGTTTAGCTGAAGATGCATTACCATCAGCAGGTCGACCCTCGGCGTCACGAGGCTTGGTTGTTTCTTCAGGAGGCTGTAATGGCGCACCCATCATTTGAAGACCTTCATTTGCATTGCTGGGCGAGTGCTCAAATTCAATAACTTCAAATTCACCATCCCCTTCATTGGTTCTCCAATCAGATTCAAGAGATTCAGTCCCCTGTGACTCTGTTCTTAAGCTTTCCGCAATCATAGAAGAAGGATCTAAGGAAATAAAGGGGGTTACAATGGCAAACTTCTTTGACGAGTTTGCGTCTTTTTCTGGCAAATTAATTGGCATACTTGAAACCTCTGGTGGTGTAGTATTTTCCAGTGTTCTGTCTAATCCGCCGATGGCAGCTGTTTCGGTGTTGTTCTTTTCTCCCTGGCTGGAAGGAGCAGCTGTTTCCATGTCGTTCGATTCCCCCTGGCTGGAAGGAGAAGCTGTTTCCATATCTTTCGCTTCTCCCTGGCTGGAAGGAGCAGCTGTTTCCATGTCTTCCGCTTCTCCTTGGTTTGAAGGAGCAGCTGTTTCCATGTCGTTCACGTCCGCTTGTTTGGAAGGAAGTAGCCTTTTGAGGCACTCCACTGAAACATAAAAAGGTTGATGTTGTATTTTCATAACAAATATGATGTTCATCAATGAACAGCTGAAAGGCTAAAGTGTTGTTACCCTTATCAAAGTCTAGCACACACTCAAAAAAGCCTATTTTGTATCGTTATGTTTTACAGTACATCAAAATACATTAAAAAATCAAAAAAAAAAATCGGAATATGCAGTCGTGATGTTCTGATCTTAGTTCCAACAAATTACTTAATGAAAGAATGAAAGATCTGCTTGCCGCATTGACGCCGTACTTACTGATATACTGGAAACAGTATGTAAACTGGTTCGTGTTCATAACAACATCAACTTCTAAATTTGGTTTGTTGAAGGTATCTCTTATGGCTGTCTGGAGCGCTCTGAACATATCGGTAATCGCTCCGGAGAAAACACCATCAATGAAATCCAGGAACGATTCAAATGAATCGAAAGTCAAGTAAAGTATGAGGCATCCCTGTTCTGCATTACTCACTCGCCCTGAAAATTAATAAGGAACAAATTGATTGTGATTTCGAATAATCGGGGTTCGCCACAAATATGGGCTTATAAACGTTTAAGCATTAATGTTAGAATTTTCGGTTTTGGAGAGTTAATGGCGATGTAATAAAATCATACGCAAAACATAATAATTAAAAAAAAATCATACCATGACACAACTCCTGAAAAGCCTGTCGGACAGCAGACTTAAGTTTTTCACTTTCGTCTACTGCTGACACCTGGAACTCCTCAGTTTGATGAATAACGTCAGAAAAACAACCAACCAGCAGATCTGACACTTCGTCTTCCTCCTCTGGGGTGCAGTTCTTCAAACGCATGAGAACAGATGCGTTGTCTGCAAATCAATTATGCAGACAAAATAATGGTATTGTTAACTCATGCGGTCGTGTAAATAGAAAGAAAATTTAAAGCTTTTAAATTTATATAGAGTTTTTGACATATCGTTACATGGAGCTGTTACTATATTTACTATCATGCATTATGATATAAACAAGGCCAGATGATCATTGATTTGCATATCATTTTAAGACTATCTTCGGATTGATAAAATTGTGCAGATAATCGATGATTTGTAAGTCAATCATTCACTAAGGATATACGGGAAATTGGCAATAGTCTTAATAGAAGTATTCCTTTGCCGTTAAGGAGTCTGCCATTCTCAAACATTTTTACACCTAACTATGTAGTGCAAATCAGTTCCTTCGCAATAAAAAAAGTATTGATGAATATATCCTTAGCATGCATGAATTGAAAACAATGAAGTATCATTTCACCATACCTACATTCTGTGACATCAGAAACGTTCACATATCATAGATACCTGGAGGAGTAGCTTGCGTAAGTACATTCTGTGGCAGCCTCGATTTGACCTCTTGTAATTCTGTGAATAACATCTGAAACATCTGCCCGTGTGATTCCGTTACACTCATGTGATCTATAGTTTAGAGGATACGAATTAAGTCAAAACACGGTCAAATAGAGTTCATCTATTTTACTGTGTATTTAGCACTATAAATTAGCATATAATCAAACAAAGAATAACTGCAAATGGATTCTTACTTTTAATTTTAGTTATTTTATGAATGATGAAAATGCTGTCATAAGTAGTTTAACGAATAAAAGTTGTATATACTGTACGAAGTGGTTTAACTTATCAGTAAAAAAACATGACATCAATTAACAGGTAAGTTACCTTGAACGATTTCCATAAGTCGTTGATCGCCCTGGTAAAGCTTGTGGCAGATCTGGGCATACTCAATAAAATCTTTTGTCAGAGGTCCTTCTAAATTGGTCACATCGAGCTTTATTTCTTGTTCCAGTGAATCATTGCCAATATATAACAGCATGTCACGAATGAACTTTTTAATTGTTTCGAAATGCCGCTCATAATCTGACGAAGATATTTGTGGGAAACCAAGATGACAAACTGCGTCTCTGAGCGACTTAATGTCTATGACGTGTCCCTGGTTTCCCAGCCAGTTGCAGTAACGTGTAAGAATATACACATACATTCCAATATCCCATGTATCGAGATTGGTTGGTTGGTCTGCGCCAGTCGCGTCCACGGGAAAATATCTGTTTTTGTTGTTGTGTCCATGTCTCGTATTCAACAATATCGACTTTTTAGTTAACAGAATCTGGTAAACAGTTTGTCCAGGGTATAACGTCTCAACACATTTATTAAGTAGTGCTCGAAATAATTTTAAACACGGTTTTTGTAAGTATAAAACCAGTTTGGTAAAATGTTCTTCATTTGAAGCCATGTTTCAAGTGAACGACGGCTTACTGATACGTCGTGATGCAATATTGGAATTCCATGACCTTTCGTCGCATGGATACAACACTCTAACTGGTTGTTTGGAATCCCCCTAGATCGCTTGTTCAGGGTTCCTAACATTCAGTAACACGCGCCACTGTTTAATGAAAAATAAAACGCCCTCAGAGAATTGCTCAACAATTTTCATGAACAGGAAAACCCCTATTTGTGCCCGCCGCTACCCTCGCGGAGCGGAAAACGTTGCTTATTGTTCCTAAGCAACAGAGGCATTCGTTAACAATGATATAACACACGTCAAAATAAGTTTATTTTAGTTAAAAGAAAACAACAACATGAAAAACATATAGGTCGATCCTTTCTACTTTATGCTTTAAGAGTTTTAACGAACATTCAAACGATTTTTTTTTTTATCATTAAACTTCTGATCGACATGTATAAACAAATTCATATCAAGATCTACTGCCATAAATGAAATGATCATATTAATACAGTTTGTCTAAATTCAACTGTGACTCTATATACCACGGTCCGCATGAGATATTGCCGAATTAATTTGAAATAAACTTTGAAACTCTTCATATGTCTTTCAGCATTTTATTTAAGACATTTAAATCTGCAACAATGACTTTTTTAAAGTAAATATCATTTACAAAAATAATACTGTTTTACTAATGATAAAATTAAAGCACTTACCAACGAGAACAAAATGCTTAAAGCCAATCGATACGAATCAAAATGGCCGACCTTTCACTGGTCAGCTAAATTTGACCTACATTAATTTAAGTGGTCGCAGGTTAACACTTCGATTCATCTATTCTTCACTACGTACATTTAAAATGAATTACAATATTATTGAAATCAGATAATTTAGAAGTTAATCGTACCTGAAACCTCGACTATGTTGAAATGAAATCCAATTTAAGTGGCCGTGGTGTGGTCGGTGGAATACCAAAATACCGAAATACTTATACGATATATACTTAGGAAAATGAAAGGGTGTTTCGGTTTTTTCCATAATTTCGGGTTTCGGTAATTCCAACGACCGTGGTGACAGGGCTTAATAGACTATTTATAGAGAAATGGAAAATTTGTCTAGTTATAGTAACACATGTACATATGGGTTTTTACATGCTATAAATAACAATTCTGAGATTTTGGTCGTTACTAAAAACATCGAGGTTAAATGTTGTTATTTTTGTACATGTATATTGCGAAATCACAAATCGGTACTTTATCAAAGAACAAGGTAACATAGAAACAGACATTGCAGTTGATAAATGTAACACACTGCACAAATTGCTATGTGCACCTGTCGGGGTTTCGCTTTACATGCGTACACTATACCGTGTCGCAATAAAAACTTGCCCTAAAGCGAGATAGTATAATTGCCGCTATATTCACATCAAATACCCAGTTACACATACCCAGTCTATTTAGAATTTCGTTCTCCAATTTCGAAGAGAAAGGTCAGTTTGCAATGACAAATTTAACATACTGCACAAATTGCTCTCTGCACCTGTCGGGGTTCGAACCCACGACCTGTCGCTCTGCATGCGGACACTCTACCGCGTCGCTATACAATCTAGCTCTATATAATAGCGAGTGAGTATAATTGCCGCTATATTCACATCAAATACCCGCTTACATAAAGACCATTGAAGGCGCCTTGAATTAGTTAGTAAAATTAACAAAATTTGATGAAAAATAGAAGACAAACAAAATTTAATAAAGTGAAGAATTATTTTATCGGTTTCAATTAAACCCCTCATGGCGGCTGTTGTTCAAGTCAATGTGTACAGTGTTTAAAGTGTTAAACGATACAACTAAAACGTATTCTGATGGTATATTGCGACCTTCCGAACCCCAATGTTCTAACACGGCGGTCATTTTTGAGATACTCTTTTTAACTATTTGTTTTATAGGTTTCAATTCACCGCCACGTGCCTGCAATCCTACATCAATGTGTTAACCAGGGGCGGGTCCAGGAATCGACATAAGAGGGGGCGTAACTTATCGTTTGAGAAATGGTGCATTTAGCGTAACATATTACTCTCTAGCCACCCCTCCCTCCTCTAAATCCGCTAGTGTTAATTAAGGTTTTAACGACACGCCCTAAAACATATCGCAATAAACATGGACATCGACATTTTGTATGATTTTACATTTTGAAATCTCTTAAACCAATGTGTATAGTTTATAATAAAGACTTTTCACCACTAACATGCTATTTTTTATTTACTTATTGATCTGTTATCATATGTAACACAATTGTATTATAGTTGTAGGTTGTTTACTAGTAATACATTATTTATAAAAATGGCAACGGTGAGACAATACAGGTAACCGAGTGTATAGCAGGGGTGGATCCAGTAAATGACGTTAGAGGGGGCGTATTTTATGTGCACAACGTTTTGACATTAGCCCCTCCCTCGACATGCAGAAATTGAAGTAGATTAAATTGTTGGCGGCTGGGTGTACCAAGAAGAGTGTAATAATTTTTAGTCCTTTTTTCTTCGATATTGAAATTCAAACCATTTTAGGGGGATGGGCGCACCGGATGCAAACCGGATTTAACGCGTGAATATGTTGTAATTCAAATATACTAGTAATTAAACCGGTAGTGCTGTAAAGTTGTCGATATAGTAACTTCACAATATCGCAGCAAAATAATTTTCATTATGTAAACATGCAGGGTATCTATCGCGTGTAAAAAGTCCTTTTTGAAATACTTCCTCAAAATGTGCTTCTCAAAGACGAAGTTTGAGCGAATATCAACATTTGCTGAAGGGTTACAGCTTTTGGTATCGTAATTCAAATACGGCCTAAAAATTTGCATATTTACAAAACATGAGCGAGTACCTTAAAAAAGAAACGCCAGTCAATTAAATGTAGCTAGTAGCAATATTTTCATGAAAGCAATTCACCTTAAGATACATTCACTAGAGTCTAGAGGTGACATTTGTGGATTTAATGTTTTTTATCTCTTGGCCACGACTTACAAACTCGTTCCCACGACTGTGTGTGATAACTTAGCGTGGGGGAACGAGATAATAAGTCGTTAACATTCGCAGATATAAATGAAGATAAATATAAATTAGTGTAGAAATAAATCTTACCTGGAGCCTTTAGAATGTTATCTGAAGTGCTGTAACCTGTGTTTCATAAAGTTTCGTGCGGAACAAGCTCGAATATTAATAGAAAATTGGAAAAGTTGTCTTAAAATAGGTATGTTACATTATATAACTGGTTTTCCATAGCTATAATTAGTAAGCGTGGAGTTTTCTACTATCGAACGGAATAAGCTTGACTTTTAATAGAAAATTGGAAAAGTTGTCTTAAAATAGGAATATTATATAACTGGTTTTCCGTAGCTATAATTAGTAAGCTTGGGATTTTCGAAAATTATCGAAAAATATTCATACGAACTTTATAATTATTCTTTCAGAAATAATTTTTAAAAAATTCCAACAGATATAAGTTTTATTGTGCATATCTCAGTATTAAATTGAAGGATATCGAAATGGGCACTTCATCGACAAGATATGAGAGAAGCAGAGAAGCTGGTATGTAGGCAGTCATGAATATGAATGTATTTCTTCCTACATCTTCTTAGACTTAGCTTCGATGATTTATCTGTTCTTGATACGAGTGTTGTGCACACGGTCTAATACTAACTTGATTCGTAACTTTCTGTTTGAGTATTTAGATCAGATGTCACATTATAACTCAAACCTACTTTTTACGTTTGAAATATGAAATAGATGGACTCTATTTCCTAAGAGAATACATACGGGGAGACTTCTAGTGCACTAGAGACATGTAGATTACTACAGCAAGTGAAAGGTATCGACAACAAACACTTTAACAGCACCGTATATTTTAATGCAAAGATTAATGATCTACACACGGATGTTATTTGTCGACTTAATAGAACAAAAATAATTGGATTTAAAACCAATGCGGCCTCACATACAGCTTTACATATTAAAGAAACCCGTTTAAGTTAGTCGTTTTAACTGGCGCTTTTCATGAGTTATAAATATAAATGATATTAGTATTTACTGCTGCCTCAGGTTAAAATTAAATATGGTGAAATATTGTTAAAGGAAAATGAAAGACTGAATGTTTGTACTTATTATTAACAGGCTGAAGATCAATAAAATGAAGTAATCTGAATAACATTTCAACACTTCATTAAGCTTTTATTTATCGAAAGAAACGAACTAATGACTAGGTTTCATGTATTTGTTAAAAGTCGAACCAGTACTTAAAGTTTGCACCCAAGTGTCAGTGTGTATAAAACCCAGTGTCCGGTTTCTAGGGTCAGTGTGTATAAAACCTAGTGTCCGGTTTCAACAATTCGACAAAATAATTAAAATTGATAATGAGACATTTCAGTAAATTTCTAAGAGTATAACTTGAAAAATATCATTATATATATATAAAAGACTAGGTCCCCACGTCCTTAACTTCCAAAAAGGTAAAAGACTAAGCTACAAGAAAAATGTAACTTTTATGCCAGATCTTGATACAATTCTAACATAATCAGACGAAATGCGCAGACTCAACACTGAAAACGCCAATTACGAAACAATGAAGAGGTTCAATAACTACGAAAATTCCCCCGCTAAAACACGTTAAATACAGACCGACATGCAAACTTGCCTATGCATTACACAGAGTAACTTGAAGTATCTTCCCTACCGTTGTGAACTCGTTGAGGAAGACGTGTATTTATCCAAATCGAACTTTTGTTGTTGCGGTATTTCTACTTTCGCTTTAAATCACTATCTTGCAATATCGATCTTGACCGCCATAAAACAGCTGACTGCGCTTCAATAGTCCAGACTGATTTTGAGGTTACACTTCACTAAAAATCGGTTGATTTAAGAATGAAAAAATGAGATTTGTAAAATTAGAAAAAAAGATCGAATCGGAAAAACTAGAGCGGTAGGAAGAAACGGATGCGGCGGTGCCGAAAAAACAAACGTGTTTAATAATTTAATAAACAATACGCTGCATTACATAAGCCTCTGAATCACAATGATTTTACCTCACCCCAACTGAAAATGTAAGGTATCCACAGCATGAGTGGACATCACAGGGAAGAATTTGTTGTTCCCAAAACGCATCAAACATACTATAGAGAAATAGTCATAGATTTTTATATGATAAGAAAGCATAAAAAAGTGGCTATTTGCGAATTTCTGCTTTATCGCAATCACAAATTTCTTTTCTGATATTTACGTACGTGACACAAGGCAAGGGCGTAGCTAGACCAGAATTGATGTGCAGGGCCGGTTTGCTAGGGTGGTTTTGGGGACATGCTCCCCGCGATTTTCAATAAAGGATATGCTCAGGTGTTTTCCATCATATATATTGAAATTTAAAAAAAGTAACTTACTAGTTTAATTGCATTTGTTTAACTTTTACTCGGGCCTATAAAGTGCCTTCGTCGAGCTACGCCAGTGCAAGGTTCTCTACCAGGCAGCCTTTGCAAAAACATGTATTTATTCAATATTGCAGGCTTTCAAATTGATCCCACCCATTCCCCGATCTATTTCCACTCCATTGAAAACGGCACCGAAACTCCGAGCACTGGTTCGGCGAGAGCTCACATCAGTTCAGCAATGGAAGCTGTGAAGATCTGCAGGACCGAGGCTGAACAGCTACAAGAAAAGCTTCAGAACGAGTATTTTACCCGGTGGAATGAAACCTGTGATGTTCAGGATTTTAACGGAATCGCCTCGTCTGAGCTGGACAGTCTCTTGCACAAAATTAGTGAGAGATTTACGATAAATGGGGAAAACATTTACGCTAAAATCAGCGGAATTCGGTTTGCAAAAGAAATTGATGTAAATATCTTCGAGTTCACATTTGGTGAAGAGCTAAGTTCCGGCACGATCCACTTCGGAATGATCGCGATTTCAAAGGAAAGCGCTAGTTTAGAAGCCGTTTCATGCCTCTATACTTTGGATTTTGCTGTCGCGCGGGTTCGAGTTGAAAAGAAAAGGAAGAAGCGAATCCTGGGCATAAATGCCGGAACAGACCGGCGGAGCTGGCTTGAGCCCAAAAGTCTCGGATTTGTTACGCAGAGAGCGCTGATCAACTTCTGCAGAACGAAGGCACTGACTGAATTCCAAAGACGAGGCATTATTACAAACATTAACGACGTGCCTTCTATTCAAGACGCATGAACAATAGATTAATGTCAAATATGAAACAAACGATGTAGATATTTTTATAGTGTACGTATACATTTATATGTATAATAATTATGATATATGACCCTATGACTTCAAAACCCATAACCTATAAATTCATTCATAAGTCAGGAGTATTTACTGTTTGTAAAATACTTATTATTGTTTCGTATATTCGATGTTAAGGAAATGTAAATGTTGATTGTTGTTTCCTCATCACAACTATACTCAGTTCATGAATGGTATTGCTAAATCTTGTCACAGGTAAAACAACGTAAATTGAGGGTCACAATCAAATGTAGAGCAAAAGTATTTTTCCAGATTATTTTTTATTTCTCATGGGCATGGAAATTACACTTCAGTCGACAGTACTTAGTTAATATCCATGCATTCTGCTAGCCGACTACTTCAACCTCGTGACCAAGTCCGCTGAAAAAATAGTTTTTTTTTAAAATACAGAAAATGTGGTTGTACTGACACTATGTTTATATTACGAGATAAGCAAGCATGTAACAGTGTTGAAATCAGTGGAAGATATTTGATAAAGTAATGCACCAGTCAATTGTAACCACGCCCCCCCCCCCCCACCAGGTCCGGGGGTACACCGGGAAAATGGGCCGTGTTTTTACCTTTCAGGTGGCCCGCAGTGCCGGGTGAATGCGGTGGATTTGTCTTCGCTTTAAATATGGCAGGGAATGGGGCTTACCTAAGTCCCTGGGGTGTGGGGGCATTTGGCGGGGATTTTACCATCTGTTCGTCCCCGGGGTTGGCTGGACCGAAAGTCAGAGTCCCCGCTATTCCCTGGACCTGGAGGGGCCGTGGTTACAATTGACTGGTGCATAACTCGGAAAATTACTATAACGATATATTCATTATACATGTATGACAAAAATCCTAGACGCTGTACATGAACAGTTATCTGATTTGCGGATTTATGTTTCAGTACCAAGCATAACCAAGTGATTTGAAACATCGGACGTTCTTTTTGTGCCTTTTATCACTATTGGTACGTAAACGTAACAAGGGTTCAGACAATATGTAACGCCCTGTAGCATGCATGGAATTTCGATTTGTCGAACCTTTTTAAAATATAACAGTACAAAACGTAACTTGGTGCAAATGATGCTATTAAATCGAATCGTTTTCTTCTGTTTAATGTTAATCATGTAACATCATGACCCTGGTGTAACAAGGTATATCGCGTTGTAACATGCATGGAATTCCGATGTATGGATGTTTAGGAAAAGGTAAAAAAAATGGAAGAAAATGTATTTTTGTTTTTTTATAAATATCTATTTCTTTCTGCCTTCTGTGACATATGCAATGTCAACTTAACAGTTGTGTAACACGGTATATTGCCATATGAATACATGAAGAAAATGTGTGTAAAGTTTTGGAACAGTTACTTTAAAAAAAGTGTAACACTGCGCAACGCCCTATAACATTCACATAATTCTGATTTGTGGAACCGTTACAGTAGGAAGAGTAACAAGGCGTAACGCCCTATTACATTCACATAATTCTGATTTGTGAAACCGTTACAGTAGGAAGAGCAACAAGGCGTAACGCCTTATTACATTCACATAATTCTGATTTGTGAAACCGTTACAGTAGGAAGAGTAACAAGGCGTAACGCCCTATAACATTCACATAATTCTGATTTGTGGAACCGTTACAGTAGGAAGAGTAACAAGGCGTAACGCCCTATAACATTCACATAATTCTGATTTGTGGAACCGTTACAGTAGGAAGAGTAACATGGCGTAACGCCCTATTACATTCACATAATTCTGATTTGTGAAACCGTTACAGTAGGAAGAGTAACAAGGCGTAACGCCCTATAACATTCACATAATTCTGATTTGTGGAACCGTTACAGTAGGAAGAGTAACAAGGCGTAACGCCCTATAACATTCACATAATTCTGATTTGTGAAACCGTTACAGTAGGAAGAGTAACAAGGCGTAACGCCCTATAACATTCACATAATTCTGATTTGTGGAACCGTTACAGTAGGAAGAGCAACAAGGCGTAACGCCCTATAACATTCACATAATTCTGATTTGTGGAACCGTTACAGTAGGAAGAGCAACAAAGCGTAACGCCCTATTACATTCACATAATTCTGATTTGTGGAACCGTTACAGTAGGAAGAGTAACTAGGCGTAACGCCCTATTACATTCACATAATTCTGATTTGTGGAACCGTTACAGTAGGAAGTGTAACAAGGCGTAACGCCCTATTACGTTCACATAATTCTGATTTGTGAAACCGTTACAGTAGGAAGAGTAACAAGGCGTAACGCCCTATAACATTCACATAATTCTGATTTGTGGAACCGTTACAGTAGGAAGAGTAACAAGGCGTAACGCCCTATAACATTCACATAATTCTGATTTGTGGAGCCGTTACAGTAGGAAGCGTTACAAGGCGTAACGCCCTATAACATTCACATAATTCTGATTTGTGGAACCGTTACAGAAGGAAGCGTTACAAGGCGTAACGTCCTATAACATTCACAAAATTCTGATTTGTGGAACCGTTCTCCTTCTGGACGGCAGTTTTATGGAAAGGTTTGTCGAAAACTTGTCGAAGTGTTTTATGAAACTATACTCTCAATCAAATACTAGTAAAGGACCGAAGGCGGGGCTCCGTATGGAGAGTAGACTGCGCTATATTTCATTTACAATGGTGAAGAAACAGTGAAGTAAACTTTGTTAATTAAAGTCTTCATTCGAAGTAAAATGTTGCCTTCCGGTGTAGCAATTTATCACGTGGTATACACACACTGATGACACCTAAATCACCCTGATTTTACCGCAGCCCAACTATCTATTAAAGATTTCCGAAGTATGAGCAGACATCACAGTGACGATCCGGATATTGACTCACAGTTTGCGACAAAAATATGAATGACCCCACCGTCATTATTATAATGTTATTAATTAGGTGTTTTCATATTGGCCTAGTTATTTTTCCGAGGTTGGCTGTATTTGCCTGAGTCCAAAAGGGCGAATGCAAATACAGCTGACCGAGGACAAAATCAAATTCATGGTGTCTGCCCAACATTTTCAAATAGTCGGAAACGGAAAACAAAATGGCTACCTTTAAAATTAATTTCCAGCGTACTTCTCATATTAGGCGAGTTTCACTGTCAATGAAAATGACTCATTTCTCAAATCCTACATTAGGCGGGTTTTGTAACCAATCAAAACGGACGAAACTCATATTAGGCGAGTTTTGTTGATATTGACCGAGTTCTGGCATATATTGTCTTCAATTGTCTGGTATTGGTACCGCAATTGTCTCTGTATCTCGTCAAATACGTAATAGTTGATCAATAATGATCTATATGAAAATACACTAAAGATAATTTGGCAAATCCTAGACGTTCATTGACCCTCAAATAAGTGCAAATACCAAACAAGGTTCTGAACAATAAACTGACACATTCTCGTGTCGATGGAAATCTGTATATACTGACACTTTCTCGCAGAGAGGTTTGTAGCTCTCCTGGCAGCCCTGGTCGCTCCACTTATAATGCAGTGAGGCGTGGATAATGGCACAGTTCGCGTTTCTATGCCCGTCCGGTTGCCCGGGATACCAGTTCGTAAACGTCGGGACCTTGTCCGTGTCGTGCCACTTCCACAGACCCTCAATGACGTCATCGTTCAGTCCAATCCAGTGGTAGGGATCTGAAGCATGTACACCTGTTATATGATTGTTACATCAACGTACATTTAGGACCCGGTATACCATCCGGTATAGCCTTATTAAGGGCATTAAGGACCTTTATCACAAACAATAAAAATAACAGATGTGAAAGAGGATATGACATTTTCATAAACATGAAAACAGTATAAGTTTCGCTAATTTCGTTGTCAAATTTTCTCACCACCTCTCTCACAAAATAACGTTTTTTTACTGACACTTCAAATATGATTTAAAGGGAGATTATATATCCAGTAATTAATTGGGACTACGAACACCTCAGTGTGTTCAATACATTTGGAATTTGAAGATACAAAGTCTGATTACTACCATACGAGTTCGGATAATATCAACTCAACCGATCGAATTTCGTAATTTTCTGTTTTACTTTTTTCAAATTACGATCATTTCGTCTTCGAGATGAGTTTTCTATAAACTATTTTGATTATGTGACAAATGCTAAAGGTTTCCATTTAAAGTTACCTTTGATGTCGGCCAGAAAGCTGGTCAGAAATATACTCTCCTCCTGTGAATCGATACGCACGGGGTGGGAGTGAAGGTGCTCGCAGTATTTCTGATACGGGCGATAAAAATAACGCATAACGGTATAAGAATACAATATATGCTGCGCTGAATCCGCCTACTCTTATAAGTTAAAGTTAGATAACACGAGTTAAAATCTTAATGATCAAGAATGGGCGGAGTGAGCGAAGCCAAATAATACAATATTAGCGATAGTTTTGCGCTCTTTAAACTGGGGGAGTTATAGCCACCTAGCTATTAATTTGATATTAACCTTTATACATGCCAACTTTGTTAAGATGATTTAGATCGATTTGTAATTATAATTTTTAAAGAGTCTGTGTTACGTTGGGCTGAATTGCATCAGTCTTCAAATATCATTATCAAGTTTGTATTTACTATATCAAAAATAGCTAAACGTTACGTCAGTAGATTGAACTAGTTACCGAGTCGTTCAAACGTTACGTCAGTAGATTGAACTAGTTACCGAGTCGTTCAAACGTTACGTCAGTAGATTGAACTAGTTACCGAGTCGTTCAAACGCGATACGTAACAAGTTAAATTAAACGAAGATAAAACTATAAATACGCATGACACCTCAACGCCATCTTATTAAACCAACATGCATAACTTCTTCGATCGCACAGGCACAAAGGTTGTTATTATCTGCATGACAATTGATCTCGTTGTTAATGCACCAGTCAATTGTAGCCAAGCCCCCTCCAGGTCCGGGAAATCGCGTGGACTTTGACTTTCACTCTAGCCAAGCCCAGGTGAAACCCCCGCCCTGCGGGAACTAACTGATGGTCATTTCCCAGCCAAATGCCCCCAGGGACTCTTAGTCAGGCACACTCTCCGCTATATTTGGCGCGAATACAAAACCACCGCATTCACCCGGCACTGCGGGGCCACCGGGATGGTAAAAACGCGGCCCATTTACCCGGCTATCCCCGGTATACCCCCAGACCTTGGATGTCGTGGTTACAGTTGACTGGTACATAAAGTAGTCATCCAACTGTCTTTACGTTCCTTTGTGAGCCTCATGATGTTTCAATGAAGGTGTTGGAAGAACGCCGTAACGTTACGATGCCGTTTGCTGTGACCTCGAAATTATGTATATGGACCCCAATCATTGCACTTATGACCCCCCACCCCCCACCCCCTCCCCCAATTTCTAATCCGAAATTGTGCATTTCGGGCATATTTGTTTACTTCCAACACCTTCAACCAAATAATTTTCAATTGTCAAAAGATGACGCCCCTAATTAAGTTACGCCCTCTATAACGTTATACTGTGTATGGTTATAATATTCCCTTCGAAAATCTGCACTGACTCAGGATTAACCCAACGACAATTAAAACAAAAACAATCTCTACTATATGTCGAAATTTCCAACCATTTGGAAACTAGTTATCCCGCTGGTTTGCTACGGCCTAGTATTTTTCAAGAATCTTCCTGGGTGAGAAATTACAAATTATAAAGTATTCTTACCTCTGCTTCTACGTAGTGCATATTGTCGTGTGCAAACAAGTAGCATGAAGTGTTGAACGCCATCCAGCCATCCGGACAGTCAGTGGCCAGGCTGGGATCTGGGAGATATAGGGGCATAGTCATTCCTATGAGACTGATACTCTAATTTATATACATGTGTGTAACTATTGGCGTTTTGCATTAATCAGCAGTTGCTTAATCTCAAATGTCTGATCTGCGCTCGGATTTTAAATCATGGAATTTGCCAGTTTAAAAGTATGTTTACTCGTAAGGCTATTTTATAAAAAACACTAGGCATTTATATTGCATGAACCGCAAGAGGTAATGACGTCATTGCCTATTTCAATACCGTGTTCTGTGGCCATGATTACGAACAGTCTCTTCAAGATTGAAAGTCCAAGTCTAGACTCAGACTCAAAAAAAACATTTTTATTTAATTTATTTTACAAAGATATATGTCACTAATAAAACAACATTCAAATGGTAACAAATTTCAGCAAATTTCACCATCAATGCTTTGCTAGAAGGAAAGTTACAATGAAATGAAGTTTTGGCATATTGGGTCTTGAGTCTGGGGCAGTGATTACGAACAGTCTCAAGTCTGAGTTCACCATTTTGACAAAACTTCATTTCATTGCAAATTTCCTTTTATCCGAGCATTAATGGTAAAATGTGCTGAAATTTATTACTGTTTGAATTTTTTTCTATTATTTATATACATTTTTGTAAAAGACATGGAATAAAAAAAAAGAATATGTTTTTTTTCCTCCCTTATAAAATACTTTTCTGAGTCTGAGTCTAGACTTGGACTTGCGACTGTTAGTAATCATTGCCCTAGGACTCAGACTTGAGACTGTTAGTAATCACTGCCCCAGGACTCAGACTTGAGACTGTTAGTAATCATTGCCCCAGGACTCAGACTTCAGACTGTTAGTAATCATTGCCCCAGGACTCAGACTTGAGACTGTTAGTAATCATTGCCCCAGGACTCAGACTTGAGACTGTTAGTAATCATTGCCCTAGGACTCAGACTTGAGACTGTTAGTAATCATTGCCCCAGGACTCAGACTTGAGACTGTTAGTAATCATTGCCCCAGGACTCAGACTTGAGACTGTTAGTAATCATTGCCCCAGGACTCAGACTTGAGACTGTTAGTAATCATTGCACCAGGACTCAGACTTGAGACTGTTAGTAATCATTGCCCCAGGACTCAGACTTGAGACTGTTAGTAATCATTGCCCCAGGACTCAGACTTGAGACTGTTAGTAATCATTGCCCCAGGACTCAGACTTGAGACTGTTAGTAATCATTGCCCCAGGACTCAGACTTGAGACTGTTAGTAATCATTGCCCCAGGACTCAGACTTGAGACTGTTAGTAATCATTGCCCCAGGACTCAGACTTGAGACTGTTAGTAATCATTGCCCCAGGACTCAGACTTGAGACTGTTAGTAATCATTGCACCAGGACTCAGACTTGAGACTGTAAGTAATCATTGCACCAGGACTCAGACTTGAGACTGTAAGTAATCATTGCACCAGGACTCAGACTTCAGACTGTTAGTAATCATTGCCCCAGGACTCAGACTTCAGACTGTTAGTAATCATTGCCCCAGGACTCAGACTTGAGACTGTTAGTAATCATTGCCCCAGGACTCAGACTTGAGACTTTTAGTAATCATTGCCCCAGGACTCAGACTTGCGACTGTTAGTAATCATTGCCCCAGGACTCAGACTTGAGACTGTTAGTAATCATTGCCCCAGGACTCAGACTTGAGACTGTTAGTAATCATTGCCCCAGGACTCAGACTTGAGACTGTTAGTAATCACTGCCCCAGGACTCAGACTTGAGACTGTTAGTAATCACTGCCCCAGGACTCAGACTTGAGACTGTTAGTAATCACTGCCCCAGGACTCAGACTTGAGACTGTTAGTAATCATTGCCCCAGGACTCAGACTTGAGACTGTTAGTAATCATTGCCCCAGGACTCAGACTTGAGACTGTTAGTAATCATTGCCCCAGGACTCAGACTTGAGACTGTTAGTAATCACTGCCCCAGGACTCAGACTTGAGACTGTTAGTAATCACTGCCCCAGGACTCAGACTTGAGACTGTTAGTAATCATTGCCCCAGGACTCAGACTTGAGACTGTTAGTAATCACTGCCCCTGATGGAATAGTCATGACGTCACTTAACCGTGGGATACGATGTTATAAATATCGGCTTTATTCTTTAACAGAAACGATATCTTGGCGATAACCTTAATAATCAATAATCGAGAATAATAAACTCACTTTTAATCAAGGCATTTGCCAGTTTAAATTAATGTATACTCGTTAAATACGATCAACCCTGAAATGTCTGAAGTACAAAGGATACAATTGATGTCATACCGGCCAGTTCGTAAACTTTGAACCATTACACATAAATATGTGTGGGACATTTGGGTCAATCTTGACACAGAAATAATCGGAAATTTAATTTCAATCAGATTTAATATAATGACTGTTCGAAATGGCGAGCGACTGTAGAACCGGTGCACACCATGCATTTGAGTAACATTGTCTGCTGACATTCTTGGCAGTTTCTGGATGTCAAAAACAAGACTATAACATATAAATTTACAAAATTAAACTGGATACTGTGGCGATAATCCACGCCAGATGGTCCTAGAATCGGCATAAAATCGGCATATAAAATATTACCTCAAAAAAAGCCCATAATTATCAATACAAGCTAGTGTGATTTTATATTTTATTGAATCTAATGTATGTCTGCCTTTTACCTGGTATAAGGACCAGAAGTACTCCGAGAATAAATGTCCCTCCAAGCATTATGTTTTCGCACACGTTAAAGCTTAGACAGTGAAAATATTTACAGTTACGATATATACATCATTACAACTTATCATCTAGAACACGTATCTTATCTGAGTTCGCCAGTTGATTTGGTGAAGAATTCTCAATTTTTACAAAGGTAACTTGTGTGACATTATCACTTGCCCATCATTTACGGAGTATACCAATTTCAAACATAAGAAATAACAGTTTCTGATATCCGCGCAATGGTTGTTCTGCGATATCAATTGTAAAAATAAACTCTGTTTAGCTGCACGAGGCAAGGGTCCATACGACAATTAACGAGAGACACAAGCGTACATTCGCCAGAAACAGGCCACGCACGCGGCAGAATAGCGTCATTAATAAATGATGGCATCGCCGCCTTAGAACGGTCAGTGAAAACACGAGTTCATTTCAGGTAAGTTTATAAGCATATAAACTCACACTTGTCGCAACAATTATAAAATATATCAATGCAGAGGGAAATGACATAGCGTACCAAGAGGTGGACTCAATGTTACTGGGTACATTTCGTCAATTTAGCTTATTCAATGCTAGAGCAGTAGCAAAGGGAGAACCCCGCATTAAGTATTATGTATTGCGTGTCTGATTACCTATATTTCAATTGAGTTTACAAGCAGAGCTTCCAGGAACTTTTCAGTTTAAACGAGTTTTCTCTTTCATAGCCGTTTAAGTTTACTTATTGTGAATATACGCTAACTGTTACTTATTCGTACTTCTGAACAATCTTGAAAATATTTTGTTAATGAATCATTATCACAAACTGATTTCTATCAAAATCTGGTACATACGAGTATGTTTTTAACTCCAAAAGCTAAAGCTCAAGCCTAAAAAGTACAAAGTTAAAACTTTAAGCTTCATTGGGAGAATGATCATTTGCTTTTTATCATTAAAATGAGTTAAACATAATGCACCACTCAATTGTAACCACGGCCCCCAGGTCCGGAAAATAGCGGGGACTTTGACTTTCGGTCCAGCCAAGCCCGGGCAAAATCTCCGCACTGCGGGGACGAACTGCTGGTAAAATCCCGACCAAATGCCCCGGCACCCCAGGGACCCTAGATAAGGCCGATTTCCCGCTATATTTGGCGTGAAGACAAAACCACCGCATTCACCTGGCACTGCGGGGCCACCTGGAAGGTGAAAACACGGCCCATTTCCCCGGCTATCCCCGGTATACCCCCGGACCTGGGGGGGGGGGGCGTGGTTGCAATTGACTGGTGCATAGACATGCAATTAAATTTTAAAAAAAACGTGCATGAATATATATTGTGCCCCTTTACTAGTTAAAATATAATTAAGTACCAACAATCATATTTCTAAATGGAAATCACATTTTGTATACAGTGTTATCATCATCATCATCATCATCATCATCATCATTATCATCATCATCATTATCATCCTCATCATCATCATCATCATCATCATCATCATCATCATAAAGACATGACTATTAGTTGTATAGCGTTGTAAATGGTAGAAACGGTTCCTTCTGTAATTCAGTAGTAATGTACAAAAAAAGTTGTCCTCAAGTTTTTATTTGTCGTATGCAATATTACAACAATTTAAGCGATAATAATTATTCAATGTCCATGCTTGTCGTCAGCCAACTACTCCAATCGCGTTTCCAATGACGGTCCCACTGAAAAAAATACAGAGAGAGTGTTTGTACTGAACCTTTGTTGATATTAATCTAAAAAATGTAATTGCGCCCGAACAAATTCCGGTTTCAATCATGAAGAGTAAATATTGGAAAGCCATTCAAAATTGTGTCAGAAATCTTAAGTGATATAACAAAAATGTATGTATTCATTAGAAAACACTATAAACATGTTTCTAAATAACTAAGAAGTAGCAGGCTAATATACTAGTACATTAGTAGGTTTCGACTGGTATCTAAAGCTACGCCACAGCAATTTACAATCGGAACTCCTCCGTCATTTTCCATCAAAAACAACCCCGGATGTAGCCGGTATAACTAAATTCTAATTGATTCCAAGTGAAGTGTATTATTTATTGCATAAATAATCTTCCTAAATGTCAAGTCCTTAGGATTTACTCCTAAATTGAAAATACATCCGAGGTTGTCTAAGATGGAAAATGGCGAGGAGGTCCGATTGAGCAATTTGGGCAAATTACACCAATTTGAAAGTGAGTTCTAAGAAATACATGTGTTTTTTATGACCACTTAGCAACGAGTCAAAGCATCATGGTTATATCACATCAGACTGTTGGCTACTTTGTTTGTAGGTTTGGAACCTCAATGGTTTGTGGTTAAAAATAACTTGCTTAACATGCTAGGTCATCTTGATCTACTTTTTATTGTTTACATTTCCGCCACATTGTTTGTATTTCTGCGCGGTATTTCGTAACTTCATCGAATACAAAGTGGTAACGTTCAACCATTTTTCTCAAAAGTGAAGTAACACTTTTTTAACGTTGTTTAATGTATAGTGCACAAGTAGAATTTTCATCCAATATAAGTGTTGGTGGTCGTGAAACGCATGAAATCTTACGCAACCAGTTATTTCGTGTGTAATTCAGTCTAGAATATATGGGAAATATATTTAGTGTTCTTTGACATAGAACCACACACAAGTAGGACTAGTTGCATGAACTTCCCAAGTTACTGCAGTTATAAACAAAAACTCGACCTGCGTTATAGATACGTACATCCACGAGTGTCGGGTAAAGTGCATTTTGGAAAGTGATTGAATAATGATCTCCCATAGTCATAAATCTGGTGCCTTTCTGCGTGAGTCGATTGGATAAAAATCATACGCTTTGAGCATATAAGTTCCACATTTCAAAGTACATATTTTCTTCATTAATTTCATCAGTAATCGCATTTTGTGTCTGTCAAAAATTGAAGCTTAGTATCCAATATCAAAGGCTGCTTTAGGACTATTTCTCACGTTCCAGAACATTGAATGATAGTGCTCAGACCTGGTACTACTTTGATCATTCAAATTCGCATTCGGAACTCCTCGGCCATGCCGACGGACATCCAATCAAACTACAGTGTAGAGATGCATTACGTCAGTGAACCCCTGTATTCGGCCTGGAGAATTTGACTACTATGAACTATTGCACATGTGCCCTAGTCCAAAAATTGCTGAATTAATATAGACATCGCATCTTGTAAAATGCCTACTTCCCCAGCATTTAAAAGGACTCAGTTGCGCTTGATGCATAATTCGCATTATTTTGCTATCATTCCAAATAATCACGGAACTAACGGAACTATGACGGATTAATTACATGACAAAATGAGGTTTATTTTCAAAACCATCTAATAGCATGTCAGTTAGACATAATAGCATGTCAGTTAGACATAATAGCATGTCAGTTAGACATAATAGCATGTCAGCTAGACAAAATAGCATGTCAGTTAGACAAAATAACATGTCAGTTAGACATAATAGCATGTCAGTTAGACATAATAGCATGTCAGTTAGACATAATAACATGTCAGTCTAACACAAAAGCATGTCAGTTAGACATAATAACATGTCAGTTAGACATAATAGCATGTCAGTTAGACATAATAACATGTCAGTTAGACATAATAGCATGTCAGTTAGACATAATAACATGTCAGTTCGACATAATAGCATGTCAGTTAGACATAATAGCATGTCAGTTCGACATAATAGCATGTCAGTTAGACATAATAGCATGTCAGTTAGACATAATAGCATGTCAGTTAGATATAATAGCATGTCAGTTAGACATAATAGCATGTCAGTCTAACACAACAGCATGTCAGTCTAACACAAAAGCATGTCAGTTAGACATAATTGCATGTCAGTTAGACATAATAACATGTCAGTTAGACATAATAGCATGTCAGTTAGACATAATAGCATGTCAGTTCGACATAATAGCATGTCAGTTAGACATAATAACATGTCAGTTAAACATAATAGCATGTCAGTTCGACATAATAGCATGTCAGTTAAACATAATAGCATGTCAGTTCGACATAATAGCATGTCAGTTAGACATAATAGCATGTCAGTTCGACATAATAGCATGTCAGTTAGACATAATAGCATGTCAGTTAGACATAATAGCATGTCAGTTAGACATAATAGCATGTCAGTTAGACATAATAGCATGTCAGTTAGACATAATAGCATGTCAGTTAGACATAATAGCATGTCAGTTAGACATAATAGCATGTCAGTTAGACATAATAGCATGTCAGTTAGACATAATAGCATGTCAGTTAGACATAATAACATGACAGTTAGACAAAATAGCATGTCAGTTAGACATAGTAGCATGTCAGTTAGACATAATAGCATTTCAGTTAGAAATAGTACCATATCAGTAAAACATAATAACATGTCAGTTAGACATAATAACATGTCAGTTAGACATAATAGCATGTCAGTTAGACATAATAGCATGTCAGTTAGACATAATAGCATGTCAGTTAGACATAATAGCATGTCAGTTAGACATAATAACATGTCAGTTAGGCATAATAACATGTCAGTTAGACATAATAGCATGTCAGTTAGACAAAATAGCATGTCAGTTAGACATAATAGCATGTCAGTTAGACATAATAGCATGTCAGATATACATAATAGCATGTCAGTTTGACATAATAGCATGTCAGTTAGACAAAATAGCATGTCAGTTAGACATAATAGCATGTCAGTTAGACATAATAGCATGTCAGTTAGACATAATAGCATGTCAGTTAGACAAAATAGCATGTCAGTTAGACATAATTACATGTCAGTTAGACAAAATAGCATGTCAGTTAGACATAATTACATGTCAGTTAGACATAATAGCATGTCAGTCAGACATAATAACATGTCAGTTAGACATAATAGCATGTCAGTCAGACAAAATAGCATGTCAGTTAGACATAATAGCATGTCAGTTAGACAAAATAACATGTCAGTTAGACATAACAGCATGTCAGTTAGACATAATAACATGTCAGTTAGACATAACAGCATGTCAGTTAGACAAAATAACATGTCGGTTAGACATAATAGCATGTCAGTTAGACATAATAGCATGTCAGTTAGACATAATAGCATGTCAGTTAGACATAATAGCATGTCAGTTAGACATAATAGCATGTCAGTTAGACACAATAGCATGTCAGTTAGACATAATATCATGTCAGTTAGACATAATAACATGTCAGTTAGACATAATAGCATGTCAGTTAGACATAATAGCATGTCAGTTAGACATAATAGCATGTCAGTTAGAAAAAAAAACAGCATGTCAGTTAGACAAAATAACATGTCAGTTAGACATAATAGCATGTCAGTTAGACATAATAGCATGTCAGTCAGACATAATAACATGTCAGTTAGACATAATAACATGTCAGTTAGACATAATATCATGTCAGTTAGACATAATAACATGTCAGTTAGACATAATAACATGTCAGTCTAACACAAAAGCATGTCAGTAAGACATAAAAACATGTCAGTTAGACATAAAAGCATGTCAGTTAGACATAATAGCATGTCAGTTAGACATAAAAGCATGTCAGTTAGACATAATAGCATGTCTATCAGACATAATAACATGTCAGCTAAACATAATATCATGTCAGTTAGGCATAATATCATGTCAGTTAGACATAAAAGCATGTCAGTTTGACATAATAGCATGTCAGTTAGACATAATAGCATGTCAGTTAGAAATAACAACATATCAGTTAGATAAAATCACATCTCAGTTAGACATAATAGCATGTCAGTCAGACATAATAACATGTCAGTTAGACATAATAGCATGTCAGTTAGACATAATAACATGTCAGTTAGACATAATAGCATGTCAGTTAGACATAATAGCATGTCAGTTAGACACAAAAGCATGTCAGTAAGACATAAAAACATGTCAGTTAGACATAAAAGCATGTCAGTTAGACATAATAGCATGTCAGTTAGACATAAAAGCATGTCAGTTAGACATAATAGCATGTCTATCAGACATAATAACATGTCAGCTAGACATAATATCATGTCAGTTAGGCATAATATCATGTCAGTTAGACATAAAAGCATGTCAGTTTGACATAATAGTATGTCTATTAGACATAATAACATGTCAGCTAGACATAATATCATGTCATTTAGGCATAATATCATGTCAGTTAGACATAATAGCATGTCAGCTAGACAAAATAGCATGTCAGTTAGACAAAATAACATGTCAGTTAGACATAATAGCATGTCAGTTAGACATAATAACATGACAGTTAGACAAAATAGCATGTCAGTTAGACATAGTAGCATGTCAGTTAGTCATAATAACATGTCAGTTAGACATAGTAGCATGTCAGTTAGACATAATAGCATGACAGTTAGACAAAATAGCATGTCAGTTAGACATAGTAGCATGTCAGTTAGTCATAATAACATGTCAGTTAGACATAGTAGCATGTCAGTTAGACATAATAGCATGTCAGTTAGACAAAATAGCATGTCAGTTAGACATAGTAGCATGTCAGTTAGTCATAATATCATGTCAGTTAGACATAATAGCATGTCAGCTAGACAAAATAGCATGTCAGTTAGACAAAATAACATGTCAGTTAGACATAATAGCATGTCAGTTAGACATAATAGCATGTCAGTTAGACATAATAACATGTCAGTTAGACATAATAACATGTCAGTTAGACATAATAGCATGTCAGTTAGACATAATAGCATGTCAGTTAGACATAATAACATGTCAGTCTAACACAAAAGCATGTCAGCTAGACATAATATCATGTCAGTTAGGCATAATATCATGTCAGTCTAACACAAAAGCATGTCAGTAAGACATAATAACATGTCAGTCTAACACAAAAGCATGTCAGTTAGACATAATAACATGTCAGTCTAACACAAAAGCATGTCAGTTAGACATAATAGCATGTCAGTTAGGCATAATATCATGTCAGTTAGACATAATAGCATGTCAGTTAGACAAAATAACATGTCAGTTAGACATAATAGCATGTCAGTAAGACATAATAGCATGTCAGTTAGACATAATAGCATGTCAGTTAGACATAATAGCATGTCAGTTAGACATAATAGCATGTCAGTTAGACAAAATAGCATGTCAGTTAGACAAAATAGCATGTCAGTTAGACATAATAACATGTCAGTTAGACATAATAACATGTCAG